>NW_027185791.1:2420562-2521701 GCF_028583685.1 Petaurus breviceps papuanus
AGGGCTTCTGTCTGAGAAATTAACACAGACCAACAGACAGGGCTTCTTTCTTAGAAATTAACACAGATCAACAGACAGAATCCTGACATCAAGAACATTCTTTCTGTTAGGCCTCCCCACAAGTAAGTTCCCCCAGCCCATTCATGCTTGCTTCTATCTCTCAGTTCTGCTCCTCTCTCTACTCTGTCTTCTCCCTCCAGGCAATACAATATATACTGTTTCCAATCAGACTCTTGATTCAATCAAAGACTCTTGATTCAATCAAAGGCAAGATTCAAGCAAAGGCACTTGACTGACTAAAACTCAATTAAAAAGAACAACAAAAAAATCCTACTTTGCTTGCCATTACACATGTGCAAAAATACTTATAGAAGACCTTTTCATGGTGGCAAAATATTGGAAATTGATGGGATGCCCATTAATTGGGGAATGGTTGAACAAACTGTGGTATATGAATGTAATGGTATACTATTGTGCAGTAAGAAATTATGAACAGGCAGATTTCAGAAAACCTTGAAAGACTTGTATGAACTGACACAAAATGAAATGAGCAAAACCAGGAAAATACTGTAAACAGTATCATCAACATTTTGTGATGATCAACTATGAATGACTCAGCTCTTCTCAGCAATACATTCATTCAAGGTAAGTACAAGACAAGTACAAAGGACTCACAAAGGAAAATGCTATCCATATCTGAACAGTGAACTGATGGACTCTGAATGCAGATCAAAATATATTTTCTCACTTTATTCTTTCTCTTCTTTTTTTCTTTTGATCTATTTCTTCTTTCACAGTGAAATATGGAAATATTCTTTACATGACAGCACATGTATAAACTATATCAAACTGCCTACCATTTTCAGAAGGGGGAGGGAAGGGAGAGGAGAAGAATTTGGAACTCAAAATATTATAAAAATGAATGTTAATAATTTATTTGACATGTAACTGGGGGAAAATAAAATTTAAAAAAATTTTTAAAGAGCCTAGACATCTTTTTCAAGAAATTATCAAGAAAAATTGCCCTAATATTCTACAACTGGAAGGTAAAATAGAAATTGAAAGAATCCACCAATCACCTCCTGAAAGAGATCCCAAAATGAATACTCCCAGGAATATTATAGCCAAATTCTAGTGCTCCCAGGTCAAGGAGAAAATATTGCAAACAGCCAAAAAGAAACAACTCAAATATTGTGGAGCCACAGTTAGGATAACACAAGATTTAGTAGTTTCTACATTAAAGGATTAGATGACTTGGAATATGATATTCTGGAGGGCAAATTAACTAAGTTTACAATCAAGAATCACCTACCCGGAAAATCTGAGTATAATCCTTCTAGGGGGAAATGGACATTCAATGAAATAGAAGTCTTTCAAGTTTTCCCAATGAAAAAATCAGAGCTGAACATAAAATTTAATTTTCAAATACAAGATTCAAAAGAAGCATAAAAAGTAAACAGGAAAGAGAAATTAAAAGGGATTTAATAAGGTTAAACAGTTTATATTCCCACATGGGAAAATACTTGTAACTCTTAAAAAATTTCTCATTATTAGAGCAATTAGAAGAAATGTATATAAACAGAGGGCATGGGTGTGAGTTGAATATGATGGGATGCTTACCTAAAAAAAAAAAAAATTAAGAGGTGAGAAAAAGGAATTCACTCAGAGAAGGTAAAAGGAAGTAGAATGGGGTAAATTATCTGACATAAAGGAGGCTTTTGAAGGAGAGGGAGATGAGGGAGGTAGGAGGGAGCACATGAACCTTATTCTCATCAGAATTGACTCAAAAAGGGAATAACATGCCCATTCAGTTGGGTAAAGAAATATATCTTACCCTACAGAAAAACCGGAGGGGAAAAATAAGAGGAGGAGGAGGAAGAGGGCTGATAGAGAGAAAGGTCAATTGGGGAGGTAAAAGTCAGATGCAAAACAACTTTGAGAATGTACAGTGTGAAAGGAGAGAGTAAAATAAACAGAAGGAAAAGAGGACTGAGGGAAATACACCTTTGTATTTGATAATAACTTTGAAAAAAAATACACCAAGTTTCTCTGATAAAGAACTCATTTCTCCATTATGAAGAGAAATGAGTCAAATGTATAGTAATAAGCACCATTTCTCAATTGATAAATGGTCAAAGGATATGAAAAGGAAGTTTTCAGAAAAAAAATCAAAGCTATCTGTATTTATATGAAAAAAAAATGCTCAAAATCACTACTGTCTCGAGAAGTCCAAACTTAAACAACTCTACCACCCCCCGCCTATTAGATTGGCTAATATGATAGAAAAGGAAAATGACAAATGTTGGAAGGAATGTGGGAAAATTAAGACATTAATGTACTGTTGGTTAAGTTGTATATTTATTTCATCATTTTCTCAAACAATTTAGAGCTATTCCCAAAGGGCTATAAAAGTATTCATACCTTCTGATGAAGCAATATCACTCATAGGTCTATATTCCGAAGAGATTAAAAAATAAATAGAAAGAAAAAAGACCTATATGTATTCATAGCAGCTATTTTAGCAGTGGCAAAAACTGGAAATTGAGGGGATGTGTACATCAATTTGGAATGGATGAACAAGTTATTGTATATGATTGTGGAATTACTATTGTGCTATAAGAAATAATGAGCAAGATGCCCTGAGAAAAACCTGGAAAAACTTAAATGAGTTGATGAAAGGTAAAATGAGCACAACCATGGGGATATTATAGACAATAACAATAAAAATGTGTGATGTTCAACTGTGAATGGCAGCTATTTGCAGCAATATAGTGATCCAAGACAATTCTGAAGGACTTATGATGAAAAGTTCTGTCCATCTAAAGAGAAGGAACTGGTAGAGTCTGAATGGAGATCAAAGCATACTCTTTCTTTATTTTTCTTGGACTTTTCTGTTTTCTTTTACAACAGGACTAACATGGAAATATGTTTTGCATGACTGCACAAGTATAACCTATATCAAATTGCTTGCCTTCTCAATGAGGTGGAGAGGAGAGGGTGTGAGGGAGAGGATTTGGAACTCAAAAAGTTTTTTAAACTAATGTCAAAAATTGTTTTTACATGTAATTAGGAGAAAACAAAATATTAGATGTAATTTTTAAAATTTAGATGCTACAGTATTTGGTGTATATAGATTTAGAATTGATATTACTTCATTGTCTATGATATCTTTTGTCATAGTTTCCCTGTTTATCTTTTTTAATTAATTCTATTTTAGCTTTAACTTTGAGATCATGACTGCTAGCCCTGCTTTTTTTTTTAACACATCAGCTGAAGCAAAATCAATTCTACTCCATCCCTTTATACTAACTCTGTATCTCTTATTTTTAAATGTTTCTTGATTCTGATTTTTAATCCATTCTGCTATCCATTTCTTTTGTATGGGTGATTTAATCCCATTCACATTCAAAGTTATAATTACTATTTGTGTATTTCCTTCCATTCTATTTTTTCTCAGTATTGTCCTTCTCAGACTCTCTTTTCACATTATCCCTCCCCAGTCTAGTTTAGTCTAACCACTCCCTCCCTTATTCATAACCTTTTAATGAATCCCATCTTTATCCTGTCTCCTTATTCTCCTATTCTGTATTCTACCTACTCCCTAGGAGACCCTCCCTTATTCTCTCCACCACCCTCTCAAATCTTAATCTATACACCCTTCTAAAAGTCCCTTCCTTATTCCATCCCCACACCTTATTTCTTTATAAATTAAAAGTTTTATACCCTTCCAAATGTCTATGTCGTTCCCTCTTTATCCTAAATATGAGAATAAGATTCCAGTACTGCCAGCCCTCCACCCCCTCCTCTTTCCTCTGTATAAGTTCTTCCTTTCATGCCTAATTTGTATAACTATTCCTTTTTACTTTATTTTATTCAATTTTGTTTAAAATCACCCCATCATACTCAGCTCAGCACCAACCTTTCTTCTAAACTATGTAAGTAATGACAGTATTAAGAATACTGATAACATTTTCACATATAAGGAAAATGTTTGAACTTATTAAGTGTCTTATAATTGGTCTTTAATGTTTCTCTACCTTATATTTCTCCTGATTTTTATAAGTCACATTTTCCATTGAGTTTTGGTCTTTTTGTCACAAATACCTGAAAGTCTTTCAGTTCATTAAATGTCCTTTTTTTTCATTCAGAATTATACTCATTTTTGCTGGGTAAGTTGTTCTTGGTTACAACCCTACCTACTTTGCTCTTCAAAATATAAACTTCAAAGACTTACAGTCTTTTAGAACAGAAGCTGCTAGGTCTTGTGTAATTCTGATTGTGACTCTGCAGTATTAAATTTTTTTTTCTTGTTGTCTGTAATATTTTCCCCTTAACCCAGTGTTATGGGAATGGAAATCTAAAGATCTTCCCTGTCCCTAGGCCCTTTGATAGGCTTAAATGACTCTAAGAACCTTTCCAGATTTGAAAATATACTCTGCCCCCTAATAGGCTGAATGTGGTCACCTGGAGCCTGTGGTGGGAGGCTTGTTTTTCAGGAATGCCCACACCTTGATACTTTGTGATTGGGCAGCTGTTGATCCCCCTGGCTTTGAAAACCCAGATGTTTGTGCTTCCCTCTTTTGTAACTGACTAGGTATGGATGTAATGGTCAGACAGCTGGAAGCCTGTCTCCTGTTTCTCTGTCTGCTTGTAACTTGCTTGTATTCTCTGAAGTTCAGGGTGATTATTTTTTTCCCCTGGACTAGGTAAATGATATATGTTTGATAAAAGCAAGATTGTTAACCCCTTTTGAGTTGCTTTCCTATAGAAAAGCAGATCTAAGAACTTGTGTTGGCAGTCACCCTGGGTATGCTAGGGTGCTTGCTGCTAAACCCAGAAGCTTTGAAACTTGACTAGGACATTCCTACTAGTTTTCATCCTGATATATTTTTTCAGGCAGGGATTGGTGGATCTTTTCTACTTTACTTTACCTTCTTTTTCTAGAACATTAGGGCAATTTTCCTTAATAATTTTGTGTAATATTGAATTTTTTTTAAATCATAAATTTCAGATAGTTCAACAATTCTTATGTTGTCTTCAGATTAGTTGTTTTACTGAGATGTTTTACATTCTTTTCTATTTTTTCATTCTTTGATCTTGTTTTATTATTTCTTGGGGTCTTATATCATTCATTTCCCTTACTCAATTCTAGTTTTTAAGGAGTAATTTTCTTCCTTAAGTTTTAATCTCTTTTTGAAAACTTTTTTAAGTTCTTCCAAGAACTCTTTGAACTTGTGACCATTTGATATTTCTCTTTTAGGTACTAGTGGCTTTTTAAAACTTCACTATTATCTTCTGAATATGAATCCAAATTGCATCCCCATAGTTGCTGTCTACAGTTGTGTTCTTTCTCCTTTGCTTACTCATTTTTACTTTTATTTTATTTTTGGCAGCTTATCAGGTTCTAGTCCTGAGGTGTGGGGAATGGTGCTCCAGGCTTCAGGTCCTCCTTACCACTATTTTCTGAGGTCTGTCTGGCATGCCCAATCTCTGGACTTCCTCTCCAACCTCCTGAGCCATAGCTACAGCCCCTAGCCACACTGTCCTGCAAACACTCATTCCCTGCAGTCCCTCCCTGAGCTCTCCCCTCAGCCCTACTCCTGAAACTAGGGACTCTGATTTCCCTGCAAGTGCCCACAGAAAGCAGGGTCCCTACCCCTCTGCTAACATACTCACTGGAAGTCTGTTTACTCCCTTTCAACCACACCTGTAACCTGTCTGATCAGCACAATTGTGCCTGGCAATGCAAGACTAAGGAGGGTCTTTCAATCTTCCCTAGTCTTCCATCTGACTCCCACATCATGAGGGAAGTGAAAGCTCCTGAGGTTGAGGCTATTTCCCCAGCTATTGTCAGGGCTTATTCTTTTGTTGATTCAGTGGAATCAGCCTGAAGGTTTCCACCACTGGAGATTGTCTTTCCTGAGGTCTTCTCAAATTGTCTTAAAAAGACAACTACTTTACCTCAACTTTTATTTCTGCCACTCTACATTTACTTTGAGGTAATGTTCTGTCTTATTTGTTACAGAAAATTTGGAGAGTCTGGAATACTGCTACTCCATCATCTTCCCAGAATCTTCTCAACCTTATCTATTACTGCAGAAGGCAATACCATCCTCCCGCTTTAGGCCAGCAACCTAGAAGTCATTCAGTCTCGCTCCCCACTCTACCCTCCCACCCACATGTCCAATCTGTTGCCAAGGCTTGCCTATTTCACCTTTGCAATGCCTCCTCAATGTATCCCCTTCTCCACTCTGGTACAGTCACCACTCTAGCACTGATCCTCATCACCTCATGCCTTAAATATTGCAATAGCCTGCTAGCAGGTATGCCAGGCTCTCTCCACTGTAATCCATTATCCATTCAGTCACTATGGGGAGCCAAGCCCACCAGGGACACCTGCCCTTCTGTGGCAGAGTCTGAGATAGTGGTAGAGAGGAGCCCTGCTGGCCAGCAGCAGAGCTGAGAAGGAAAATTTAGGTGAAAAGACAGATAAAAGATTACTTACCCAGAGGTTGACAATGATAAACGAGATGGGACTCCAGTATGGTGGAAAACAGAGTCAACTTTATTAAGCTGTGAGTCCAGTTTATATGGTGTAAAACTTCATAGTCATCATAAGCCACTGTCTTTGGGATTACACCATTTTCCTAGTTCCCACTTGCCTCATATGTGACAGCCATGTATTCTATCCTTGTTATCAGGGTACGAGTACCAGGCAAGATGTTCCAAACCTCCCTAGAACAGAATAGAGTGGTCCCAAGGCTTCTAGTTAATACTACATTGCAACATTATGCTAGTTTCCCCTGAGAACACTGAAAGCATCCTTGTTGCCAGGCTGGGAGTGCATACCACGCTTCTCACAGGGATGTGATGCCCATGACTGTAAGCCTTCCTGGGGGTTAGGGAACTAATCCGGGCCTGTTTAGTAGGGTCTTGTGCTGAGAGAGCTTATTCAGCCATCAGGGTCAGAGCCCCACTGGCTGTGGTCCTCAACAAGTCACTAAAGTGATTTTCCTAAAACACAGGTTTGATCCTGTTATCCCCTACTACATAAACTCCAGCTTTCTATTACATCTAGAAGCAAATACAAGCTGCTTTGTTTGGTATTCAAAGCCCTCACTGATCCTGTGACACTGGCCTCCTACCTGTTTCATGAATTAAACATGCTCTCTCTGCTCTGGCATTTTCTCTGGCTATCCCTCCTGCCTAAAATACTCTCTGTCCTCTGCTCTCACTACTGGCTTCCCTGGTTTCCTTTAAATCCCAACTAAAATCCCACCTTCTAAACTTTTCCTAATCCCTCTTAATTCCAGTGCTTTTCCTCTTTTAATTATTTCCTATTTATCTTGTATATAGCTTGCTTTTTATATATTTGTTTTCAAGCCTTCCCCATTCAATTGTAAGCTCCTTGAGGGGAGGGACTGTCTTTTCTCTTTCCCTCTTTTTGTATCCCTAGCACTAGCACAGTGCCTGGCACATAGTAGGTGCTTAATGTTTACTGATTGATTGACATTATATCCCACTCTCTCTTTTTCCCTAATGTCTGATAATGAAGTCTCCCTTTGATTTGCCAAGGTCAATACTTCTATATATGCCCTAGATGCCATCCCCTCTTATCCTCTTCAAGCAAATTAATTCCCTTCATCATCCCCTCCATCTCTCTAATCTTCATTCTTCCCCAAGCTATTGGATGCCTCCTTGTTGCCTGTGAACATGCCCAAATCTCCCCAAACCTTAAAAAAACCTTTGCTAGCCCCTACCATTTCTTCAAGCTATCATCCTATATTTCTCCTTTCTCACTCAGTCAAGCTCCTAGAAAAAGCTGTCTACACTCATTGCTTTCACCTTCTCCTCTCAGTCCCTCAACTCTGCTATTTCGTTTCCAACCTTACCATTCAACTGAAACTGCTTTCACCAAGATGATGAATGACCTTAGGTGTCAAATATATTTTTCTCATTCCTCATTCTTTGTGACTTCTCTACTGAATTCGACATTGTTGTTGGCCATTCACTCTCTCCTCTCTGGGATTTATGACATTCTCTTCTGATTGTCCTCCTATATATGTCTGATTTACTTCTCAATCTCTACTGATTCTTCTCTTCTCTCTGCATTCTCTCATAGTAAACTTACCACCCCTGTGAGTTTAATTATCATCTCAATGATGATGACTCAAAGATCTATATATCTAGATCAAGTCTCTTCCCTGAACTCAGGTACTATACACCAACTACTTATTGGAAATTTCAAAGTAGATGTCCTGGAGACATCTCAAACTCTATATTCAAAACATATCCAAAAGAGAATGTATTCTCTTTCACCCAAAACCCATTCCTCTTCCAAACTTCCCTATTTTTCCCAAAGGCACCAGAGTACTTCCATTTCCTCAGGACCTTACTATCAATGTCATCCTTGACTCATTAACCCACATATCTGAAAAGTTGCCAGATCTTACCACACCAGTTCTCAACTATGTACCCTTATCTACTTTATCAACCACTACTTTCATTCCAGGTCTCATCAACTACCCCCCAGGGTTGTTGTGAGAATAAAATGAGATATCTGTCAAGCATTTTGCAAATCTTAATGTGCTACATAAATGCTAACTAGTTATTATTAGCTATTATTATGTTAAGAGCAATTGTAATTATTTTCCATGCTTCAAGACTTTCTTCACTCCAGAAAATTCTCCACATAGCTACCAAAATTATTTTCCTTAAGCATAAATTTCATCACATCATTCCCCAACTAAACTCTGGTGGCTTCCTAGTTCCTCTACAATGGAACAGAAGTATTCTATTTAGTTCTAAAAGGTCTTCCCAACCTGGCCCCAAACTACATTTCCAGACTTATTATGCAGTTCCCCCACACACACCCTTATTCACAAAAAATACCCCATCTTTTATCTCCATGGCTTTACAATGGCTGCCTCCAGAGCCTGGAATACTCTTACTCCCCACTTAAACCTCATGGAATCATTCTCTTCTTTCAAAGCACATTTCCAGCCCCACTTTCTTCATGAAGTCTTTCGTTTGCCCCGTCAGATTATAAATCCCTTGAGGATGGGGACTATCTTTTGCCTTTTCTTTTTGGAAGGGTGGAAGCAAGGCAATTGAGGTTAAGTGACTTGCCCAAGGTCACACAGCTAGTACATGTGTCAAGAGTCTGAGACAAGATTTGAACTCAGGTCCTCCTGACTCCAGGGCTGGTGCTCTATTCACTGTGCCACCTAGCCACCCCTTTTGCCTCTTTTTTGTATTTCCCACATTTAGCACAGAGCCTGGCACATTGTAGGTGCTTATTAATAAACGATGACTTACTCAACCACAAGCATCCTACTCCCCTAAATACCTTGTATTTAACTACATCCTATTTGTATTTTTCCTTCTTGCATTTATTCTATTCTATACCCTATATAGTACATATTATGTATGTGCCTTTTTTCTCTTCATTAGAATATAAGCTTCTTATGTGTAGGGACTGATCACTAAATTGTATTTGTATCTGCAGCACCTAGCACCATGCCCATTTAATTAACTGAATTAATAACTTCAAGTTGATTGATTTTCTCTGCCTCCCTTTCCAGTTTCTTCTTCAGCTGAGCTTTCTCATTTTCAAGCTTGCTTATCTTATCAGGTCTGTATTTAGCTTGTTTCAAACAGATCCAATATTCTCTGAACATCAAAGTTTTTTGGCAAAACTACAACATCTTGCTTTGATTCTTGATAACAAATCTGACCTTCATGGCATTATTTGTTTTTTGATGGTAGTTGATTAGACATCAGCTTCCTCGGAACCAAATGATAATACATGTTGAGTGCACTTAACATTGATGCATATCTGGTCCACATTTATTGTAGAATGAAATGCCAAGCCACTCTGATACCTTTAACAAGCAAATCCCAAATGGGGTCATAAAGAGTTGGACACAACTGAAATGATTAAACAACAACAGTACATATTTATATCAGAAAAATAGTTATGTTTCTCTAGTTGTGTTTTTTTTTTCTTCTTAGAAATATTTTCACATCATCATAAACTTGAAGGAAATAAAAAATATAAACATTTTCTTACTTAAAAATTAACAGAGAATGAGAATTGCAATGCATTATGAATCTATTATGTACAACTTGGGGTTTTCTTTAAGTATATTGCATTTTAACTCAGTGGTCCCCATCCTCCATGTTTCTTTGTGTCCTTTCCTGAACTTCCTTCTATTTATTTTCTGTATTTTTGTTTCATTAAGGCTGTTATTATTTTTTCTTTTTTGACATCATTATCACTAGTCTCCCTCAACTCCCTCTCAAGCAACAAAATACATGACCTCCCTTGTAAAAGATAACTATAATTCGACAAAACAAACTGAAATATTAGTATTATATGAAAATGTAAATTTCACTCTATACATCAACTCTTATCATCAGCAGTCTTCTGTAGTCATGGTTGTTTAATTTCTTAAGTTTTTCAAAGATGTTTTCCATTATAGTGTTGTAGTCATTATATAAATTTTTCTGCTGGTTCTGCTAACATCATTCTTTATTAGTTCATACAAATTTTCCCAGGTGTTTAAGTACATCCCTTTTGTTATTTCTCATAATGCTATTTCATTACATTCATATACCATATTTTTTTAGGCATTCCCTATTTGCCAAAATGAATAGTAACCCACTTTGTTTTCATTTCTTTGCTACCAAAAATAAAGACCAAACCAAAAAAATGCTGCAATAAATATTTGTGCAAAAATGAGTACTTCCAATTTATCAATGATCTCATTGTAAATATATGCTAGAAGTTGTATCACTGGGTGAAAGAGCTATAATTAAGTGGCTTTAGTATATAGTTCCAACTTGTTTCCAAGAAAGGTTGAATCAATCCTAAAGCCCTTCCAACAATTATCATTATACTTTTTGTCATCTTTGGAAATCTGGTATGCATGAGATAAAACTACAGAGTTATTCTAATTTTTATTTACCTTATTAGTGATATGGAGTATTTTATGTGATTATCGGCAGTTTGTCTTTTTTCTTTTGAGAACTGTTAAATATCATTTAACTCTCTAATTTTTCTATTCTTGCCTATTTATGGGAAACTTCTGTTTGTCATTATTAAAGTTCATCTTTCTTATTTATAGGAAATCTCATTTGAATTTCCCCTCTTTAGATCACTATGGAAAGAGGGACATCTCCCTTCCTTTAAAGGAGCAATCTGGAAGAAGTGTAGCAAAAAGCAGCAGCATTCAACAAAAGCAGCAACATTCAACAAAAGCATCAACATTCAACAATCTCCATACAAGCAAAATTCATTATTCTCAAAGACAAGACACACAGAGACAACCTAAAGAGGAAAGGGAAGGAGACAGCCATTTCTATTGTGCCTACCTTGTGCCAGGAACTGTACAAGCACTTTTAAAAATATTATCTCATGTGATCCTCCCAACAACCCTGGAGGGTGAGTGCTGTTATTATCCTCATTTTACAGTTGAGAACACTGAGGCAGAGATTAAATGACTTGCCCAGGGTCATACATCTAGTGTTATAAACTGTATTTTAACTCAGGTCTTCCTGAATCCAGGCCCAGTATTCACTGAATACCCTACCTGATTATACGTCTCCATGAAAACAACAACAAAACAAGCTTAACACCATAACACAGGGAATACTAAAAGAAAACTGTCCAGAACATCAAACACAGAAGAAAAAGTGTTAATCAAAAGAATCCACAGATCTCCAGGAGGTAGAAGGAACCCTATACCATAAGCTCTAAAACATACATTAGTTAAATTCAACCATTCCACCGGCAAACAACAAATTCTGCAAGCAACCAGGAGAAAGATATTAAAATTTAAAGGAAAGGAAAACTGAACATCTATCACATGACTATCCTGCACCAATCAGAAACTGCAGGAAGGAAAGCATTCAAGATGCAAGTCAAAGTAGAGGAAAAATCAAATCAGAGACTAAAAAGAAGGGAAAATAACTCCTGTAGTCTCTCAAGAAAAAGAAAACCTAGAAGAGAATGGGAAAAGAGGGAAAGGGGAGAGATCGAAAAAGAGGAAAAGAAAGGAGGAAATATGATTGAGGGATGAGAATGGGGTGCCAGTGATGAAAGCTCCTATGGGAAAAGAGAAATATCCTATAAAGAGAGAAAGGGGTCTTACAATGGGTTTTATATGTAAGGATTTGGTGCTTAGAAAGACCATTTGTCATGCTTCAGAAGAAGGGAAATCACTACTCCTGTGGACAGCCAACTTCCACTAATGGAAAGGCATGAACTCAGGGAAGAAATTTTGAAGCAAATCAGAAAAATGGCTAAAGGGAGAACAAAGGTCAATACTGAACAATCAGGATCATAGGGAGATTCCTACCACCGGACAATATCCTATCATCTGCAAGAGGTGGTATTTTGGGGGCGGCTAGATGGTGCAGTGAATAGAGCACCAGCCCTGGAGTCAGGAAGACCTGAGTTCAAATCCGGCCTCAGACACTTAACACAAAAACTAGTGTGACCCTGGGCAAGTCACTTAACCCCAACCGCCTTCCAAAAAGAAAAAAAAAAGAGGTGATATTTCTAAGCATGAGGCACAACAAAAAAGGGAGGGGCAGGGCCATATCTACAAAGCAATAACAGAAACTGTTTAGAAAAAAAAAAACCTAACATAGGAACCTCAAAAGTTTTATTTCCAATAGGAATACACAGTCCAAAGAATGACTAAAAAAGTAAAAGAATCATGAACCAAATAACAAAAAACTACAACTAACAGGAAGAGAAGCTAAATAATGAAGAAAAGAAATCATCAATAGAAAAAAGTACAGAAAACAAAGTAATTTAAACTATCAAAACAAGTTGAAGGAGAAGAGAGTATGGGAATTTTATTTGATTAATATCTAAAAGGGAAAAAAGAAGTAACTTGATAAAAGCAAGCAAGAAAAAGGAACTAAAAAGCAAATTCTCCAAAATAGAGAAAGGGATAACAAGCAAGGGAGGTTTAAGGATGAGGGAAAGAAATCAAGTAAGAACAGAAGTGATTTAAAATAGATTAAGCTAAAATAAGTGAAGAGACTAAATTCTGTGTTTTCAAATGAAGAGGGGAAATTTTTTAATTAGGAAAAAAACAATATCTGAGACAAATGGTGGACATTAGAAATAACCTCATAAGTCTAGTAACTTTTGGTGAGAATGGATCCAACAAAAAAGAGTGACAGATTTGGATAAGAAAATAAACCTCACAATCTGTTGTTTGTAAGAAACACATTTTAGGAACAAACACATACACAGAATAAAAACGATGGGCTGGGAAAAAATTTACTATGCATCAAGTCAATCCAATATAACAAGATTTGTAATCATGCTATCAGACAAAACAAAAGCAAACATTCAAAATAGAAAATGGGATAAACAAGGAAACTACATTATGCTCAAAGAAACAATAAACAAATTCAATATTGAACTTACATGCTCCAAATATTTGAGCATCATAAAAGATTTATGAGAAGACATACAAAGTAACACAATAGTGGCAGGGGATTCCAATGTCCCTCTCTTAGTTTTGGATAAGTCTAACAGAAATTTATAAACAAAAAGGAATATGCAGAATTGAACAAATTGCTGAGGAAACTAGAGCTAAGAGGCATGGCATCATCTAAATAAACTGCTAAAGAATATACATATATGAATATGTAATTATACATATATATGCACATATATACACTCTCTCAGCACTACATAAAACCTTTTTAAAAAACCACCCAAGAATTTGATAGAACAAAAATACTGCAAACAAATACAAAAGGGAACAAACAGGATATACATAAATATTATACACACAAATATATTGAAGTACAGAGATCTATTCATATAAGTGAGTGGTTCAAAGAACAAGTCATAAAAACAAGAAAATGATAAAAATTTAAACAACATATAAAAATTTCTGGGATACAGCTAAAGCAATCCTTAAGAATAAAAAGCATACCCCTAAAAACATACTTCATCAAAACAGAGAGAGGATTGATATATTCATATATTTAAAAGAAATAGGAAGCCAATAAATAAACCTAAAATAAGCACAAAAGGGATCATTAAAAAATAAAAGAAAATAAACTGAAAAAACCTATAGAAATGATAAAACTAAAAACTGTCTTTTTAAGACAGAAAATTGATAAAACTTCAGCCAATCTGATTAAAAGGGCAGAAAAACAACAAATTAACAAAATATCAAAGTAGCAAGGTGAAATCACAACAAAATCAGAATCATATGCCCAGTTAAATGCTAACAAAACTGAGAACAACAAAGAAACAGAAAACACCAAAAAATTGAGATTATATATGTGTGTGTATACATGCATATACTTATATACATATAATGTGTGGATATATATATACACACATATACATATACATACATATATACACACATACATACATATATATGTCAAATACCCAAACTGACAGAAGACCAAACAGAGATCTTAAATAACCCAATCTCAGAAAAGTAAATATATCTAACTGTAAAGAGAATACCCAAAATAAATAACTCCCAATCCTGATGGATTCACAGGACAACTGTTTTTAACTTTAAGGAATAATTAGTACCTGTACTACACAAATCATCCTTAAGAGAATCAAAATTATGTACCTTGGACCCAAAATCAACATAACATAACAATGAAAAAGAATTAGAAACATCTACACACACACACACACACACACACACTGAATGCTCTTCCATATTTCTATTACACACAGTATCAGAAATATTAACAGTTGCATTGAGACAAGAAACATATTACAAACAATAATAGCAGAAATGAAGAGTTCAAAATATTATTTGAGATGTTAATACATCCTAGAAACCCAACAGTCTCATAACAAAAACTGAGACAATAGTTGAATTTAGCAAAGTTGCAGGAACAAGATTAACTGATAAAAATCATTAATAATATTACCAATTGTTAGTTCTTTGACTTTTTTCTCCCAGTTAGAGCTTCCTTGGGTCTAAAATGAGGGGCTTAGACTAGAAAGCTCTGAGGTCCCATAGTTAACTATGTAGTTAACTCTCAACATACATCAGAGAAGTGATGAGCCTGGTAGGACAAGGCATTCAAGGGTCCAGGTGTCAGTTTGTAATCAAATACTAATTCTATTCATCCATAGACACTGAATCAGCACTGGGAAGGGCACTGGGGAAATTACAAATTGCTCTCACTTCCTTCAAGACCTAAATAAAACCGTGCCTTCTACAGGAAGCCTTTCCCCAATCCCTTTTGATTCTAGAGTCTTCCCTCTGCTCATCATTTCCTATGTATCCTGAATAGAGCTTGTCTGTACATATTTGTTTTCTTTTTTCTCTCCCATGATGCTCAGTTCCTTGAGGACAGGTACTATTTTTTGCCTTTTTTTGTATCCCCAGAGTTTAGCACAATACCTGGCACATAGTAGACACTTAATAAATGTTTAATGATTGATTAAAATAATATAGGGAGTCTTCAAATAAGAAAGGGAGCTCAGAGTCTAGAAAGGAAGACAGGACAAATAGACAAATAAGTATAAAAAATGAAAAGCATATAAGAAGCAGAAACAACACCCAAGTTCAAGGGTACATATGGAAAGGAGGGCAAGGGAAAAGTGGTTCAGTGAACAGTTTTTGACATAGATCAGGCACTTTAAAAGGTAATTTGTTCATTAATTTGAGAAGTGGTGTTTGAGTGGGGCTTTCAATGTAGGGTAAGACTCCAATGAGAAGGGAGTGAGAGAGTATGAATACCGAAAACAATGGAAGCAAGTAGGTAGAACGCATGTACTGAGGAGGGGGCGACCAATTTGGCTGAAAAACAGCAAATAGTGAAAAGATCTGTGAAATAAACATGGAATGATTCCAAATTGTCAAGTCTGGAATTCCAAGACAAGTTTTGAACTTCACTCAGCAGGGAACCAAAGGAACCAAACCAACTCTGCTTTATGAACAGCATTCATTTTGTGACCTACAAGTTCTCTATTCCTGTAAAGCTTTGTTCATATCATTTCAAGGAAATATAATTAGTACCCTTCAATGTTGTCATACTGAAACACCTTTGTTGCTCAAGATTATATAACTTAATTTGCTCCTCATCATTGATTATAGGAAAGCTGTTTTATCTTTCAATGTCCTTGTGCCTACCAAAGGGCTTCAGATTTGATTTGTTATATAACTGCATGCCGTGCTAATAAATTGATTTACCCAGATTGTCATTGTCATTCAGTCATGTCTAACTCTTCATGACCCCATGGACAATAACTGTCTGTGCAATTTTCTTGGTCCTTTTTGTCTTCACCTGGAAGAATTTACAATGGATATATGCTCATCTTCTCAAGGGTATGCAGAAAACCCTCCTTTTCGCTCAAATATTTTAGTTTCCATTTAAAAAAATAATCCTCTCTGGTCCAGTACTTACAGTACTCAGTATTGAGACCAGTGAAGATAATGGCTATCATCAACTTTAGCTTCATCAGAGAGGACACAAAGTTTCCAAATCAAAGATCTAGTGGTACCTTTCCCAGGTAGAATATTTTTGTTTCATTTTGCCTGCGGTCACTCGATCTGTTTCCCTAAAGCACACACACATTCTTCGACAATTGTCTTTCTGTGACCAAAAGACAACTGTGTACTACTTTGGAAGCAGCTGAATATTGTCCTTTGGTGAGATTATTAAGCCTTTAGTCTCTCTAACCAAAGACCAAATTCCAGAGCCCCTAAACCTTGAACCACAACATCTTACTGTCCTTGCTGAACTCAAGCAAGCCGGTCTATCAGTTCCAATGCTTAGGCTCCCAGATTACATCAAACCTTTTTTATCTGTTTGTACATGAATATATTGCTTCTGGTTTCCTATCTCAAATGTTCTGACCCTCCTCTGACTCCATCTGAATATCTGCAAATTGATTTTATATGCTTGCCACTATAAAGTCTGTCTTGTTGTAGTCTAGCCAAATTGATGGGTTGAGGCATTTCGTGGTCCTAAAGTTATAGCAAACTTTGTTGTTAAAATCATTCTTAAAGATATTGTATAGGGACGGCTGGGTGGTGCAGTGAATAGAGCACCAGCCCTGGAGTCAGGAGGACCCGAGTTCAAATCCGCCCTCAGCCACTTAACAAAAACTAGCCATGTGACCTTAGGCAAGTCGCTTAACCCCAATTGCCCTCCAAAAAGCAAAAAAATTAATAAATAAACCAACAAAGTCTATGTATCATTGCTAGGAGGAGATACTTCTGTTGCTTCTCAAATATAGGAATTGGAAAATAGATTGAAGGAACTTCATGAAGCAGGAACTGCAATACAGACCAGACTTCTGACTTTCCATGATGACTTCCATGCTGTACATAACATTTGCATCAAAAATTTCCAGCAGAACTCAACCTGCCTGTGCAGGCCCATTCCAGTATTGTTGAGCACCGTGATTTCAATCAAGATCAGAGAAAAAGACCCTTGGATGTCCCATGCCCATATATGCTCCTTACCATTTCATGTGTGAGCCACGCATCTGATACTATCACCTGGTATTTCTCCTTCCCCGGGTAACTCTGTACATGAGAACTCTAGATCAAAAAACCCTTTAACAGTAATTGTGGGAATAAAAAATCACCAACTATGGGGAAAAATACTTCTACTATCATTTGCTTCGTGCCTAATAATCATACTTATTTTATGCTTTCAACCTCTCATATGTCTTTGCTGTTGTTCAGTTCTCGTGCTATGACCAGTTGTTCTTCCCACGCAGAAAGGAAGACTGGGAAGGTCTTAATACCATTAGTAAGCTTCATGGTGAAGTAGCATGTGCTTTATATCATCTTAAAGCATCGGGTATCATGGATGTGGGACATGCCACCATATTCAACAAAGGGAACCTGATCCTTGGATGACATTCCTGTTACTCCAAATGATCCTCTATAAGTAGACAAGCCCGAAGGACCTAACCTGGACTTTCTGCACCTTTTATATAGGCTTTGTCATTTACATAATCACAAGAGAACTGTAAGGATACTAAACCAAGGCCAATCACTTTTTCCCAGCTTTATCACAATTATTTAAACTATAAAACTTAATGAGACTATAGTTCTCCACAAGACTAGGATGATCTCACTAACAGTAGATACTCCTCTTCCAAATTTTATTTTCTGTATTGTCAGAAACAGAACCCCAAGCAATTCACTGAACTTGGGGACTGTTCACAAATGCACATAACATCTTCTTTCCCCAAATACTGAAAACAAGGAATCATCTATGCCAGAAGCACCATTTGTAACAAAATAGAAAAAAGGTGGATTATAAACCTAAATATACCAGTTTCACAAATCTTACTTATGATTATTCTAGTCTTACTGGTTATGACACAAAGTTTGGAATGAAAACACTACCCCCTCCCTGCAATTCCTCTCTTTCATATTTCACATGAGGGTTAAGAATTCTTCATCTGTTTTATGTCTGCAGGAAAAGAGCTTATACCATTTTTCCCTCAAATTGGTTTGCGACATGTAGGATCACTCATTTATTCCCACCAGTATCAGTTTTTGATCATTCTATAGGACTGGGGAATACATTTCCCTAGAAATTTAGGAGTATGGTAACATAAGCACCAAAGGCATATATGAGAAACCCTGTAAAGGAACATAGACCAGGTTTTAAGTCCCTCTGGCCCATAATTCCATGCATGCACTGGGGCTTCCATCCAACAGGTTATATCAGAAATCAATTGCCTAAACAAGATGCAGATAGCCCCTGGTGGGACTCCTTATTCTGGTTTTCTTGGCTATTCTCCCAGTTACAAGGAGTAGGCATATTGACTACCATTCAATGGGTTCTTATTATCCTCATAATTGTCTTTTGGCTTTGTGTTAGATGTATTACTTACTAAAGACTACTCAAAAATAATTTCTAACAACCTGATAATGGTTCAAAATGCCACTCCTGAATATACAATGCACCTTGTGCAGCTGGCATTCCCCAAGGACCAAAGGGGAAGGAACCAAACCAACTCCATGTTGTGAGCAGCATCTATTTTGTCACGTACAGTTCTACATTCCCATAAAAGCTTAGTTCATATGATTTCAGGGAAATAACTGTGAAATGTTCGGTGCACCTTGTGATTAGTACCTTTTTTGTCACTCTTTGGTGAGAGAGAAGAAAAGCTTTTGTTGCTCAAGATCATATAACTTAATTTGCTCCTCATTACTGATTACAAGAAAGTTGTGTTATCCATCATTCGGTGTCCTTATGCCTACCGAGGGACCCTGGAACCAATGTCATGCAACTGCAGGCTTTGCATAAACTGATTTGCTTGGATTACACTTCCTCAGTCTTAATCAATTTTACTCTCAACAGAACTGAAGGGCTTTAAGCAAAAGGTCATGGATTTAAGAGACAAAGAGCTTCTGAGGTCCTCTAGTCAAACACGGACCAGTGAAGGCAAAGTCTTGCCCGAGATGGCCCAGCAGTAAGCAGCAGAGCTGGGAAACGACCACTGGTCCTTGGCCTCCAACCCCAGAGCCGCTTCCTTCACCTGCCCACGGGGCTCCTTTGAAGACTGCTACAGTATTCCTTTCCCCACAGTATAGCCTCCAGTCTTTTCACCACCCAGGTGCCCTTCTGGGAATGCTCTAGGTACTTTATATTCTTCTTTCAGTGCAGTACCCAGAACTAAACACAACTCCACTGAGGTGGGCTGGAGGCACAGCAAGGAGACCAGTCTAAGGAAAGGCAAGGATTCACATTGGTGACCAGGGACATGCCAAGCTTGGCACAAGGGTTCTTGCTTCCACTTAAGGCTCAGGGGCAAGGAAGTCCTCAGATGAAAGAAGAGATTCTAAGAAAGTAAGCTCAGTCAGGCAGCTATGTCTACATGTCATGGAACAAAAGGTAAATGGCTAAAGGCCAATAGAGATCTGAGGTGACAACTCTCTTAGACTCTCCTGGACTAGAGTGGCTGGCATGGTATCAGAGACCACCTTACTGACACTGTGGCAATCTGAGGGGCCTTTTTATCAGGGATACTTCTGGCAAATTCAGACCTGTACAGATGAAAGCCTGGATTAAGACCAGGTTTTCTCCACATAAAATTAATCTGCCTCTTTCAAACTTCCTCCTACTCAATAAACTACAGTGGTTCCCTATTATTTCCAAGATCAAATAGAGTTCTCTGGTTGTCATTCAAAGTTCTTCACAACCTGGCTCCTTCCTACCTTTCTTGACTCTATTCCCCTTCATATGCCTTGTAATAATCCTGCACTGACCTTTCTGCTGTTGCTCATGCCTATGCCCTGGCTACCCCCCAGACCCAGAGTGCCCTCCTTGCTGCGCTCTGGCTCCCTCAAGACTCAGTGGCAATGCTACCTTCTGCCTTTCAACATCCTCCAAGATGCTAGAGCTGTCCTATCCATCTCCTCTCTTAGTAACCTGCATACATGGTACTTCTCCCCACTAGAATATAAGCTCCTTGAGAGAAGGATTATTTTTGTCTTTCTTGATACCCTTAGTTTAGCACAGGGCTTGATCCACAATAAGTGCTTAATAAATGATGGCTACTTAACTGGAAGCAATATGAAACTGACCTGAAAGGGGGAAACAGTGAAGGAAAGTGGGCCTGCTAAAAAGCCAGGAGAGGCCAGAAGCACAGGGAAGGGGAGCTGCTGCAAATCCTGCTTCAACAGGGCTTGAACAGAACCCGCTGCTTGATTCCTGGCCAGAGCTGCCCTTAGCTACCTCTTCACCTTCACCTCCACTAACCAACCCTTCTTCTGTCCTACTATTCAAGCAGCAGTCATCTGTCTCCGTCTCCCTCAGCTGTTGTTGTGGCCACTGCCACCCCAGCCTCAACACAGACACCTCATTCTCCTTTTCTTCGTCACCCCCTCCACCATCTCCACTGCCGTGACAACCTCATCTCCTTCTCAGGCACAACAAAACTACCATCGGGACTCAGAGGCCACCATCAACCAGAAGCACTACACCTTCTCCATGCACTGGTCCATGCCGTACTACTTTGACCAAGAGAAATTTGCCAAGTACTTCCTACATCAATCCCACGAGGAGAGGAAACATGCTGAGAAGCTGATGAAACTCCAAAACCAATGAGGTGACAGGCTCTTCCAGCAACATATCAAGAAGCCAGACCGAGACAACTAGGAGAGTGTGCTCTGTATTTGGGGAAAAAAATATCAGTCGTTACTGGAACTGCACAAACTGGCAACTGACAAAAATGACCCCCATTTTTGTGATTTCATCGAAACCCACTACCTGGATGAACAGATAAAGTCCATCAAACAAGTGGGTGATCATGTAACCAACTTGCGCAACATGAGGGCCCTCAATTTTGGCCTGGCCAAATATCTTTTTAACAGGCACACCCTTAGAGACAGTGAGAATAGAACTAAGACATCTGGGAACTCTGGGAATGCCTCCTACTGCCTGTCAGGGCACGTATATTTTGGTTGTCTGACCTTTCCATAATCCATACCAAAAAAAAAAAAAAACCCTATCATTATTTACATCCCAATAGTGACTTGGTACTGATGAAAAACTCTTTTGCGGAGGAGGGGGGGAGGGTGGCCCATGGGTTTGGAACATTGCACATAATGTCTGATTTTTTTTTTATGCACTGATCAGTTTTGAAGAATTTTCTTCTCTTTTTTTTTTCCTTTCAAAATTATTCATTATGAGAGATGGATCTCTGGGAGGGGGGAAATGGATAAAGGGAGAAATTAAGGAAATATAAAAATAACAATAAAATTCACTTTTTAAAGAAAGGAATTATTAGATCTCCCTTCTTTGTGGATTAGAGCGAGGAACACTACCTGTACCGTCAGGCTCAGCTAATGAAGTGCTGTTGAATTGAGGTTTTTTTTTTCTTTTCTTCTTCATTTTCAAGAATGGAACCTATCTAAAACACCTGAGAGTTCGGATGTTTAAGGGCCTGAGATGTTCTCTCTTCTTAGTTCTTTCTCTTTGGCCTGTGAGCCTAACCACTGATACCTCTTCTTTCCTTTCTGGTATTCCTAATCAATTTGTATCCTATTGGCAGCAACTGCTCCTCCCACATCTTTATCTGGCTCTGATTCTAGTCCGGCTCCCAGTTGGCATGTTTATTACCATATGCTAAACCAGATCCTAATTATCAACATGGCAGCCACTTAACATTACACACTTTGTCAAACAGTTGAAGAATGAACTGGCTGGCCTTTAGTGTTCCTTCCAGATTGTCAGTTTCTATTGTTATGACATGACCCATGAAGCCAAGTATTAGCTGGTTTTGCCATAGTTTGAGTGTTAATTTCTCCCCAGTCGAACAGGCTTTACAAATAGTGAAGGAGGGCCTTAGTGCATGAAAGAGAAAAGAACAAACTCCTTTGAATTCGTTTCTTGGGCAAAGGAGAGAAATGGTCAGGTGTAGCTTTACTGCCTTCTGCTGAAGAGTCATGTGACAGTGTTCCCCTGAGGGTCATGACAAACCACTGTCACTGGGATGCAGGTGGAAAGATGTCCTCCAGATTGTAGCTCAGGAAGCTCCAGAATAGGGGTGGAAAGGCACGTGTGTCCCTCTAGGTCCTCAAGGGAGGCCCTTTAATTGAATACCAAAGGATTTATTCTGTGAAGTTTAAATTCAAAAGTCCACACTTGAGGACCTAGAGGACCATATGTGGCTTCAAGGCCCCAAGCTGCTCTGGAACAAAGGTTCTTAATCTGGAGTCTAAGAGTTTGGTTTTATTATGTTTTTTTTTCTACTTTGATAACTATTTCCATGTAGATGGTATCCACTGTAATCCTATACATTTTATTCCATGCATTTAAAAACATTATTCTGAGGAGTTCTAGGCATCACTAGATGTCCAAAGGAGCCCTAGGCACATAAAAATGGTTAAGAAGCCCTGCTCCAGCAGCAGACTAGAGGTTAATAAACTGGCTGCCTGCAAACCCTAGTCTCCAATTTCAAGGGAGGAAACAACTAGTTTGTCTGCTCCTTAACCCCCAGCATCAGTTTTCTTTAACCTCTGTAACTTTCAGAAGAACCAAAAGAAGTTCACATGAAGCCGAGGTCCCTTTGCCCTTGGCGATGGTCTTACTCTGGCTAAGGAAGCTAACACATCAGCAGTATTAGTTCAACTCCTCATATATAACTCCAATAGAGTGAAATGACCTTCGGTGCCTGCCAAACCCCAAAACTCCTTATCCCAGCGTCCAAGGTGACCCAAGGGTTACTGAAGGCAATACCAGATGAGACAAAATTTTGGAAGCTTTTATATCAGGCTGGAAAGATTTCGAGGCTGGTCCACTGACAGACTTACTATGGCTGCCATTCAAGTACCAGCCTCACTAAAAGTGAGATGGTTCATCACCAGCTGGGCCACAAGGAAAAGAAAGTTTTCAAATCTTGAAAGCTTATCTACCAAATCAGAGCAAACATATCTTTCTCAGCAGATCCTAAACTCACAGACCTTTGAAGCAAGCTTGTACGTGTAATATTTCTTTAGGTGGTGCAGCTGGTACCAAATAAGAACAAAAGGACTTTCCTACCATAATGCACCTTGGAAACATAATTCGATTCAGCTGAAATGACAGGCTCTGCAGGGATGAGAGGACCTATTGAAAGAAATAAGTTAGGAAACATAAAGCCCTTAAAATTTTAAAGGTGATCATTTCATATTTTTGGTAACAATGGTAGTATTTAAAACACCATAGCAAAAAGCATATTCTATGAGAAAAACAGTATTTGAACAAGATCAGAAAACTAAAGCTATTTTCTTTTAAAATAATTTTTAGTTTATTAATTTATAGTTTATATAATTTTCAGTTTATTAATCATAAAAATATCTACATACACAAGAAAAATATTGATACAAATGAACGTTCATTCATTACAGCAGGTCTCTGAGGGGGGACCACAGCTAGGCCTCCTTTGCAGCTAGCTTAGGTGGGGACTTTTTCCGCACACAGTTTTGGTGCATATCACTGCCAAAGCTTTCTGGTGGCTTCTCCACAATTCCTAGTTCTCTGGTGCTGTTCCTCATAGCTCATGGAGCCACCATTTGGAAGAATCAGGTCAATATGGGCCAGGTAAATATGGACTCATTCAGGGAGGAGAAAACCTAAGTCATTTGGGGAGCTCTGTCCAGGAGGTTTCATTAAGGGTTTGAGGGCAAAATGGTCAAGCCTAGAGAGTGACAATTATAAGAAAGAGAGAGGAAGTAACCAGGGTAATACAGTACCTGCTACTCTGATCTTCATTCTGACCAACAATATAATGTCATGTAATGTCACTCAAGGGAAACCTGGCTAGAAAAATAAGTTCTTAAAGGAGGGAAAGAGGGAAGGAACATACCCAGACTATATAATCCCAAAGAGTCTTCTGAAGAAACCAACACAGCTATATAGGAAGCAATATAATGAGCTCAAAAAAAATTTTTAATGCAAAAAAAGAAAAGAAGTAGCATGAACCAATAACAATGACAGAATAGGCATAAGCTTGGTGGAGAAGCTCCTCACTACAGGCTCCCTAAACCAATGAAATAACAAGGCCCAGTCCCTATTTATGCATATATCAACCAAGATGGGGGTGGGGGGATGTATAGGGGAGAGAGGAGGGGAAAAAACTACTATTCAATGACCAGAACATTCACCTGAGGTTTCTACATTCCTTGATTCAGGATCATCCAACTGCAAAAGCTCATCAAGGGCTAGCTTGGCTGCATTGGATCTAGACTCCTTTTTATTTTGTCCCAGTCCAGTTTTATACTGAATACCATCCACCACAGCACAGAAGGCAAAATAAGGTCCCATAACATTACCTGAAAGAAATACCCAGGGACATTGGTATGAGTTTTAAACTATGAATGCAATTACCAGAATCCAGTCAAATGGGGCAAAAGAAAGAAAATGTTATTGATATGAAAATAAACAGCAATTTATTTTTCCTATTTAGAAAAATTCTTCTAAAGACAGCATTAAATCTATAGTGCTGTTAAAAATTTTTAAGCAGATATGTCAGTAATATTCGTGGTATTATTTTTAGCCAATTATATTTCTTCATTTGGAATCATAGTTTCAGCATCAGAAGGAACTTCAGATGCCATCTAGCCCAACTTTCTTCCTGATTGACAATCTCCTTGACAATACCTCCAGGAAATGGTTATACAGGCTTTCCTTCTAGACCTGCAGGGAAGGGAAACCCTCTAATTCCCAAGACAGCCCCTTCCACATTGAGCTAAATTTAACTCTATTTGGCTAAACATTTAGAGTGTTTTACTGTGTAAACCAAAAGGTCAAAGTCTGGGTATTCAGATTTCAAAAGATTCTGCCTACACATCTCCAACCATGGTTTTGGTTCCTTGGATGCTGCATCATTGGGAATGACCAACACCATCTGCCTTTCCTAATTAAAGTCACATAAAAAGTCTTTGGATGTCTGAATACATGAATCAGTCTAGTGTCAAGACATAGATCAGGACAACTGGAGATAGTCTTTTTTAAGCTAAGGTCTTTCCCAGGTCTCAGTTTCACTGAGGCAATGGCTATTCAGTGATTAAGGTTGGGTAAGAAATGAGGCAAATATAGTCTCTTTTATCTAGTTTTTAAAAAAATCAATCTGGGAGGGGAAGACCCTAAGGATTTCTGGCCAAAACAGAAACATTTGTCATTTACATTCACTCTGAGCCACCAGAACCCAAACAGTTACCGAGTGATACTTGGGCTGAGACCTATCATTGGTCAATCAATGAGAGTCAGAATGACTTGGATTTAAAACATGGTCCATAAAAAAGAAATCTAGCCTGTAAACCCCAAGATATGTCATGAGGTTTTAGCAAACAAAATGAATATTCCTTTGGCAGAGCACCACAGGTAAGGGTATGATTTCCTATGTGGACAGAGGGAGAGGAAGGAAGGAGGAAAGTAGTAAAGAAGGATCATTCATTGTTGTTTGTCCTTCATTCTCAAAGCAGGCCATGATATCAGGAAGGTGATGTCATGACTTGAAAGAGAATTAGTTGGAAGTGAGGAGGGTGTAGCTGGTGATTTTGCAGAGCCCTCCCTTCCTTAAATCCAATTCACTTGCAAGTCATGACATCATCTTTCTGATGTCATGGTCCTTTTCAAGAATGAAGGACAAGTAAGATCTGTGGTGGTAGTAATTGCCCCATGGAGGACCCAACTGGCCATTTCCAGTTGGACAATGAAGCTCTTTCTTTCCTTCTTCCTTCATCCCTTCTTTCCTCTCCTTCTGTCCACATGGAGAGTCATACCCTCACCTGTGAGTGCTCTGCCCAAAGGAATATACATTTTGATTGCTGAAATGATTCATGGGCTAGATTTCTTTTTAAAGGACCATGCCTTAAAACCAAATCACTCTGGCTCTCACTGATTGGCCAACAATAGGTCCCAGCCTGAGCCTCACTTGGTCACTGTTTGGACTTTGATGGCTCAGAATGAGTGTAAATGGCAATTGCTTCTGTTTTGGCCAGAAATCCTAAGGGCCTTCTCCTCCTAGATTGATTTTTCACTAGGTAAGAGACCCTTCTTTGCCTCATTTCTTACCTAGCCTTAATCATTGAATGGGAACTGCCTCAATCAAACTGAGACCTGGAAAAGACCTTAGCTAAAAAGGCCAAGGTCTCCCACTGCATCTGGGGACATCTCCAGTCATCCTGATCTGTTTCTTGTCACTGGACACTGATGGATCCAAGGACAGAGTGAGGTTGATGAATCCAATGTCATGACATCACCTTCCTGATGTCATGGTCTTCTTTGTGAACTAAGAACAAACAACAACATGAATCAGTCTAGCAAATGATCTGATATGTGGGGTGAGGGAAACATCAAGATTATAAATCTGGTGTGGGAATGGATGGAATTGGAACAGCAAAAGGCTAATTGTCTGAACTGAGAGATCCCCATTGACTCTACCTTGTGACTCAATTCTGGAGCTAGCTCAGTTCCCTTTCTATTAAATTATGGGTCTAGTCCAATGGCTATCCTATGACAAAACTTTATTCAATTGCAGGAATTAGGAGAAAACCTTATTGTACTGTTTGAATCTAGTCCTGCATGGCTGGAAAGCTGGACCACCTCTACCTACTACTAAAGACCTAAGTTATGCTGACCAGAAACCCAGTCAGATCCAAAGACTTAGGCAAGGAATTTTCTCACAATTGTATGTGTCAAGAAACTAATATGTCTCATTGAAAACTGTCTCCATACTGATCAGTTATAGTCTCCATGTTCCTTTGATTGTTTATATAAACCTGAGAGGGGTAGGACACCTCTTTTTCTGATTTCAGGAAACTGCACCTATTTACTCTCCCCCTCCCAACTTGGAAAGTCCCTAATCTTTCATGCGATTAGAAATCAGATTACCTAATGCATTTTTCATTTCAATTAATTGGTCTTATTTGATTGGTTTTAATGTATAAAAATCGGTCTCCTCCTGTATTTGGCATCCAGGACTAAAATGAGGAGAGCTGTTCCCAGTTTATTGGGCAATTAATTAACATACACTGCTTAATAAATCAATATGCTCATAGGATCAAACCTGTTTCCTCAGTCACTTCATCTTTCAACTGTCACACTGGGAGACAAGAAGAAAGGTAGCACCCTCAACAGAAATAGGGAAGCTCAACAGACAGGTCAATTGGACATTAGGGGTGGAGGAAAGATGAGTTTATTCTCCTGGATAGAATTTCCTCTACTTTCAAAATCCAGGTACCTTGTATCATTAATACTTGTGTGTTGCCAAAGTCTGAATCACCCTTACCATCTAACCCCTCTCTTACTCACAAAAAATAACAATTTTTAAACTGAAAAGAAAAACAGAATAAAATGTAAGGTGTCTCATATCAAAAACTAGTGACCTGGGAAAAAACAAAACAAACAACCAAACCAAAAAACAACCAAGGAGGTAGGATTGGACAACCTGAAAGCCTTAATGGGGGGGGGAGGGGGGGGAGTCGTGGGAAATTCAGACATATTTGAAGAAATCATGGAAGAGAACTACCCAAATCTATTAGAGGGCAAAATGAACATGCAATCCATTGATCACATCAAAAAAAAAAAAAAAACAACCCAAGAAGCTGTAAAGAAAAGAGTTCAAGTATCAAAGAGCCTCTATCAGGACCACACATGATGTGTATCAGGCAATACTCTAAAGGCAAGGACCAAGAGTGAATTGTTTCCATTCTAATGGGAGACTTGGTACAAGACAACCTTCAGGATCCTAATGTCATCGAGGGTCATAAAGTGGGTGACAAAAGATAGTTAAAGAAGTTAAAAAAGGGCCACCAAGAGATGGGCCATTGCAAGAAAGAACAAGTTGTGCCTCAGATATCTAGATCCTGAGGGAGATTCTGGGAATGGTTTTGTTATGTTCTGATGATAATAATTAAAAGAAAAAGTAGGGGAGAATAAATACACTGAGAAGGAAAAGACAAACAATTTCTCATAAACTGGGGCACACAAATCAAAGAAGACACAGATAGGATCCCTCTCCCCACTCTGCTACTTTCTGAGACAGGGTGGGAAGGGACAACCCCTACCAAGATGGGGTAGCTGATGACAACCTTCACTGGCCCCTCAGATCCCTTCCCATTATGTGAGATTCTCTATAAATAATTTTCAATCCCATAACCAGATAGCTGAAGAGCAACTCATTCTTTCTTGCATGATTTGGCTACATCTTCAGACTCAATGAGACCTGCTTCCATTAATGGAATTTACACAACAGAATCCACAATTTTTGGTCATCTGGCAGCCAGAGTCAAGCCATCCCAGAATTCAAGGGATCTCCTTGTCATTAGCATCCCTCTAAAACCATAAGATCAGCACATCAAGGCCTGATGACTCCTCAGAGAGGATGCATCTTTATTTCTGGTGCAATAAAGCAGTCCTGGGCACGTAAGGTGGTCCTTTATTGAATGGCCCCTCCAGTCTTCCACAGTTCACTTGGGTAAATGCCATCTTCAGTTTTCTGTGGTACCTTGAGAAGCTCCCTTAGGGGCCAGCAAGCAAGCAGCCTTCCTATGTTTTGCAGAGAGGCCTGTACCTTCTAGAGTCTGGGCCTGGGGAGAGCTGCTATGGATGTTAGCTGACCCTGGAGGCATGGAAGATCTTTAAATCCCACAACCCTTACACCACCACACACACCAGCTAAGAGGAACCAACCAAAACTGCCCCTGGCCTAAATTCAATCTACCAACCCCTCCAATGATTTATGCCCTCCTTGACTCCCAAATTACTTTGTATCTATTTATAGGTATTGTTTCCTCCAGTTAAATATAATATGCACCTTGTGGGAAGGGGCTTTTTCAGGTTAGTAGGGTGCTTAATAAAAACAAAAATGGAGAATGAAATTAAAGAACTAAGTGCTACTATACCATGTGCCTTCTTTACAAAGTAAAAATAATTTAAATGCTGCTTTTTAATTAAGTTCCCAAATACTGCTAAAACAAGTGATTATAACAAAATTCCATTCCAAACCTATCCAAACCGGCATCAAGTGATATTTCCTGCACACTAATAATGTTCCAGAAACTGAGGATCCATACATAGATGTCTCCTATACAAATGAAGAGATTTTATACCCAGAAAACAAGCACTTTAGTCTAATTAACCACAAAGTGTGGAACTGTGGAATATCAGATTCCCCTTCAGATACTGAGACAGCTAAAACCAAAACAGAAACAAAAAGATGTCAAACTTAGCTGCTCTCAGCAATACAAATAGCAAGACAATTCCAAAGTATTCCCAATGAAAAATGCTATCCACCTCCAGCAAAAGAATTGATAAGAGTCTGAATGCAGACTGAAGCATCCCTTGGTTTTTTAACTTTATTTTTCTTGGGGTTTTTTTGGCCTGTATTTTTTTTTTCACAACATGACTAATTGGGAAATGTTTTATATGACTGTGCATGTATAGCTTGCCTTTCTCAATGAGAGGGAGAGAGAAAAGAGGGAGGAAGAAAACTGGAAACTCAAAATTTTAAAAAACTAATATTAAAAATTGTTTTATGTGTAATTGAAAAAAAATATTTTTAAAACAATTTTTTTTTAAGATGTCAAAATTGCTTAATGTTATTTGGCCTTCTGCATAATTAGGTCCATTGTATTCAATTCGGCACCACTGGTAGTCTTGCCATTAAAGCCATCACCCGGGGAAGAAACCCAAGAAATTGATATGTGGCAACTGCCTTGGTACCTATTATAAGCTCCCCACCCCCTCTCAGGACACCCCAAGTAACCACAACCACCTGAGTTACTAACAACCCAAAAAAAGAGAGCTGAGGCCACCAAAGTCCTCCACTCTATCATCGGTTTAATCAATGGAAAGGACCCTAAAGAAAAAAGGTTTTCCCATCCCCATCCCCAAGAACCTGGGGACCTTTCCCTCCAAACACAGCTGAAAATTCCCATGTTTCCTGTTTCTCTATCTCCCCATGATAAGAGGAGCCACTCCTCTTGCTTTTCTCCTTGTGCCACCAGCCCCTAAAAAACCCTTCAGACAAATTTAGCAAACACTTGCCTGTTGTTACAGTTTCCTTAAGGTCAAGCTGCACACGCTGCATTTGTGCAAACTGATGCAGGGCTGACACTGGGTTTATCTCTCCACGTTTGTACTTCATAATGAATTCCTTGGGAATCTTCTTCCGAGGAAGGGCAGTGCTTGGATTAGGCAGGACTATTTTGGAAAGCATCGGTTCTGGAAACTTACCTAAAAACCAAACAACAGCTTCCATTCATTTTGAAAAAGACAAAGCAGCGAAATAAAAAGCCGGATGGGCTGACGGGTGGCATGTTAGCGAGTCTGAAAGGACCGCATTAATTATTAATGAGTATTATTAATTAAAATGACCGGATTACAGGCGTCACTGCAGACAAGTACCTGTGACTTGTGTCACCTTAAAAGCTAAGTTGGACACACTGTAATTCTCCGAGGACGAATAGACTGCAGGAGCATTGACTGTTGTTGAAGGAGGCTGAACGGGTAAGTTCTTTTTCAACATCTGAGCGAAGCTGGGAACGCAGGGACTCTGAAACCATTTGTTGTTACCGGACGTTTTCTTGGGCCTAGAAGTCACCAGAAAAGTCAGAATTAAGAAAAAAAAAAGCAGAAGAAAAGTTTTCCAGCTAAATAAGAACGATCCACGAACATTTATGTAGCTCCTGTCGGATGCCAGGAGTGCCTGGCCAAGCCATCGACTTAAAGATCGACGATGACATTTAAGGAGAACCTGAAAACTGGAGGGTTTACAAAGCGCTTCGCTGCGGCCACAGTCCTTGTCACTGGACCCCGGGGACCCAAGAGCTAACCCGTCAGGACGCCCTTCACCGGCGCTGGCCGCCACACATCCGGGCTGCCCGTTCTGGGTGACTGACCCAGCGCCTCCCAACCAACCCTTTTGGACCGGAGGGAAACTGCGCCATTGTCCAGGATCGCAGCACAAAGGCGCCTCTTGGACAGCAAATTCCGACGCCTCCCACTCCTCCCGCCCGCGGCCCGGGCCCAGCCGTCGGCCTCCAGGGCCCTGCGAGGTGGAGTGCTGCTGGGGGCCTGGGGCCGGGCTCTGGGCCTCGGTTTCTCCCGCTGTCGGAGGAAGATCTGGATCACCAGCGACAGAAGCGAGATTCGAACCCCAGGCGGACTCCGCGACCCACTGCCCGCTCCCGCCCTCGCCGGCCGGCTCCGCCTTGCCTCTGAACCCCCGCCTCCTCTGTCTCCGGGCCCGCTTCCGTCGCCGCCTCCATCGCCGCGGCCGCTGCCCGGGACCTGGGTGGAAGGTGGGTCGAAGGAAGCCCCGGGGCTCGAGGCCGCGTCTTTCAAATAGCATGGCGCCTCCTGCGGAACCAGGCCGCTCTCGCGCCGGCTCGCCCAATCACCAACCGCCTCACGCTCGCTTCGGCCCGCCCTCGCCGCCATCGAAGCCAATCAGGCTTCAAGCGCTCTGGATCTCGGCTCCATTCCGCCCCGCCCCATGCGGACAGCGCACGGACACACAATGGAGTGCGGGGGGCGGGGGAAGGCGGGGGAAGCGCATTAACTGCGGCGCTAGAGGTCCCGCCACCTGCGAAGAAGCAGGTCCTGCCCCCTGGGCAGCCCTCACCTGGGACATCAGGCGCCTCATAAACTTGGATTAAACGCGCGCTTTGTGCTGAAGATATTAATCAATCCTTATTAAGGGCCTACTGTCCTTCACTGCAACGTGGCTTTTTAATCTCTCACAGCACAGGGACCTTTGCCCGAAGCAGTCGGTTCTGTGCTGTCCCTGCCTTCTCCCCTTCTTCCTCATAGCAGCGCCAGTGTGATGATAACCTACACTAACCATCCCAAAGGAAGACGGGAGATGAAAGACAAGAGGGCTTCCCCCAAACCACAGATTCAGGGGCGCATGCTGGTGCGGCCTGGAGGGACCTCGTCTGGGTGATGGGGGGGAAAGACTGACCTCATAAGCTGGGGTGGAGATGGAAACAGAAGCTTGTTTGAGTGGTCCAAAGAGGAAAGGTGCTACAGGTGCTGTGAGCTCCCTGGTAAGAGATGGGAGAGACCGTGAAACAGGACCTTGAGCGTTCTGTTAGAGAAGCGTGGTTATGAGTGATACAGAGTGTCTGGAAGGGTCGCATGTACTCCAAATAAAACATCTGCTAAAGTTCTGGTCCCCTCACAAGGCGACAGCCACCACTTAGTGCCAAGTGACCCAACTAGAAGCCACCGAAGGAGCCAAGGTACAGGAGACTGAGTTACAAAAGTCTTTGGTACTGAGAGCCAAGTTCCAGGAGGCCAAAAGACAGAAGACAGCATTTAGGGCCTTCAAGGATCAACCATATCCTGGGAGCTGAAGAAGGTACTAGGAGCAGAGAGAAGAAAGTAATGGCAAATAGGCACTACTGACACCAAGGGAGACCTTCCAGGAAGGAGCATCTTGCCACACACAGACAAAGGGGCCCCAGAAGAAAGACATGAAGAGATTTTACATCTCTTTGATAAGTTCCTTATGATTTCTTTTGCCTGTTTACCTTCTCAAGCTTCTCTTGCTTCTTGTACCTGAATGTCAAATTTTCTATTCAACTCTGGTTTTTTTCATCAAGAATGCTTGAAAGTCCTCTATTCCACTGAATGACCATATTTTCCCCTGAAACATGATATTCAGTTTTGCTGGGTAGGTGACTTGGTTTTAATCCCAGCTCCTTTGCCCTCTGGAATATCATATTCCAAGCTCTTCAATCCCTCAGTGTAGAAGCTGCCAGATCCTGTGTTGTCCTGATTGTGTTTCCACAATATTCAAATTGTTTCTTCCTGGCTGCTTATAATATTCTCTCCTTGGTCTGGGAACTCTGGATCCTGGCTATAGTATTCCTAGGAGTTTTCTTTTGGGGATCTTTTTCAGGGGGTGATCAGTGGACTCTTTCAACCTCTATTTTGCCCTCTGGTTCTAAAACATCAGGGCAGTTTTCCTTGAGAATTTCTTGGAGAATGATTTCTAGGTTTTTTCTTTGATCATGGCTTTCAGGTAGTCCAATAATTTTTAAATTATCTCTCCTGGATCTATTTTCCAGGTCAGTGGTTTTTCCAGTAAGATATCTCACATTGTCTTCTATTCTTTCATTTGTTTGGATCTGTTTAACAGCATCTTGATTTCTCATAAAGTCACTAGCTTCCATTTGCTCCAGTCTAATTCTGAAGGAATGATTCTCCTCAGTGAGCTTTTGAGATTCTTTTTCCATCTGGCAAATTTGGCTTTTTAAGTCATTCTTCTCATTGCCTTTTTGAGCCTCTTTTGCCATTAGAGTTAGTCTACTTTTTAAGGTAGCATTTTCCTCAGTCAGGCTGTTGACTCTCATAATTTTCTTGCATCGTTCTCATTTCTCTTCCCAATTTTTTCTCCACTTCTCTTATTTGCTTCTTAAGGTCCTCTATGGCCTGTAACCAGCTCATATTTTTCTTTGAAGCTCTTGGTGCAGGAGTTCTGATTTCACTGTCTTCCTCCTGTTCCATGCTTTGATCCTTTTTGTCACCAAAATAGGAGTGTAAATTTGGAGTACTCTGTTTATTTTGCTTCCTTTGCCTGCTCATGTTGCCACTTAGTCACTTGACCCCTGGGCTTTTTGCCACAGTAGGACTCTGACACCAGACAGGGGAGCTTCATCCCAAACACTGGGGTTTTCTCAGCTGCTGGAGGTATTAGTTGGGTGGCCTCTCTGAGGCCTCCACACACTCTGGCAAGCTGGTTGCACACCCCAGGACCTCTATTCTAGACTGCAATCCAGATGCAAGCAGGTTAAAGCAAGAGCAATGACCCCTCAGACTGGTGCTTGATCCCCTACACTCTGCAGGCCAGGAGTTAAAGCTGCCACATGGAGGCAGCTGCACAGCCGCAGTTCCTCAGCAGCTTCTTGCCCTGGTGGCAAAAGCCAATGCACTCCCAACTACTGGATCCCAAAGTCCACACTGCACTGACCTCTCACTTTGTCCTTTGCATCTATGAGTTGATAATTCTGGAAAATACCACAGCTACTGGTGATCTGAAGTCCCTCCAGTGGGTGGCTGGTCAGGCCCACCCTGAGGCGAAAAAACTTTGGGCTCAGCTCCCAGACCGATGCTCTAGACAATTCCTGCCAGACTGCCAGGCCTCAGCAGGAGGTTAGCTTCTCTGTTTCATTTTGTGGGTTCTGTAGCTCCAAAGTTTGTTCAGAGTCCCTTTTACATGAATTGGGACTCTGTGTCAATTTCTTATAAATAAAACTTTATCTTTGTGAACTCATAAGATACCTACTCTTGGAGAGTGTCAGATTCTGATTTCCCAGGTCATCTGGGAGGGAGTAATCAAGCATAAGAGGTCACCAAGATGTACCTTTTTTGGGGGAATGGTGTCTGACACAGGACATACTAGGATTTCAGATACCCTAATCATAGGATTAGCATTAAGAATAAGGCTAGGAACTGAACCTATGTCTTCATTAGAATTGGGAACTCCCAAGTGAAGAAACCCTGTCAATGCAAGTTTGCACCTTTTCTGCAACTTAATCTTAGAGAATTTCCTCAGTGCTTCTTAAACAGTGAGTTGCAACCCATATGGGGTCGTGACCCACAGTTTAAGAAGTACTGAAGGGGTCTCCAGTGGAAAAGTTTTAAGAAACCTTTTCCTAGGGCACTGAGAGGGGAAGAGATCTGCATGGGGCATCCTAGCAGCCAATAGCATCAGAGGTAGGACTAAACCTAGACCCTCCCATCACCAAGGCTAGCTCTCTAGCCAATAGATACTACTTCTATATCTAGTCATGTGACCTAGGAAATCTTTGCTCTAAGCCCCCATTTCTAACTTTGGAAACTTAGCTTCTCATTCATACCTTCATTTACAGGACTCAACAATTCACTTTTTCTTCCTTAATACCCATGCTGACTCAATAGTCATAGAATGAATCAAGAGTAAATGAATTAGTCCAGCTCTGGCTCTTAAGAAATAGCCACACCTACCTCTAACCTAACTAAAAATGAGAGTACTTTTACATTTCAGTGTATCTGTGACCTTATCAATGTGCGTACTCATCCCACAAGGCACATTAGGACCCACCTTTGCCTTCTCAATCTGTGCAACTCCAGCTATTTCCTCCTGTAAGTCTGGGACCCAGGGTCCACCCAGCATGCAGAGGGCTTTCTTCTACTTCTCTTGGTGTTGCCTACTGGGGTAAGTGGGCTCCCCATGTATTACAGTCCCCACCACTGTTCTTTGGATAACCCTAGAGGCAAAGTAAATAAATATTTTGGGCAACTAAGTGGCACAATGGGTAGAATGCCAGGCCCAGAATCAGGAAGACTCATCTTTCTGAGTTCAAATCTAGCCTTGGACACTTACTAGTTGTGAGACCCTCGACAAGTCACTTCACTGTGTTTGCCTCAGTTCTTCAACTGTAAAAACAAGTTGGAGAAACAAATGGCAAGCCATTCCAGTATCTTTGCCAAGAAAACCCCCAATGAGGTCACAAAGAGTCAGACACAGCTGAAACAACTAAACAACAAAAATAAACATTTCTTAAGCAACTACACTGGGCCAGACAGTGCTCAGAAACCTAAGGGACAGAAAGAAAAACCCAAGAAGACACTGTCTCCCTTCAAGGAGTTTCTAATCTAACGGGGAGGACAGCAACGTGATGAAGCTATAGTTGGGGTGGGGAACGATCTGGGGGGGGAAAAGTTTCAAGATCAATTTCATCTTGCAGAGTAATGAGTTTCTAAAGATGATGAAGTCCAGGAAAGCAACTATGGTAAACGATATGGTGAATTCCCTGTGTGTTCTACTTTAATGGTAGAGGATCAGTGAAGAGATCTAGGGTCAGCATAAAATGATGAGGTATAGGGTTAGGGGTGTGTGAGACCCCAAATACAACAAGCCAGGGCCTGCCAAATGAATTCAACTCAAGTCTTCTCTCAGCCAAAGAAAAGCAAAGTTTATTAAAAGTTCGGCATATTGGGTAGACTCTTAAGGAGCCTCAGTATCTGTAAGGCTTGTATTGGACAAGCCGGCCAGCATCATCTGACACAGAGCAAGTCTGTGCTAGAAAATTCTATGGCTCTCTCACACACATGGAAGCGAGATGGCATCTTATATACAGAAAGATTATGAGAGGAATCTGAGGGTGGTCTAGAGGAGAAGTTTGGGGAGGGTCTTCAGGAGGAGTCAGGTGAGGTCAGACTCCAGTAATGAGTGATTAAGGGTGGGAATTTTCTGGAGACTACCTGGAGACAGCAGACAAGGGTGGGCTAGGCCAGTTCCAGGGTGTAACAGTTGATTTGGGTATGGATATTTGCTGAGGATCAAGGGTGGGGGCTAGCTGGATAATGCAGGGCCAAACTACGGTAGTAACAAAGATTTGGGCAGAGCTACAATGAAAGGCTTAGGGCCTCATGCAAATGCCCCATGTGGAAAGATTCATGGAGAGCTCAAGGAGGTTCCCAGAGCCTGTACCTCAAGGATTCAAGGAGAGCTCAAGGGGGTTCCCAGAGCCTGTACCTTATCAATCAGGAATTAGATGCCAGGTGTTCACTCCATACCCTCTCCATCCAGAAGAAGGGAAGGGTCCCAGGAGCAGGGGATGCCAAGGAGCAGTGAGTTTCAGAGTGGATTCCATCTTACAGAATGATGAGTTCCTGGAAGTGATGAAGTTCAGATAAAGAAAAATATCTTTCAGAGACTGTGGTATTATATGACTTAGCACAGAGCATCACTGGAAGAGTATTATTTTTAAAAAGCTGAGCTTTTTGCTTCCAGGAGAAACTTGGGACTGTTAAAAACACTATGTAATTCCCAGAGGTAGTCTAGCTCCCATCCTCCTCCTGTTTTTCGGGCTCAGCTCATTGTACATGCTCAGTATCTATCCAAGGGATACGCATCAATGGTCCAGCTCTATGGGCTATCCATCTAACTGCTAGTCATTGATTGGAAAATAAACAGTAGCTACTTGTTTGGTTTGGTTTGTTTTTCTCCCTGTATTGAAGTTAGTCTGAACTCTTTTTAATAAAAATACTATGCTTCATTTTGACACAGGTAGGACAAACATATCTATTAATAAGAGGAAGAGTTGGGGCTCAGAACTCTGATTGCTCAGAATTAAGTCTTAGTAAGCCAAGAAGTCATGATGAAAAACATGTTTTTCTGGCTCACTCACCATGTTTGTGTAAAAGAAATAATCCCATTGGGTTGCTATATCCTACTAACCCAATAGATGGCACTCAATGGTTGAGCCATATCCTTCCCACGTGAGATGCCAGTTTTTGTGAGCTTTTCCTTAATGCTTTTCTGGGATAATCTTATAAGGGATATTTTCATCCCATCATAATTCATAACCAATTTTACTCATTCCCTTGTTCCCAAAGGATCCCAATCTTCTCCCCAACTTCAAGTGACCTGAAAGGATTACTTACTGTTCACATGTAGATTAAATGGATTCTTTACTATTGGAAAAATGAAGTTAGCAACATAAACTTTCAAACCCCTAAGCATTGGTCAAACCAGTGCTCCTCTGAAATATTAATTCCTCCTTCCAATTTTTCTGGACCTGATGCTGTTCAAGAACAACCAAATATCTTATTACCAGCAAATTTCTATGCCCATCCCTCTGCTTGGCCCCAAATGTAAATGATACTAGACAGTCCCTATAGCAATGCACTTATCCTCCCACATTGTGACAGAACCTGTGAAGACTGCAACTTGTGGCATTCATGGCTTGTTGGCATCATTCTAGCTACCAGGTAGATAAAGTTGGTGTAGCACAATGGAGCGTGCTCTTTATAGAATTTAAATACTGATTTCTCTGCTTACTACAATTTCTGACCTTAGACAAATCAATGTACCTACCTGGGCATTAGTTTCCCTATCTGGAAATTGAGGGGGTTGGAAGAGATAGCTTCTGAGTCAGAGGTGTCAAACACAAGACTGTAATTTGTGGGGATCTAGATCAAAATTTGTTGGGGAAATATTTAACAAAATAAATCATATGAAATTGGTGGGTGAGTCATTTTCAGTCATATCTGATTCTTTGTGGCCTCATTTGATGTTTTCTTGGCAAAGTGCTAGAATGGTTTGCCATTTCCTTCTCCAGCTCATTTTAATTGAGACAAACAGGGTAAAGTGACTTGCCCAGGGTCACACATCTAGTAAGTACCTGAGACCAGATTTGAACTCAGAAAGATGAGTCTTCCTAACTTCAGGGCCAGCATTCTATCTATTGTGCTACCTGGCTGCCCTGAAAAGGTAATAGGACACATACAATGTGAACATGTGATTTTCTAAGCTGCAGGAATCCTTATGTACATGTAGTTTAGTGGCCCTCATTTCTATTTTTGAGGTTGACTCCACTACTCTAAGGTACCTTCCAGCTCTAAATCTATGACTGTTATAAAGAAGGAATTGACCAATAAGAGCTCAGTCCTATGACTATGTTCAGAAGGTGTTGCCAGGCACCATAAAACATGGATATTTGATAAGTCTGCTTCTGGAATCAAAGGTACAGATCCTCCCAGAGCATGGGCAGGTATTGTGAGCCTGTTCCCTTACTGAAAGTGACTTACTACTCCCAAAGTGAGAAAGAAAAGCTTTTGAAGATACCTCTGGAACCAGAATTGAATCTGCATGCAAGATGCACTAAGTGGATGAAATGGACCTTTGTTTTTCTGGTGGTGATTGAGGCCAGTAAGAACTGCTCCAAGTCCCCAGGTGGTGAAGGGCAGGTATTACTGTTGTGCAGAGAATAAGAGCGAGACCTTGGTTCAAAGTAAATTTAGGTGTGGATTTATTGATTAAGCATTCGACTACCTGGAGTATACACTCAAATCAGGCAGCCCCGAGTTGGGGTACACACAGTGCTTATAAAGGCTAAAACCACAAAAACTACTATTGGGGAGGGGAGCTAGCATAAGCAATGATGTGCAGAAGCCAAGAATTGCCATTGGTTAGATCTATAGCTCAGGGGTAATGACGCAAGGGAACAAGGGTGTAACTTTCCAGGAATAAGGGGATCCCTCCTAGAACAAGGAAGAGGGTCATTGGGTAATGGGGACAGGCTAGGGTCATGTCCTGAGAATGGGGTGGTCTCTTCTTAAGATAAACTTTAGATAAACTTGTACCATAACCCCAGGACTGACCCTTGTACATAGTGATAATATACAGAATGCTAATTCAGGAAGAAGGGGGTTAGGGGACTACTCCTTGGGCAATACCCAGGACTATGCCTTAAGCTGTTTCAAGCTATTACAGGGTATAGGATAGAGACAAAGACAAATATAAAGGGCCTTAATGGTGGGCTTCAAATCAGGAGATGGGTGATTTGAGTTTGGACACAACATTGCCAGAAACTAGGCTAAAACCAAATCATTAGTATCAGGCATGGCTTTTGTCTTGTTCTTGTCTTGTTCTTTCCCACTCTTGGGTGATTGATGTTAGGGTGATGTCAGAGATGGAATAGATTAGACTCTCACTATGGACTAGACTCTCACAATCTGGAAATATATCCAGATAATTGTGTCCCTTCCAGCCCAGGCATGATCTCCATATGCTTGGTATAATCCAGCTATTCTTCTCATCTTTCTTTTCTTCTATAGCACCAAGGAGATAATAACATCAGAATCCAAATGTGATGATGTCACCATGATCAATGGTGAAAAGAATTTGTTATAAAAATCTTTACAGATTTTTTCCATTTTTGTTTGCAGTTCTCCTTCCAATGTCATCCTTAAATGCCCTCATAGGTTATACTATATATTTAAATCTGAAGGGACCCTTACAGTTCATTTAATACAAACCAATCATTTATAGATGAGAAAACTAACCTAGAGAGGTTCAGAATTTTCCCTCCCATTGACACATGCAGTAAAAACAGCAAAACTAGTAACTGAGCCTAGGTCTTCTGACTCTAAGGTCAGAACCCTTTCTGTATACTTTATCCTCTTTATTCCAAAATAATAACCCTCAAAATGGAAGAATTGATTTTTTTTAAAAACTTTTATCCAAAATTCTTCAGCTTGCCCCTAAGTTTAAGCTGACCGTGGTTCATAAGTCCCTTTAGGTCTATTCTTTCACCCAGTTCACAATCTAACTGTATCTAGCCCAGATTTCTTTCTATTTTATCCATTTGGAATGATTCTACTTAGTTGACTCTCTTGCCAAACTTTCTTTAAATTGGTTTTTCCTTCCACTGAATTCACTGTTTCATGAAATAATCCTACTCACACTCTTCTACCATCGTCCTGTGTAAGAACTTAGAAATGAGTTCATACTCTAAAGTAGAGTGGTATGTGGCTGTCATATCTCCCTGCTTGGTCAAATATTGTCTGGCTGAAGCTGTTTCTTTACAAATACCAACCGATGGAGAAACTCACTGACAAAAATAAGACAAAACTATTTATGAGAAGTCATGAGTTTCCATCACTGTCATTCTTGGTTGCTAGTTCTGTTCAGATTCTTGGGAAAAAAAAACCCTGGGGGATTGGCTCCATCCTGAACAAATGAGAGGAATGAATTAGAGGGCTCCTAAGCTTCCCTACCTCTCTAAATGTGTGATCTTAAGAACAAACCATTTGGTTAGACGGAGAATTTAAGGTAGCTAGGTGGCCCAGTGGATAGAGCACTGGACTGGGAATCAGAAAGATTCCTCTTTCTAAATTCTAATCTGACCTCAGTAACATACTTATGGTCTCTCTGGGTGAGATTTTGAACTAGGTGTTAAATGCACCTATATCTGTACATATACATGATGAGAGGTGAAGATATATGTATGTATATGTATATACATGTATATGTATATATCCAGCCCTCATCTTTCTCCTGAGCTCCAGTCTTGTATCTCCAACTGCCTCAGATGCCTGAAAAATCTTAAATTCAACACGTCTAAAACAAAACTCACTATTTTTCCTCCTAAACTCATCCTTCTTCTTAACTTTCCTATTTCTGTCAAGACTACCACCATTCTTCCAGTCACCCGGATTCACAAGCTCGAAGTTACCGTTCACTCTCGCTGATTCTAGCCCTGCAACATTTCTTACATCTACCCTCTTCTTTCCACTCTTCCACTCGCTGGGCTCATTTTGCCCCTCATCACCTTTCACCGGAACTAATGACATGTCCCACTAAATGGTGCTCTTATATCTAGCCTTGTCTTTTGTTCATTCTATTCGTCCTCCACACACAGCTGCCAGATTGATATCCCAAAAGCATAATGAGAGTATATCACTCCCTTGCTCAATAAATGCCAATGGCTCTCTGTTACCTTTAGAACAAAATAAAAACTCTTCTGTCTGGGGCTCAGTACCAAAAGCCCTTAACAGTCTGGCTTCAGTCTACTTTTTATAGATTAATTAAATGTCATTCCCCATCATGCAACTAAGCCAAAGTACTTTATTAGCTGTTCCATCACCCACCTACATGTCTTTGACAGGCTGTCCCTCACACTAGGAATGCTCTACCTCCTTACTTCTACCTCTTGGACCACTTCAAGGCTCAGCTTAAAGGACATTTCCTCCTATCCATTCCTGATTCCCAAAGTATTAGGGCTCTTCTTTCCCCCCAGCCCCCACCACTTTTTATTTATTTTTATTTTGTGAACATGTTCTATTCCTCCAGGATAATGTAGACTCTGTGGTTACAGGAATTATGCTACTTTCGTATTTGGACCCCTACTATCTGGCACAGTGCCCACTGATTCTGGAGATGTTTCTCACTTTTACTCCATGGATTTTTTCCTCCTTTTCCAGTTTTCTTGTAAGATTTTCCTTTTAAGGATTTCTTTCTTTTCCTATTTTTTTAAATTGCTTTAATTTTATTTGGGCTGTTTCTAATTGTTTTGAGGTGGTGGGTTTGAGACATGCCGACTCACTCAGGCACATTGACACATGTCGTTCTTCCTTATCTTTGACTTGTGCTTCATTGAGGGTTTTTAATTCTCTCACACATTGCTTTTCTATCTAAATCTTTTATAAATATTTTCCTTTAAAAATGAGTTCTAATGTCATTAGATGCACAAGTATATTTACTATTGACATACTTTCATTGTCATGGTACCTTGAAGCATGACATATATTCTAATATTAATTTAGTTTTTTTGACCATTAACAACTGAAATCTGATTTTTTTTGGGGGGGGATGAGTCAGTTCAGGCATAGTACATTTTATTCCAACTTCTCATTTTAAGTCTTTTATTTATGAAACATTGTTCAGTCATGTCTAGTGAGTCTGTAATCCTTTCTTTTGCAAAGGGGACACAATCCATTTATATTCAAGGTTGTATAGCCCAGAGGTTGGTGTAGCTGTTTAATAAATGCTTGCTAAATTTTTTTATAAGCAAAATGTCAGTAAGTCAATCAACAAGCATTTATTAACTGTCTATACTAGACACTATGCTAGTTACTAGGGATACAAGACAAAAATGAACATCCTTGTCCTTAGTGAGCTTACACACTATCAGGGGAAACAACATGTACACAAACAGGTTATAAATGCAAAATATGTTCTACCTTATTTGATTGGAGTCGGGAAGACTCATCTTCCTGAGTTAAAATCTGGCATCAAGTATGCCCTAGCTGTGTGACCCTAGGCAAGTCACCTAACCCTGTTTGCCTCAGTTTTCTCATCTGTAAAATAAGCTGGAGAAGGAAATGACAAACTTCTCTAGTATCTTTGCTAAGAAAAGCCCAAATGGGGTCAAAAGAGTTTTATTTGACTGAAATGACAAAACAATCACAAATGTATTCCCTATCTATTCACAGAAAAACTAAAAAGATTTCCTAAATTCTTACTAGAATTTGATACATTTTTCAAAAATTTTGATTTGTTTTTATTTTTCACATAAGGGAGGGTTCTGTGGGTAACACTTGCAGTGGTTACTTGGAAATAATTGTAGTGTAAAAAAATCAAATACATCAATAAAACATTTTAAAAATTGCAATTTTTTCTGCCTTTTCTGTGTTGCTCTGGTGTTACTCATTCTCCTTTTTTTTTCTTACTCTTTTTTTCTGTGCATGTGGCTTTAAAAAATATTTATCAAATGTAACATAGTGGTAACAAAATCACCTGGGTTATCTATGTCCACTGCAGACCTCTTCTATTCTTGTATTTATCACTGATGCTGTCTTTTCTCTTTGTACTACTACAAGAAAGTTGCCCAAAAAGTCCCCACTGTGCACCCCCCAGAAGCTCTCCCTTCTAATTATAAATAAGTATAGTCCAGCAAGACAAATCCACATACTGCCTAAGTCTGAAAATGTGTGTTTTATTCTGTATCTTGAGTTAATTACTTCTCTGCCAAGAAGTGGGAAGCCTGAGTCATTACCCAGCTTCTGAAATTAAGTTCGGTCATTGCATGGAGAACAGTTAAATCTTTCAATGTTTTCCTTTATATTAGTGTAGTCACTGGACAAAATTGTTCTTCTGATTCAGCTCACTTCATTTTGGATAGATGAGTCAATCCTTTTTTTTTCATCATTTCTTATGGTCTAGTAATATTCTATTGCATTCACATCCCATAATGCATTCATCCATTCCCCAATTGATGGATACTCACCTTATATCCAATCCTTTAGCACAATAAAAAAGTGCTGTCATTTAAAAAAAATATGGTCTTCTCCTTTGTCTTTGTCTCTTAGGGATCTATACTGTATCCTGTAGTGGTATCACTGGGTGAAAGTATGTGCACATTTAAATAACCTCTTGACTGTAGTTACAAATTGCCTTACAGAATGGTTAGACCAATTCACCACCCCACCAGCAGTGCCTGTTAGTGTTCCTTCCAATAGCTGCTATTTTCCTTTTTTGTCATCCTTGCCAATCTGATAAGTTTGAAGGCAAAACCTCGGCATCATTTTTCATTTTCATTTCTCTTATTACTAAAGATTTCACTTATTCTTCACTTACAAAGATTCACATATTCTTCATTCAAAACACAGAGTATTTTTTCCTTCACTTGGTTCTGGTTATTATGTTATATTATGTTATCTTCGTTCTATGTTATTATTTAAGTACACATATGTTTGGGTGGATCATGCTTATTGATCAGTATGTAGAGATAGATATTGCAAATAGACACTGGGGCCAGAGATGAAAAGGAATGAGTTGAACTGCCTTTGGGAAGCTGTACACTTCTTTTCAGAAGCCCAAATTTCTCCTCAAAACAAGCTTCTGTTCTTTAATACCAGCATTTTTCCACTGACACTATGCAGCTGTATATGGGTAGATACATGGTGCATATTGAATTCGTTGGAACATGTTACTAGTGAGGAATTTTGCAGAAGTAATGTAAAGGATGTCATCAGGGAATTTACAACTAGAGAAAATGATACAGCTGCTGCATGGCAGAAGTGAGGGACACCTGATGAACACCTGCTTTCCTGGTGTGAACATAACATGAAGAGAATGCAAGAAAGGTTTCCAGTCCCATGGAGGCAATATCCATGTTGAAAATATCCATTGGTATATATGTTTATCTAATCTTATTCCATCCCCTCTGATGCGGAGTGAAGAAAGTAGCCTGTTCCAGGCATGAGGGATGACTGGGTAAAGCTACAATGAGAGGAGGCACACCAAGAAGGGCAGAGAGTGGTTCCATTTTCCTGGAATATATAGTCACTGAAGGGGAATGGCAGAAAATATGATTGCATGGCAATAGCAGACTACAGTGTGGCACTTAATGCATGCTAGTGAATTTATGGCTGAGTTTAGAAGCTTAACTAATTATCTGGGGCATAAAGAATTAGAAAACGAAAGTGAGACATGTTCTTTAAAGGATTCAATGATTAAAATTCAAGGTGGCAATCTATCCATTCCAAAATAACGAGCTACAAAAGAAAACAAAGATACAGACATGAAGACTGAGATAGTCAAACACTGAAAATAAGTTATCATGGCTTTTTATTACAACTATAATGAACAACATTTTAATGCTAAACAATCACATCACAGCTTCTTAAACTATATACATAGTGGAATTTATACAAGTCTATGCATTACCAAAGGGGATAAAAGCCACTACCAATCTAAAAAGATCAAATTATCAGCAAGATTTTTTAAATGTTATGGCTAATTAGTCATAAAAATTCATAGTTAATCTGCAAACATTTTAAGGATGCAGTAATTATAGTGCATATAATACAATTATGAATGATAACCAGGAGATTTATATATTTAATTTATTTTTTTGTAAAATTTATATCATCATGCAATACTTCACTGTATATGGAATGGTGGAACTAACATAATAAACAGAAAAGCTCACAAACTGTTTGGACATAGTAGCCAAAACCCCATTAAAATTATCTTTAAATTATACAGAAAATTTTTTTATACAATAACACCTTTCACTGCAATAAATTTAACAGACATAAAGTTATAGTTTGTTCATAGACAATTACAATTTAGTGTTTTCCCTTGTTCTTTCCTTTCCTTTCTTTTTTTGTCTTGTAGTATGTACCAAGCTTTTTGATGAGGACCAAGTGGTTCTGGCATGATGAAAGTGCAATATTTGAAGAATACAATCAACATCTACTTGGCCATTTTTTCTTCAAGTCCAAGAAATTAACCTTAGAAAAAAAAGTTTTGTCTAAAGCCTCCCTGCCTACCCTTAGCACTAAAATCTCAAATAGAGGTTCAAAAACACCTTCATGCTTATAAAAATTTTGGCATACACATATAATATGACATAACCATAACCCAAACCCCCATTCTTGAGCTAACTGGGCCATCATCTTATATCTACTTGGCTAAGGGTACACAAATGCTGCATGTGTTTGAAGCCAAATGAGATTAAATGCTTCTAGAGGTTCCTAAGAAATCCCAGGTAAAAGGCACGTTTTTTTTTTCTTTTTGCTAATTCACTGATGGATCTTGCTACAAAAACATTTTTAGGCTTGGGGCACATACTAGCTAGAATGTCTAAAAGAGCAAAAAAAAAATCTGGTTAGTTTTAAAGTATCCCTTAAGAGTTTCGAGAATCATCAAGAATGGTGGAAAGGACAATGGATTTGGAAACAGAAGGGCTGAGTTCACATCTTGATTTTCCTACTTATTACTGTTGGGCAAGTCACTTCAATTTTTAGTGCCTCAGTTTCCTTATTCTTAAAATGGGAGAAAGAGAACTAGATGGTCTTTAAGGATCCTTCTAGCTCTAAATTTGTGAGCTTGTTATAATTGTAGAGATCACATGAGACAAAGTATACAAAAAGCTGTGAGAAGAAATTGTTATTATTACAGTCTCGCTAATAGTCTAAGTGCAAGACTTTGGGTTCCAATGACAATTATATGGAAAACTATATTATTTTATTTTATATACATTCTTAAAAAAATTCACAGTATTTTTTCATTATGTCTACTTGCATTTACAAAATAGACTCTCCTAAATAGTTTTCAGCATCATCCAAAAGAGTATAATATTTTAAAACTTTGAGAAAGTTCTATAGAAAGGGCTACAATTTCACATTGCCCAGAGTAACAGTATTTTGCTGATTTGGTTATAGTGTATTGTCTTGAATGAATCTTCCTACTGTCAAAGCGGTCACTAGCCCTTGTCTACAGAGAAGTCATTGCTTATAAGACATTTTGTTATTTTGCTATATTATTTTTCGTGTAATTACATTTAAATATAATATAGCTTTTTTTAAATGCCTGATTTTCTAAAATGTTTTCTTTTATTTAGGGGTTGTGAGGGCATATGAAATAAAGTATACTTGGCCTGGATTCTAGACCATTGAGGAAAGGTTGTGTGGTGTTTAAAATTGAGTCCAGGGCTTAGAATCATAGGATTTAGAGACCAGAGAGGTTTTCCAGTCCAATTTCCTAATTTTACAAGATGAACAAACTGAGGCCAGAAGTGGTGGAGATTTTCCCAAGGTCATACATTTGGTAAGTAGCAGAGCCAAGATTTGAAGCCAGATTCCCCAAGAGCTCTTTGTACTGGACCAGCCACCTTGCAAAAGATCTGTGGACAAACTCCAGCTCTGAACTTGGCTAGGTGACCATGGGGAAAAAATAACCTCATCTCTGTGAACCTCAATTTCTTCATCTGAAAAATGGGGAGAAGTGACAGAAATGGCCAAATTCCCAGTGCTATTAGGAGGGAAGTGTTTTAGGAACCTTAAAGCATAATGAAAAGGACAGATGTTATTGCCAAACAGGGATAAAAGCTCAGGGGACACTCCAGTGCTCTCTGTTAGGAGGTAGAAACAACTACCTGCAAGCAATTTTGCAGCCCTTTGGCCCACTAATAGGAAGCAGCAGGATATGGAGAGGGAGGGAAAGAGCTGAGTTTGAATCTCTGGATGACTAACTGTCTGCTGCGTTGTGGTGGCAAAGCCCTTTCACCTCTCAGGGTCACAACTCCCTCATCTTTAAATTGAAGGGGTCAGACTTATCTGGTCTCTAAAGAACCCACAAGTCCTAAAACTTATATAATTATATTTCAATATAAAATGTAAAGTTTGTTATGTCTAGATCCAACCAGTGCTAACGTAGAATTTGGCAATTGTACACACATAGGAAGGTGACAGCACCCAACTATTCTTGTCTATTCACACATTCAATGATGACATGAGTCGCTTGTGGGAAAATGTACCTAATGAGAAAATGCACTTGTTTTCCAATGTCAATGTATTATGACTTAGTGTTTCAAAACATCTCCCAGGAACCCCCTCAGAAGCAGGGGGATGAATGGCTGGTTCCTGAGAAGGACAACCTATTTACCATGGTGCAGGTTCCCACAGGACCAGGATGAGCAACCCTAAACTTAGGACTTCAAATCCTAGACTCCGTGATACCATAGATCAAACAGTTCTGACAAAGCAAAGAGACTCTAATAGCAAGGACGTATTCATATTTCCAAGCTTGGTAAAACTCTCCATTTAGCTAGTTGTTTAAAGAAAAGTGCTTGTGGACATAGCAGTCTTAAGTGAAAAAAAATCAGGAAAATTAGGCTGCTTATTGAATTTGAGAGAAAACAACATGTTTGTCGATGTAAACCAGCTGCTGTATGCCAATTAGAACTAAGCATAAAATGCTGTTTCCTGGGGTTGCTAAAACAAAACAAGATGCCTGTGAGTATTCAGAGGTGGAAAGGACTCACTGATCTCTACTTTTCTGAAACTCACTAAGAGACCCAAGGTTGAGGATAAGAGAGGAAGCTATAGGAAATAGCCTGAGGACAGCAAGACAGCTGTGACACTAAAGAGGAAAGATGTTAAAAATCACCCTTATCAAGCAGTGACTTTGGGTTAAAAATGCTTAATAAAATGCGCTTTCAAAAATACTATTTCTACAAATATGTTCTTAATAATGATGATTTTACCCCATTTAAAACAACTCTAGACTATATAAAATATCTGGGAGTATACCTGCCAAAAGAAACCCAGGAACTATATAAACAAAATTATTTTAGAAAAACTTTTTTATAAAAATAAAATCAGATTTAAATAATTGGAAAAATACCAATTGTTCATGGATAGTCAGGACCAATACAGTAAAAAAGACAATTTAACCAAATTATTCAATGCCATCTCAATGTAATGGTAATGGGCTTTGAAGATCTCCCATACCCCTTGAACTTGCTGATGTAAAAAGAAGGGGTGGAAGAGGGAGAATACCAAGCTGAGAGAGGCCAGAACTTCTGGGAGCCAGCATCTGGAGGCTGGGCTGCTTCTGCTGGGGAGAGAGAAATTCGAACTGAGGACTGAACTGAGAGTTGAGAACTTCTGAGAAATGAGAAGAGAGGAGAACTGGGAGGAGGCATGGCTATGGTTCCAGTACTTTGTCTGTCTGTTTTGATGTTACTTTGTCATCTGGTAAAAGATAGTGCTGTTGTTACAGAAGTCCTGGGACCTTGCTGTGGGTTCAGAAGCCCTGAAAGGATTTTCTTGTTGTTTGTTTACAGAAATCCTGGAGGAGGGTCTTGTTGATGTTTTCAGGGGTCCTGGGACTATATTGATGATTTGTGCTGATTCCTCAGACCTTGTTGTTGGGTCTAGGTCGATTTCACAGGCAGAAAGTGAATTGATGAGGACACCAGCAATGTGTATGTTTGTTATTGTGGCTTTGTTAAGCTTTGTCTTCCTGTAATGTAATGCCAAAAGAAAGGCAACTTCCCAGGTTCAAAATACCAGCATAGGTGCTCTCTATTTTATTCAGTAACAAACCCAGAACAGAGAAGATCAAAACATGACATCATTCAAAATACAGCATTTACTAAGTGTGATTAAATCATCTCCAAGGCCTACCCCACCCCAGGACCTTCCAATCATTCAATCAATTACAAAGTCTCTGTTCTAAATACTTCTCCACCCCTAGGCTATACCTTAATTAAGTCCACCACAAAGCCCCTCTTCTCAAATGGAGATTAGTTTCCAAACATAAGTAAAATACATTCATTTGCTCAACCATAGAACACAAAAAGGTCAAAAGTTCCCCACCCCTGGATCACAATTGAATCTACCCCAGAGTTACATCAAGTTTAAACACAGCACTTAATACCCAAATGGAGGTCTTTTCTTCATCTTGACCCGAGGCAAGTTCTCAGCAATCTTAGTTCCTGGGGAGACAAGGCTTAGCAAGGCCATAAGATACATTGCCAGTCCCTTCATGAATTTATCCTCTGTCTGTAGAACAGTCCTAGAACCCCTGAACACATTAGCAAAGCCCTCTCCCAGGATTTCTGTAAACATACAACAAGAAAATCCTTCTTCAGGGCTTCTGAACCAACAGAAAGGCTCCCAGACCCCTGCAACAACAGCACTGTCCTTCACCAGTGGACAGTATTCATTCTGTCTGCCGGACAGTCTCCAGACCCCTGCAACAACAGTACTGTCCCTCACAAGTGGACAGTATTCACTCTCAGTACTGTCCCTCACCAGTGGACAGTATTCACTCTCTGTCTGCAGGACAGTCTCAAGCCTTCTTAACCAAATGCCAGGTTCCAGGACTTCTTCAACAGGACAGTCTTTCACCAGTGGACAAATCTGGCAAAATAACATCAAAACAGACAGACAAAGTACCAGCAAAACAGCCATGTCTCCTCAGTCCTTGGCAGCTCAGGGGGCAGGTCTCAAAAGTCCAGGGCAATTCAAAGCGGCCACCAACAATCTCTTAGTCTCTCCCTATCTCCACGAGGTGCTGCTTCCAAAAAAAAAGATCTTCCGCCTCTCTCTAGTGTCTCTCCAAATCTACATCACCAGCTCCTCCCACTTCAGGACTTTCTTTTCACATCAACAAGCCCATCCCACAGGTGGGATTAACAAACTCTGGGTTTTAACACAATCAGTTTGAAAACCAAGCCAATACAGGGGAATCTTTAATTGCCATTACTATCACACTTCCCAGGAACAGAAACTGCCAAGAACTTGCCTCAGATCAAGTTGAAGAAAAGAACTCTCCTAGGTTATTGAATATTGTGATGATATTGTAACCTAGGTGTAACCTAGATGTGGATGGCTTTTGTGCTTTCCGCTTTCCACTTTCCCTTGAAAGGGTGCTTGGTGGTGACTGATTTTATTGTAATTCAGTTTTGATCCAGGGGTAGAAAACTTTTGACCTTTGTACTTTGTGACTGACCAAATGAATGTACTTTGTTTGTGATTGGAAATTAATCTCCAGTTCAGGACTTACTAAATGATTGAGTTACTCTGTATTTTGATTTTTTATTTTCTGTGAATATTTTGCCTTTATCTGTTACTGAAATAAATGGGTAGTTTGCTATGCTTGTAATCAGAACCTTGAAAGTTGTTCACAGCAGCAGTTCTCTGGAAAGCTGCTTGTGCTTGGCTTTACACCCAATTAAATTACCAAAAATGATTTTGCTGAATTGTAAAAAATGATAAAATTCATTTGGAAAAAGAAAAAAGTCACGAATATAAAAAGAAATTATGAAAAAAGTGTAAAGGAAGGAGATTTAGCAGTATCACGTCTTAAAGCTGTATTATAAGGGAGTGATTATCAAAACTATCTGGCACTAGCTAAGAAATAGAGAGGTAGATCAGTGGAATAAGAGTAGACATAAAATTTACAGCAACAAATAAACATAATAATGTTGTATTTGACAAGTGTAAAGACAAGATTTTGGGATAAGAATTCATTATTTGGTTAAAAAAACTGTTGGGAAAGCTGGGAAAGCAATATGGCAGAAACTGGGCATGGACCAATATCTCACACTATTTACCAAGATAAAGTCAAAATGGATACATGACCTAGATATAGAGAGATTTTATAAGAAAATTAGAACATGGAACATATTGCTTATCAGATTTATGGATAGATGAACAGAAGAGACAGGGAGCAAAGTTAGGTATAAAATGAATAATTTCAATTGCATTTAATTAAAAAGGTTTTGTTCAAATAAAACAAATATAGCCAAGGTTAGAAGGAAAGAAGAAAATGGGGGGGGGGTGATTTTATGAATAGTTTATCAGATAAAGGTCTCATATCTAAAATATATAAATAACTTTGTCAAATCTACAAGAATATGAGTTACTCCCCAGTCAATACATGTTCAAAGGATGTGAACAGGCAATTTCCGATGAAGAAATAAAAACAATTGATAATCATATAAAATGCTCTAAATATTATTGACTAGAGAAATTACAGATTAAAACAACCTTGAGATATTATTTTACAGGTACCAAATTGGCTAAAATGATAGAAGGGGAAAGTGACAAATATTGGCAAGGATGTAGAAAAATTGGGACACTAGTTCATTGGTGGTAGAATTGTGTGTGTATCACACATACACATACATATGCCTATTTGTGTCCAATGGTAACCATTTTTAGAGTGGGGTTAAGGGGAGGGAAGAAAAAAGAAATTTACATTATAATTTTGCTGTATATTTGAAAAGAATAGCAAGTTGTGCATAGTAGATTTGTGGTTTCATGTACAATTATCTTTTCATTGTACTATGTTATGGAAATGTTTGTTTTATTCCACAAATTAAAAATTAAATTAAAAAAATTAATTCTGGTCAAAGGGCTATGTTATAGATAGCTTCACACTGTAGCATAGGTTCTAGAGTATTGCACATAAAATCTCTTCAGTCAAGAGTAGTGTACATGATGCTTTCTTCTCTGCCTTTCTCAGACAAGTTGTCACTATGAGTGATTATTGGACTTTACTGTCCTAGTCAAGTCAATAACAGTCAAGGTGGAAAAATAGCTGGAGCAGAAAAAAATTAATTTGTGAATCTTAGAGCTTAATTTGAAATCAACAGGTGATAGAATGAGGAAATTATGATTTCTGTTTTTCAAGTCAAAGGGGATCAAAAGATGGGAAAGCAAAAGATCAACACCTGCAAATTCAGGTTATTTTGACTGACAAGGTAACAGTTGCCTGGTAACGCTCTTAATTTACCCTCCATCTTCTCTATACTCCAATCAGATGAATCTGATTAATATATCTTATATATGTCTATCTCACTTCCTTTAAGACCTGACTAAAGACTCAGTCAAAGATCTCTTTCAAAGTTACTAATAAAGTATATTACACTACAGAGAAAAGTAGAGGCACTGAAGGTCTTTTTCCTCCAATACCAATTAGGAAGACTGTGCATAATTTCTTTCTGGATAACATCTTTACAAATAAAATAGCTCTGTTAAAAAAAAAATCAGGGGCGGCCAGGTGGCACAGTGAGTAAGAGCACCAGTCCCAGAGTCAGGATGACCTTGGATCAAATCCGGGCTCTGATACTTAGCACCACACCCAGAAATAACTGGCTGTGTAACCTTGAGTAAGTTACTTAACCCCAATTGCTTAAAAAAAAAAAGGTGGAGAGGTGGTGCATTGAATAGAGCATCAGCCCTGAAGCCAGGAGGACTTGAGTTCAAATCTGACCTCAGAAATTTAACGCTTACTAACCATGTGACTTTGGGCTTCACTTAACCTCAATTTCCCTGCCTTCCCCCCTCCAAAAAGAAAAAAAAATCATGTACTTAGAACTCAGTATAAAGAATGTTGATGGAATTCATCTTGCTATAGTTTAAACCAAACCTTAAAAATTACCCTGGACAAAAATAGTGACATTTTGTCGGTAATGTTTAACATATGACAGTTTCATAAACATGTCTGCCCCAAAGTAATTTTGCAGGATACTGATAAGATGATAAGATAATAGGTTAACAAGGACAGGCTTATCAGCCTGACAAAATGCCTGGAGGTAGAGTCACTGTATATACTCAATGAAAGTATTAATTTATAATTAACATTTTCTTGAGCATTCTATTCATTTAGCTCTTAAAATGTTTGTACTTATTGTCATTTTATGAAAAATAAAACTCCTAAAGATGCATAAGGCGAAATATATTTTAAGCATCAGTTACTGATAGAGACAATATCAAAGAAATATTAAAATGTACAAAAACCATCATATGTTAGTTTAGTAAAGTCCACTGTCACTCTTTAAAAACCAAAGAAAAATCTGAAAGCTTTTCAAGACTGCCTGAGAAAATTATAAAACAAAAGAAAACAAAACTAAAACAAGGAAACAAAATTGAAAAGATGAAATTTAAGTGTGGCTTGCATATGTTTGTGAAGGATTTCTACACACTCTGACTCTGTAAGGAGCCTGTCCTGTGGTTCAATCCTTTCCTCCGAATTCTAGCTGAGGACAGGTGTCTCCAAATCTTCATTTTTAGTTTCACTGGAGTTTCATTTTTAGCACAAGGAGTTTGCACTATGATGAAAGGAACAACTCTAAGCTGTTATAGGCTATCCTTCAAATTTGTTCCCAAGCTCAGCTGTCATCTGGCAGATTTCTTCCCTAAGTCAGATTTGTCAGGAAAGTATTTGTGAAAGGCTGACAAGACAAATATCCAATCTGTCCTATAAAAAGGATGACAGTGTTGATCTTCTTTTATGCCCTGGAAAATACAGCTTTAGAAATCACTTTTTTTTCTAATTCACAATAAATAAAACTTGAAATATTCTTAATTTCAGGCTGATCATGCTCCTTTAATCTGAATTTTTTTTAATCTACTGATGAACTTCTGGCTACATTTTTGTTAGGTTTGCACAAATGGTAAAATTAATGCTGTTATCCCATAGTTCTAGCAATGTGAAACAGAGGCCTCTTATTTTTTTCTTTCTAATTTTTTTTAAACTTTAACATTTTATTTTTTCTCAATTACACATAAAAACAATTTCAACCTTCATTTTTTTTCACAATTTTTAGGTCCAAATTCTCTACCTTCTCTTCATTGAAAAGGCAAACAATTTGATAAAGGTTATACATGTGTAGCTATGTAAGCCATGTCATAAAAGAAAACAGACAAAAAATCCAAGAAAAATAAAGTAAGTAAAAAAATATGCTTCAATCTACATTCAGATTCCATCAATTTCTTCTCTTGAGGTGGATGGCATTTTTCATCATAAGTTCTTTAGAACTGTCTTGGCTCTTTGTATTGTTGGGAATAGCTAAGTCATTCACAATTATCATTTTTACACTATTACTTTTATTGTGTATAATATTCTCTTGGTTCTGCTCATTTCACTTTGCATCAATTCATGTAAGTCTTCCTGGGTTTTTTTGAAACTATCCTGCTCATCATTTTTTTTTTGGTGGGGGGAGAGTTAAAGGTAGGGCAATTGGGATGAAGTGATTTGCCCAAGGCCACACAGCTAGTTTTGTGTTAAGTGTCTGAGGTTGGATTTGAGCTCAGGTTCTCCTGACTCCAGGGCCAGTACTCTATTCACCTAGCTGCCCCCTCGTCATTTCTTATAGCACAATAGTATTCCATCATAATCACATACCACAATTTGTTCAACCATTCCCCAATTGATGGGCACTCCTTAAATTTCCAAATCTTTGCCACCACAAAAAGAGCTGCTGTAAATATTTTTGTGCTCCCTACCTCTTTTGAAATCTCTTTGGGATCAGACCTAGTGGTGCTACTGCTGGGTCAAAGGGCTTGTAAAGTTTTTTGGCCCTTTGGGCATAATTCCAAATTGCTTAAGGAGGTGGATTCTGATATGAATATTCTTTACTTCTGACTTAATTACGTTTGTGATTGCCATGTTCATTTGATTCCATAGCCTCCATAAGAGGAGTAGCACCTCTGACGCCATGTGCAATCTTGTAAATGTTTCAGTTGGGTTTCCGTGCTTCCAAGGCTCTTACGTCTCAGCCCTTATTTTTGCTGTGTTGTGTTACAAGATTTTGCTTTTTTGTTGTAACCAAGGTTACAATTCTAGACCTTTCAAATGCTTTCCTTCCTTGGGCCCCTCTGATTGTCAGTCCAACGTTTTTCTTCTTCTTCCTCCTCAGTCCCTTGTCTTTCTTTTCTTTTCTCTGGACACTTGCTCCCAACTTGGCATTGCTTGAGTATCAGTACAGAAGACAGAAGGTCAGATTGGGAAGAGAACACCAGAGGTCACCAATTTCAGCTCCTACATGCCAAGAAGTCTCCCTTTATCATATTCCCAACAAACAGAAATCCAGACCAGGGCAACTCATTACCACCAGAGATGTCCCTTCTACTTTTGGACGGCTCTGATTGTGAAGTGTTTCTTCACATTGAGCTGAATTCTGCCTCAGTGAAACTTCTCTTTACAGCTCTTAATTCTGTCTCTGAGGGTCAAGCAGAACAAGTCTGAGCCTCTTCACGAGGTCAGCTGTCAAATCTTAGCAGTCGGTTCTCATGTCCACTCTTCATCCGATTTTCTCCAATTTTTCATCCAGTTCCTTCAGCTGGTCTCCATACAGTATGACTTCAAGTTTCTTACGATCTCAGTCCCTCTTCCCGCTCACACTTGAGACTGCATGTAATACTGCAGATGTGATCTGAAGAGACAGTCTCTTGTATTGTGTATATACTCACATCTGGCCTTTTCCTTTCAATTCCTATCTGTACTGTAAGAGTTTTTTGTTTGTTTTGTTTTTTTGCTACCCTGGTATCCCCCAAGGGATCTAGCAGATGCCCCATGTTGACTATATGATCACACTAATGTACTACAGATCAGTTCTGCCTGATTGAGTGTAACTGAGGAAACTAAAATATTTAGCCTCTACCAATCAATTAATTAGTTGGTGAACAAGTGGTTTTTTTTTTTTTTTAAGAGTTTGCTATGTGCCAGGTCTTGAGGATTCAAATACAATGAATGATGAAAGAATCCCTCCTCTCAAGGAGTTCTACTCATAATAATTCTTTGAAAAATGACATAGACATCATGAAGACATTTTCACTAAATTTTGAAAAGAGAATTCACTGCCTATCTTTTCCTTTTTCTTAAAGGTAAGATGATACTAAGTCATGAAGAAACATAATTAGCTCAACATCCATAGTCACACAAACATGGTCGTGAATTCTGCTACCAAACTACATTCCACTTTGGCTTGATGTTGGTGTCTGAAAATGAAAAAAATTTTTTTAGAGAAACAATTTTAATTTAATAACGTTCCTTCCTCTTTCCCAGGATAAGATATATGTGTGCATAATGTACATACACATACAGGTGATTGATTTTACATTTAGCTTATGGGAATTAGCGCCACTATTTATTATCTTCATCATTAGTAGTGATATATAGGGGTGGCTAGGTGGTGCAATGAGTAGAGCACCGGCTCTGGAGTCAGGAGAACCTGAGTTCAAATCCGGCCTCAGACACTTAACACAAAAACTAGCCATGTGACCTTGGGCAAGTCACTTAACCCCAAATTGCTCTCCAAAAAGCAAAAAAAAAACAAAAACCCTAGTGATATATATTTATATATATTTATAATATTTTAATTTATTTTAAAATAATAAATATTTTAATATTTATAATAATTTAAATATATATAAATAATATATACCTACATATCTATATATCTATGTGAATATATATATACATATATATCTATATTTTTATATTTAATTGTAGATAATATAACTATCTCTATATTTTTATATCTAATTGTATATAATATAACTATCTCTATATTTTTATATCTAATTGTATATAAAAATGAAATTGGGATTCCCTAGAATCCAATGTTTAATTGTAGAAATCACTACAACTCTATGCTGAGGACAAAGCATACCATGAAAGTGTCAGGTATTTTACTTAGAACATGTCATATTTGCTAGGCAGCAGGTCAATTCTGGTAGAAATCAGGATTTTCAAGTATAAAAACTATTTAATATGCATAATAAATTCTGAAATAGTCATTTTAAAAAATAGGTTGCTCTCAATCTTTGACAATATCTATTAAGTGAATGTTAAATATCTGACCAGAGAAATACACCCTCAACAGAAAATTACATCTTATTAAAATTATGTCTTATTATTATTAATAAACATGATTGAACGAGGATGGTGTTTCTTGCCTTCAGAATAGACTCAGGGCTGGCTATGTTGTCGTCCTAAGACCAGTAACTTATTTTGGATGTATTATTCTATAGTAGTGGACAGAAAACTGAAAGTCCCAAGCACCCACCCTACAAGGAAGGCTCTTGTGGTGCTTGAATATGGATGGATTTGAAGTCCAGTTCCATCCATGGGAAGGCAAAGATCGTTTCTGTTTCATGGCTGTAACTAGAACCTCCTCTAAATCCACTCAACAGACTAGAACTATTTACAGTTGTGCTGTTCTCTGTGTTATTAGCATCAGTATTTCAAAATAGGTTTAACTCTACATGGTAAAAGGAAAAGTAATCTTTAATCAAATGTTCACATTAAACAGCCAAACTCCAATAAGCCTTCTGGGATGTAATTTAGTGAAAATATATGAGCTTGCTCAAATTAGAAAAATTAAAAGAATGAATAGCTTTTATAAAAACTCCAAAAACAGATTAGAATACAAACATTGTGAGATCAGGCCTACATTCTCAGTACAAAAGTGGAACTTACATAATGAGTCTAGGTAATTCCATTAATTTTTTTAAAAATAAATTTCTCTAACCTCCAAAGAGATAACATCACAAGATTTTAGACCCAGATCTTAGAGATCATTAAATTGTTAAGTAATACATGCAGATTATGGAACTACACCCAGACTTAAGGCAGCTACTCATCCTTAGAACTTACTGTGACTTAGAATGACACTAAGACTTTGGGGACATCTTGCATACGTTGGGGTTCTTGTTCCATAATGTATTGACCAGATTGTCCCTGAGGCTGCCGGTAAGAATGCCTGCTTCTGTCCTCCAACTCATCATGGCCAAATCCTATTTCTTCTCTAGGTCTCAACTTCCTCCTGGGTAAGAAGGGAATAATATTTGTGCTACCCACCTCATGAGACTACCATAGAGTTGGGGTTTTTTAAATGAATCTTCAAACATAATGTAAATGAACTACTATTACTGAGTTTGTCAAGAGTACAAAGTAAAATGAGGCTTCTTTTAAAAAATTAAATAATCAACAATTTTGCCAGTGTTTAAACTTTGAGACATCATTAACAGGATCCCAGCTAATAAGCACCCCAAGTTACTGACCATCATTCCTTGTGGTAGTGACATAATTGAACCACTCTTTCACACTTGTCACTCTGTGGAGTGGGTTTTCATGGTGATGTCTTGTGATCTCGGTTATTGTTGCCATAAGACTCTCTAAAGAACCACAGGGTTTGGTGACCATGGTATTGTGACCTAGATGGTAATCCAACACCTGGACAACATATGTAGAATGATCACTTGAACTTGATCCAAAGGGGGAAAAGAAAAGCTTGCTAAAGATGCCTTTTTTAATACTAAATCCATATCTATTTAGATTTTTATTTAAATTTTCTGTTCTTTGTAATTAGATAAATGCATTTAGATATTATTGCAATAGCCAGAGGTGGGTAGGACCCACTCGGGAACTGGGATTGGAGGTCTCTTCCCTTCCAAGATGGCTCACTGCAATGACTTCTGAAGAGGCACTCTGTCCTGGTGAGAACTACCCACCAATGCTGAGGGAGTGAGGTGCTGAAGCCATAACACCTGCTCCCTTTTAATGTTGAATATGGGGAGGGTATGTGGGAGTAGGGGGGTGAAGTCCTGGTCTTGGCCCTTCATGGGGACTCCATTTCCCAAAGGATTTCCAAGCTGCCTGCTATGTAGGCACCGTTCCTTACTACCATACAAAGATTAAGAGAATCCATCTAATCTCTAATTCTGCCTGAAGAGGTGGGAGCTCCTGAGCCAGAGGAGGGAGGAGGTCCTGCTACCATCACTGACTCAGACCTGCCTCCTCCTTGTCATCCTACTAAAAAACAGAAGGGAGTGGTTGCCTACTGCCCAGGACTCAAAGCCTCCCCTTCCCATCCAAAGACAGTGATGCTGAGGGACAGAAGCATGATGGAGCTATATCAGCCCACCTGTGGCGTGGGATGAGTGAGCTCCTGTACCACAAAACCTCCTCACAAACCATGTTCAGTGATTCTCTGCTCTTCTGGTCTGATGAACTGAGTGAATTGGTGTTAAGGGAATGGAAATTTAAGATCTTCCCTACCCCTAGGCCCTTTGATAGGCTTAAGTGCACCTGGAGCCTGTGGCAGGAGGCTTGGTATTCAGGAATGCCCACACCTTGGTGGTCTGTGTTTGGGCAGTGGGTCAAGAGGGCTGTGACATTCTCTGAGCCAGGAGAAGGCTATATAAACCCTGATGTGAGGCTTTGCTTTGGGGTCCACTTTGAGAAGTATTGTGTAATTTGACCAGACGAGACTCTGAGCAGCCTTTGAGCTCCCCAGCTTTGAAAACCCAGATGTTGGTGCTTCCCTCTCTGATAACTGTGACTAGGTATGGATGTAATTGGAAGACAGTTGGAAGCCTGTCTGCTGAAATGTTTCTCTGTCTGCTTGTTACTTCTGCTTGTAACTTGTTTGTATTCTCTGAAGTTCGGGGTGCTGACCTTTTTCACCTGAACTAGGTAAATGATATGTTTGTTCGATCAAAGCAAGATTGTTAACCCATTTTGAGTCGCTTTCCTTTAGAAAAGCAGATCTAGGAACCTGTGTTGGCAGCCTTCCTAGGGATGCTGGGGCGCTTGCTGCTACAATTGGTCACCTGGATCCAAACCACTTCTTGGTGCCCCTTGTCTGTGGGGTTCAAGGTCACCATTTGTGCAGGGGAAAATCCTTGGCCGCTGCTACTCTGAGAGCTGCCTTGCTTTTCCTGCTCTCCCATCTCAGAGCCCTTCCTCCCCCAAGCCTTTCCTTTTCCTGCCCTCATGGAATCCCCCTGGAAAATGCTGCATTCCCTTCACTGTGTCCAGTCCTGCTGGCTACTCCTCTTACATATGTACCAAGCCCCAGATGTCTTGGGGCTGGAGAGGATGGCAGATGCTTTGCTCCTACTGCGCCCCAATCCTAGCCCTGAGCAATCTCCCTTCTTTTGATGTCAAGTCGAGGCAACAAGCATTTAGTAAACTCCTATTGTGTGCCAGGTCCTGTACTGAGTGTTGAGGATATAAAGAAAGACAGAAACAGCCCCCAGTCTCAAGGAGATCCCAGTCAAAAAAAAAAAGGAGATACCAGAGGGAGGTATGAGCCTGGAAAAGAATGGGGAGAGGCTTCTGTAGGGAGATTTTATCTGGGACTAGAAGGAATACAGGGGGCAGAGGGAGGAGGAAGAGCTTTCCAGGAATGGGGGACAGGCAACACAGGTAGAGAAAATGTCTGAAAGTCAAAAATGGAGGGTCTTGTTTGAGCAAGAAGGCCTGAGTCACTGGACCAGAGAGTAGGTGGAGGGGACTAAATACACTGTAAGACTAGAAAGGATGAAAGGGTGGGCTGTAAAGTGCTTTAAAAGCTCGTCAGAGAATTTAATATTTAACCTTTTAGGTGATAGGCAACTGTGATGTATATTCTGTGTAATTCTGCCCAAATGTTTGTCCTCTTTTTCTTAAGGAGTCAGAACCTGGTTAGCAGTTTTTCCCTCTCCTACAGCCTCTGCCCTAATACTTGGCAACATTCATATTCATCATGATATTCCTTGGGACATTCTGACCTCCCTTCCACTTTTCATGATCTCCATCTCACCTTTTCCTTTCACACCTATGAAAAAAACAATGCTTTAGATCGAGTACTCTGAACCTTCACACCTCTAATTCTAAATCTTCCCCATGGCCAGGCTCTCCCATCCTTCTATTCCTTCCCTTCCCTGTCTTTACTTATTTAACAGAACCTACATGACCTCCCACCTTCCCAATGCACCATGCTGAAGGCACCATGATATAATCAAGAATCACAGGACATTGGTTCGAATCTCAGTTACTTCACCTTTCTGGGCCTCCTCAGGTCCTCCTCAATGCAACATCCATGATTGACTTCTCTGCCAGTCTGTCACCCTTGTTTCATTTACCTCTTCTCAGTTTTGGCCTTACAGGTGACATTTTCAAAGACTTACTGTTCTTCCCCTGGACTCTATGTCTTTCCACCCTTCATTATCTGTCTAACCACTAGTCTAGGACAACAAAGGACTTACTTTCCCTGTTTTCTCCTGATGTGAGTATTTGGGAGTAAAGGGAATTTTCAGGATGTTCATGAGTTTACTGTTAAACTGCCTACTGTAATCTGGGCTGACTCACCTGAGACAACCCCTCCTTTCTTAGTAACAATTTCTGTAGCACACTGGGACAAAGCATTTGGTTATGATAAAACTTGGGAAAAGCTGATTCAGAAAAGAAACACAAAGTTGAGGGTTAGAGGTCAACTCTACCCCTGCAAGTCAGGAAAACAACTGACCATGACATAGGAACTTCAGCTTCCAAATACCTACCCAAAATGGCGTCAGTGATTTCTTAATACTGTTGGTCTTACCTAATCAGGGAAGAGAGTAGCTAAGTTCAGAAAGAAACCCACTAAATATACTCTTGCCCTCTAAACTGTCCTTCTCCAGCATTTGATCTGTCCAAAATAATAAATATATCATTTCAGAGAGACATGGTTAGAAGTATTGTAAGAATAATAGTTCAAGACAAAAGATAATTACTTTGTTTTTTTAACCTTTTCAGAAGACACATACCAAAATTGATATTAATGCTTACCATCTTCCCAGATTTTCTGTGCTTCTATCCAAAATGCAATATTCAGTTCTTCTAAATGAAAAAAGAGCCCAGGATTTTGAGTGGAAATCAGAACCATGGAAACAAGCCAGTGTCATGTGATTTCCATGTAGGCTCATCATGCCTCCAAATTGCATTCCATTGTCTGGTAATGGAATCTGAAATAAAGATAGGCAGCATCCTGACACAGCCTTCAATGCTCCAGGCCAATGGTGGTGATGTGCAGCATCCAGAGAACAAGAAACCATGAATTCAGAAGTGCCCTCTCCTCTGAGCATCATTTAATAGAGATATAGCAACAGCAGCAAGACTGCTGCTCAGTGTTTGGATGAACCTGAATGTGGTGAAGTGCGTAAGAGAAATAATGATACAAAGAGCTCAGATGCTACCCTCCACTGCCTGCAAGTGTTTAGGGGGAAAGATGCCAGGACATGATGTATAAGAAGTGGGTACAACCAAAGAGAGAAGAGGGCTTTTGAGAAGGGAGATGGGGATGCCATATTTTAATCACCTATGAGAGATGGACCTACAGTTCTGATAGCACTGCAGGGGACTGGTTGTCACTAGGAAACTGCATGGTATTTTCATTGGTTTCCAGCTGTCTACCACTGCAAAAACTTATTATTTTTTTTTAACAATCGGGGTTAAGTAAAATAAAAATTTTTAATGTTTAAATCAAACTAATAGATAATTTTGCCTTCTGATAAAATAATTTCATTTTTTAGTTTTTATTTAATCAGTCAACAAACATTTATGAAGTGTTTGAAATGTGGGATGCACTGTGACTATAAATAAATACAGGGAATGAAATGAGCCCCTATTCTCCAAGAACCTACATCCATACAAGGGAGATAACAAGTGCATACATAAAGGATGTACAGATTTAATATAAAGAGAATAAATACAAGGTCATTAATGAAAAGGGCAGTAGCAGTTGGGGGAGGGAGAAGGGAGAAGTCAAGAAAGGTTTTATGTTGAAGGTAGAAACCGAGCAGCATTTGGAAGGAAGTGAGAGGGAGAGGCAAGGAGAGAGGTGCATTTAAAGGAAACCTTAAATTAGCAGGCTTCAAGGAGATGCAGAATAATATAAAAACCAGTTTAGTTATAGATCAATGTGTTTCAACATACCAAACATCTCCAGTGTCAACATCTGTGGTATCTCCAACCATGCCTCCCTTTGAATCTGACTGGGATCTTCCCAGGGGAACCAACATACTGATCTCTCAGCATTATTTCCTACTGACAGATGACCCTGACTTTTCAAACCACCGGTGGTCTATCTAGGGGGAAAAAAAAAGGAAATGGGACCTAATTGAAATGGATGGATTTCAATGTCTCAAATTATGTAAATGGAGATTTAAAACAGCTAAGAGTAAAGGTTAACTTTGCCAAGGACATTGTGCTATACTCTATTAAAAAAAATAAAATGAGCCAGAAGTTACTGGCTTTAATATGGCAGCAATAAAATAAAGCTTTTCTGCTATCCAGATAGAAGATATCCTACTCTCTTTATAATACTCACAGAACAGAAGAACTGGAGAAAGGGAATGGAGCCATTAAATCCAATCAATACCCAAATCTGAGAGCTGAAACTGGAAAGGGATTCCTACTGTAATACAGAGGACTGACTAAGTATCATCAAGCTTCTGCTTCCAGAGTCCCAAGGAGGGGAACCACCACTTCCAAGGCATCTAATTCTACTTTAGAATAGCTCTTATTTAAAGGAGACTTTTCCTACTATCAAGTTAAAATTTCATTTTTATGTTATTTTGCCTTCTGAGGAAAAGAGAGAAGTCGAATCCTCCCTACCCTTGAAGCCAGCTTTCCTGTCCCCAAATCTTCTCATCCCTGGGCTAAACATTCCCAGCTGCTTCATCCAATTCTTGTTCCCTTCTTTTCAATCCCCCACTCCCCTTGGCCTTGAATTATGCTATCACCAGATGGGCACTCTGGTCTGGATTAAGCAATTTACATAGTTTATCTGTTGGTTGAGTTGTATTATAATAGGAATAACTAAGCTGACAATCTAATTTTATAGAAAGGGATGCAATAAGCAACACTTAAAGCCATTCCCAATCTAAAAAAGTTGTTGTTCAGTCATATCTGACTCTCTGTGACCCCATTTGGGGTTTTCTTGGCAGAGATCCTAGAGTGGTTTGCCATTTCCTTCTCCAGCTCATTTCACAAATGAGGAAACTGAGGCAAAGAGGCTTTAGTGACTTGCCCAAGGTCACATAGTAAGTATATGAGGATGGATTTGAACTCAGGAAGATGTCTTTCTGGTTCTAAGCCAAGTGCTCTATCCACTTCACCACCTAGCTATCCCTCTTAAGATTAAAAAAAAAAGCTTATACTAGAGATGATTAAACATATGAATGATTTCTGTTGTACTACCCATCACATTGCTCATTTTTATTTGACCATTAAATTGTTCGTGATCAGGGTCTCCCATAGGGTGCCTTGCTGGCTCACTGCTTTGTTTGACTTTTAAAAAGAGTAGATATTCTTGAGGGTGAATCTAAAAAAGTTAAAGATATTTTGAGTCAAAAGGACATCAGGGTTATTTCAAAGTAAAACCTAATTTAAAAATCCTGTGATTATAAGAATCAGAGCTAAAAAATATTATAAAACACTTTATACATGATTTTAAAAATAAATGGGGTGATCCACTCTTGTTAAAACTTGAATCTACTGCCTGAGTGAGTGGTAATGAAGAAAATAGACAATTCTTCCAGATACTGTTGAGACCTGGTAAAATGCTATTTGTAAGCTTACTCTCCTAGGATGCTGTTCCATTCCCTAGTCAATTACTCAGGGACTCAATTCAATTCTGAGAAGCCATATGGAGCCCAGAGTGGTCAGCTCATTCTGATGTCTGCCCCATGCAGCCCAGCTAAGCTACACTGACTTCTGCCCAGCCTTCGATGCACTGCTGAAGCTGCTGTGGCCTTATGACTGCAGCAAGTGCACAGTGAAGGGGTATGGACCCTTCTTCTTGTGGCAGTACTCAGTACACCACTGCCCATTACTGGTCTACATCTTATTCAACTTAGTATAGGCCATCATTTCATTGGCTGCTCTCCAAGCTGAAGAATTCATCTCTGGCCTTCATGTGCCTCTGTCCAGGTTCTTATCTGGGCTGGGGCAGGGTACTGTGCCCCTTCCTCACCTTAGCTTCTTTCAAGGCTAAGTTCAAGTATGACTTCCTAGGGGGAAGGTTCTTCGGATTCTCTAGCTGTCTTACTGTAACTTCTCAAATTACTTATGTTAATTAATCTGTGCCTGTGCAGCCCTCTACCCTTCCCAGTAGAAAATAACCTCAATAAGTGCAGGGACTCTTCTGACTTTGGTTTTGGTATCCCGATCTCTAGCAGGTACCTACTGTACAGTACATGTTTAGTAAATATGTATTGAATTGAGCTGAATTAGGAAACCAAGGCACCGAGATAATTTGTTGAAAGAAAAAGGTCTAGTTTCGAATCCAAATCCTCTGATTTTAAATCCAGTATTTTCCATTATACCAAGTGTTAGGATGAATTGGTAAGTTTTATAAAATTTCATTGGGACAGGACAAGAGGACAGCCTGTCGGTTGGTTTGCTCACTTGGTGGAAACTCTTCAGAAAGGTAGAAGGTATAAGCCTCCTTATGACTCTGAGAAGGGCAGCCAAGATGGTTTCTCATTCCTCGTTGGTCCTGTCTCTTTCACTCATCATTATGAGTGAGTTTTTATAGTCTCTCGGGCACTGTGATATTAGGTGACTTCAGTCGTTCCTGCTTATAACATTTGTGTGTGTGTATGTGTATAGATATGTATGGATATACACATATGTCATATATGTATATAGCCTCAGTTTGAACATATATGTATGTGTATGTGTGTGTGTATATATACATATATACATATATATATATATTTTTTTTTTTCTACCTCTTCTTGGGAGAAATACTTAAGGGCAGGAGTTGCCTAGTCTGAGCATGGGTTACCAGCCCTGATCTTTTTTCCTCTGCTCTTAGTGTCCCAACCTGAACAGTTAGCTCATACCTTCTAACTCTCAAGTGGTTCCATGTTCATGGTTACAATTTAGTGCCAACCTTTTATGTATTTTCACTTAGCTTAATGGTTCACTTGTTATCTCTCATGATATAGATTCAAATTCTTTCATAAGAAAGCTTTGATTAAAAAAGAAAACCAAACAAAACGTGATCTTAAGATCTTCAGCAGCCAAGTCCACGACATAGTCAGGTTTTAGGGTTGTTGTTGTTTTTTTCTCACATTAGGCATTTCACACTTTTTCCTTCTCCCCTCCTCCACCCTTCCAGGCCTGGGGATCTCCTGACCTCCAGCTCTCAGTAGTCTCCTGCCTTTCATTCTAGTGAAAACCCCTGGCCAGATCCCACAGCAGGCCAGGCGTGCAGGTTCAGCATTGTGGACCCTGGATCTGTCATTATCAGCACCATTGTCAAATATCTCCCTTTGACTCAATGAAATGCAGACATGAAGTGCCTCCTGGGAGAAGACTGGTAAGTGAATGAATGAGAAAGTATGTACTTACATACACTTAGTGTATGCCCATCACTCTGCTATCTGCTGGGGATACAAACAGGAAACCAAAGTGGTCACTACTCTCCAGAACTTGCCTTTCAATAGGGGGGACAGCACACAGGGCTTTCTGCTGCAAGTCAGACAGTAAGGCATCACTTATAGTCCTCAGGAGGTAGTGGCCCAACAGATGACGATACATATTCTTCAGGGTCATTTCTGGTGATAAAAAGCCAATCGTGGTCTGGATCTTGTATTGGGAAAGGGCAGACGGGCATTGAGAGGTGGCAGAGGGGTCGGCAAAGGGGAACACTATGGCTTGGCCTTTCTTTCTCTCTTTTACCCCTTACGATCCACTTCTGATCTTGTCATTCCACAAAAACTGCTCTCTCCAAAAGTTACCAATGACCTCTTAGTTGCCAAATTCAACGGCCATTTCTCAATCCTCATTCTTGACCTCCCTGCAGCCTTCAATATTGTGGATCCCTGTCTCCTCCTTGACATTGTCTTCTCTTTAGGTTTTCAGGATACCCCCCTGTCTCTCTCAGTTCTCCTCCTCTTCTGACCACTCCTTCTCTGTCTCCTTTGCTGGACCCACCTCCAGACCAACCTGTAACCACAGATGTCTCTCAGGGCTCCATCCTGGGCCCCCTTTTCTTCTCCCTTTGTACTACTTCACTTGGTGATCTCATGAGCTCCCATAGATTTAATTACCATCTTTACCTTGATTCTCTCATCTCCCTTTCCTGCCCTGACCTCTCATCTCCAACACCTTTCTGACATTTCCAACTGGATGTCCAGTAGACATCTTAATTTCATTATCTTTTCCCCAAAACCCTCCTCCCATCCCAATGATTGTTGAGAACACCACCATCCTCCCAGTCCCTCAGGCTCCCAATCTCAGTCATCCTGGACTCCTCACTGTCTCTCACTCCCTATATCTAATCTGGTGCCGAGGCCTGTCAAGTTCCCCTCTGGAGCATCTTTTCAATATGCCCCTTAAAATATGACACATGTCAACTGAGCAAGATTCGGGCCTCCCCAAGAGCCTGGCACAGGAGGAGCATTGCCCACCGCCTTTTTCTTGGTGACAAACTATACATTTTCCTGGTAAGCAGCTTATTTAAATTTTTAATTACATTAAAGTTATTGAGAGCCTGCAGAACATGTGTATCAGGCAGGAAGATGTGGGTTCAAGTTCCACCCCATCCTGGTTCAGGCCCTCATTACTTCACCCCGAACTACAACTACAACTACTACTATGACCACTGTCACCCCCATTTAGTGCCTTAAAGTTTGCAAAGCACAGGACGTGATTGCATTTGATTCTCGCGGTAACCCTGTGAAATAGGTGCTATTATTATTATTATTATTATTATTATTATTATCCCCATGTTTTCCGGTGTTGGGATTTGGCTTTCTGGTGTCTGAATAAATGTTTTGTTTTTGTCTTCTATATCTAGCATATCTATATATAGTCTTTTATATTTTGCATATTCATAGTCATCATTGGTGCCGTGAATATTGCATTGGCACTACAACATACTGCAGAAGTTACAAGCTCAAATATTTTTTACTGATGGGGGTGGTGGTGGTGAGGTACACTCAAAAAAGTTTAGAGCACTGATCTAAGTATAGACTATTAAGTATGTCATGCTTCCAGAATGTTTTTTGACAAGTAATCTATAGTTAGTCAAGTATCCAAATTACGTTTGATAAATCACTAATTCAAGTTTAGTACCAGACGAAAGGGAGACAAAGATTGAAGAACTCCTTTGTCTTCATTTGTACAGCATGATTCCTTGCATACTGCAGTATAAGACCATGATCTGAATTTCATTTAGAAAAATCTAACATACATTTCACCTCTGGTTTTCAAAGAGGGGATTATGATAAATATACTAAAATTTATTAAAAGCAACCATAGTTTATGCATTTGCGAAATAAAAAGCATAAATTCTGTGTTCAGGTTCCTTTTGTCTTTGTTTATCAAGCAATATTGCTATAACAAGATAACCCTGGAAAGGAACAGCAGAAAGCACCTAGATGGCCATGGACACTTAAATTCATGACCTTAGTTCCCTTCTGTAAAGGTCTTTTACTTACTGAAAAAGTGCAGCCAGAGAAGGTGCCATGAAATCCCCAAAGATAAGAATGCATACATGTACTCATACCTAGGGCTCAAGATTCAAGGGTAAGACCAATAATAGCAGTTTTTTGCTTACCTGCTCTATACGGATGAAGTACAAAGAGGGACATACATCAATAAAACTCAGCCCAGATGAACTGGTGCTGGCCTTAGTCAAATCAGACAGACTACTGTCTATGGCAGCTTCTGCCAAGAGGGTTTCCTGGTCCGCAGAAACATAGACTCAAGAGAAGAAAATGAGGACATCATAAACTAGGGCAGGGGTGGGAAACCTGCAGCCTTGAGGCTACATGTGGCCTTCTAGGTCCTCAAGTGTGGACTTTTGACTGAATCCAAACTTTATGGAACAAATGTTCCCTATCCCTGAACTAGGGGAGGAATCATTTTAAATATGTTAACACAATTAAAATAATTACACAAAAATAAATGGTATTTAGAATCACTTGGCTTGGAGTAAATAGATAAAAAGTTAAAAATCACAAAGTATTCAAGCACCATGTGATTTAATTCCATGGAGTTGGATACATTTTTAAATGTCTTTAGTTTTTCTAATCCTTTGCTAATCCCCCAAACATGTACTTACCTGTGTGTTCATGTATGTGCCTACTAATATGTCTTCTCTCTTCTTTATCTAACAGGAAGTAAATACTAGAAGAAGACCAAAGAAGGTGGGAGTCAGACTGGTGGGAGAAAGAAAAATGGCATAAAACCAGAGCTGAACTGAAAACTGCTCCTCTTCCTCCCTGAGGTAGTGGGGTGGGCATGAGCCAGAAGCAGGCAAGAGCCCAAGGGGAGTAGTACTTTTCCCTTCCACGTTCACAGGTCCAAGGGACCGCTGGCCTTGTATGGGGGGCAGAGGTCTCACTATTCGTAAAAGGATTCAAAAATTCAGGTCCTTTCATTTTGTTAGGTAGACCAATAGCACCAGGATCAGTCTAAACAACTAAAGTGGTAAGTTCTGATTTCATCAGAGTATTAGAAATGTTATTTCATTGTCTCACTGGTTTGACTCAATTACTTTATTGTTGAATAAATTGATTTAGTTTGACTTTCCTTTTCTCACTGCATTAAATATAAAGTCTCTTTCCTTCTCTTTTTTTTTTAAAAGCAATTGGGGTTAAGTAACTTGCTCAAGGTTACACGGCCAGTTATTTCTGGGTGTGGTGCTGAGTATCTGAGCCCGGATTTGATCCAGGTCATCCCGACACTGGAGCTGGTGCTCTTACTTGCTGAGCCACCTGGCCACCACTCAGCAATTGGGGTTAAGTAACTTGCTCAAGGTTACACGGCCAGGTGTTTCTGGGTGGGTGCTAAGTGTCTGAGCCCGGGTTCGATCTCCAGGTCTTCTCAACACTGGAGCCAGTGCTCTTACTCGCTGTGCTACCTGGCCACTCTCTTTCCTTCTCTTTCATATTTAGAAATTATTTTCTTGAAATTCTCACCTTATTTGGTATGATTTTAGTCATCTTCAATTCTAAGATACTTTATATATATATATATATACATATATATATAATCATTATTATTAGGTCTTTCTCATCCTTATTAACATTTTTAGACATTTCCATAACCTATACTTTCTACACACATGATTTCTAAAACTCAATAAATCTAAAAATAATCTCCTAAACTGTTTTTTTGTCTTGACATGCCTATTTCTCTCAATAACAACACCATACTTTGAGTTAAATAGTTTAGAAATCTGAGTCACATCTAATTGTTTCATCCCCTTGTCCCTGAAATTCAACCAACCACTACAACCTGTTCTGTAAATCATCTCTCTCTTTCATTTATCCTAGGGTGGTCCATCGCTGCCTTCTGGGTTATTACAGCAGCTTCCTAAACTGTCTCCCTTCCTCCTATCAATGCCCTTCTCATCCATCCTACATGATTCCATCAGTTTAACCTATTTTAACTAGGTTTTTTTGTGTTCTTCTCTAGATCAAAACACTTCACTGGTTCATCATATCAAAGGAAATTCAAATCTTTTTTGCCTGGAAACATAGTGTCCTTTTAGGAATTCTATGGGAGCAGTAGGTAAAGAGTAATTTTAGAAGACAACTGTATGATAATCCTGCTCTATAAACTCTTAGATTAAATTTGCATAAAGAAGCATACAAGAATGGGCTGCACAATTATAGTTAGTGTCCTGATGATACAACTGCATCTTGGGAGTTAGGTTTAGTTCAGAGACAAGTCATGTAAACTGTATCATGGAGTCCTGAATGAAGACACTCAAGTCTTCCTAGAACCTCTTGCTTGGGTCCTGGCTGTATGCATTTCCTGGGGACCAAGAGAGACCAAGGCAACCTGCTCTTCTGCCATTATGAACTCTTCTGTGTCCTGAGTACCCTTGACTTTAATACGTGTTCCCGTGTATGAACACATTGTAGCTTGAACAAACTAGAAAGTGAGTGCTGATTCTACCTCATTATTTGGTGTGTCCCCAAAAGCTCAGTGAGCCCCATGATGTACCAGCCAAAGAGGCTGGTTGCTGTTCCCCAAGTCAGTGTCTGCACTCATGCTGCATGGAATGATGCCTCTCCCCAGCTCCACCTCTATCTTCCTTCCTTCCCATCCTTCCAGGCTGAATGTTCACATGGCATCTATTTTGTAGTTACTTGCACACATCTTATCTTTCCTTTCACACTGTAAACTCCATGAGAACAGTGACCATTATTCTGTTTTCTATTGCCTGTAGTGCTTAGCACTGTGCTTAGCACAGAGGTAGTACTCAATCAGAATCTGATTAAATGAAATGAGGAAAAATCTTACTCTTGTTCAATTTTTCAAGGATGTGTGACATTTATACACAAACATGCCAAATAAAACCAATTGAATCCCTCTTGCTATATCTGAGGAGATCAATCACCTGGTCCCTCACATGTCTCTTCTCTAGGCTGACCATCCCCAGTTCCTTCAGCCTGTAGGTCATTCAGCATGGTGAAGCCCTTCCCCACCCTTACTGCTTCCTCTCTCCATACACTTTACCACACACACCAATGACTTTCTATGATGTGGTGACTAGAACTGGACCTAACACCACAAGGTCACCTCATCATACCACATCCCTCTTAATTCAATGCCTCAGTAACTTAATCTCTGACTCCTAAGAGGAGGTGAACTGTCTGCTTGTTTAAATATCGACTTCTCTATGTCTGGAAGGTCTCTTGGGATGATTTATACTCCATTTCTACCCAAAAGCATTTACCAGACTATAAGTAAGGTGAATTTTAGTGTAAATAAAGTGGATTTTAGTGTGCATAAAGTGGTTTTTTGTTATTCTTTCTTAGAAGCCATAACAATCCTTTGTTCACAGGTATTAGATATGAGTTCTCATGATTATGGTTCAAAACTTCACCACCATGCTTGCACAGCATTATGTAATGATAAATAATATAAACATTTGTGCTTAAATTGTAAATATCCACTAAGACTGCACAGTGAGATATAGAGATGAAGTAATGTAAAATTGTTGGAGGCTATTGCTGGCAATATGCTTTCTTTGTCTGTTGCCTTATAAAGCAGGAGGGCACTGGTCAGTGAGTGCAGACCATTAAGGTTGAATGCACAAGCTGAAATATTGTGTGTGCCTTGATCGGCCCCCATCAAAGTTTGGAGGGAATCTGTGTTTGCCTCAATTGAGGCTTGAGGTGATTTAAGGAAGTGCACAAGCTGTGCCTGTCTCAATTGACCCCATCAAGACATAGGGGTAGTTGCCCCCCTCCTTCTTTCTGGCCCCTATGAGAAGGGTGATTAGGGTATAGAAGTTGGTGCTTCCATTATCAGCAACCCTTTTGAGAAGACTAGACTAGAATAAAGTAAGATTATTAACCCCATCTGAAGCTGTCTTCCTGTCTGAGCAGATCAAGGGTCAACCAGTGCTAGCAGCCCTCCTGTGTACTACTACTACCTGTCTTACACAAACAAACACACATAAGTTAAAATATGGGAGAAAATGGACCAAAATGAGTTAAAGGAGCAGAATGTTAGATGTGCCAGGCCCAACGGATAAAGCAGCATGGTAAAGTCACCTTGAAACAATTTTCCTTTCCATTGTTTGGAGGGGAAAAGAGTTTTAAAGCAAACTTCTAAAAGGGGGGAGGCAAAATCTGAACTTAAACTCCTCTAAAGTCAGAGATCTTATTTCTGGTGCCTAAAATTGTGGAAGAACCCAAGTATCTAAAATCCTATTTTCCTTTGTCATTTTTTAGTTAATCTTTTCTCTTTCTTTTCCCTTTCTCCTTAAAAAGCCTCATCTCATAATTAGTTTTGATCCAAACCACAGTCTCTGTTCTCAATGACCAAATATTCTAATGAGGGAGACAATGAAAGACACACAGAGGCGACAGAAGGCCATCTCAGAGGGGAAGACTGTAGCAGCTGGGGGGACCAGGACAGGAATATACATCTTCCTGATACCCAGCTTAGCAGTCTGTCCATAATGCTAGGAGGCCTCTATGACAAATACCAAAACAACATCCATTTTTTGAGAAGGAGGCAAGTTCTATATTTGGGGCAATAGTGTATATAAGAATAATGCCTTCCTGCATTGTTTCTGATTGAGTAGGAAACTAATCTTAGTGTTAGGTTCCAGTACTTCATAACCAAGTTGGGTCAGAATTTTGTACAACCACCAGCCTTATCTTACCATTCCTTGACTTCTTCCGTAACTTGGCAGAAAAGTCTCTAGTGGCATTACCCCCTTTACTTGGGATCCCCATTTTGTTGGTGAAGATCTTTTTTAAAATTTATTTATTTGTTTTTAGTTTACAACATTCAATTCCACAAGCTTTTGAGTTTTACATTTTCTCCTCCTGACTCTGCTGCCCCCTCCCTAAGAAGGTGTGCAATCTTATATAGATTCTATATATACATTTATATTAAACATTTTCACATTAGTCATATTATAAAGAAGAATTATGATCAATAGAATGAACCATGAGAAAGAAGAAACAAAATGAAACAAAAAAGAGAGAGAGCAAATAGTATGCTTCAATCCACATTCAGACTCTAATTCTTTCTCTGGATGGGGATAGCATTTTCTGTCATGAGCCTTTTGGGATTTGTCTTAGAACCTTGCGTTGCTGACAAAAGCCACGTCTATAAAAGTTAGTCATCACACAGTGTGTCTGTAATTGTGTACAGTATTCTCCTGGTTCTGCTCTCTTCACTCAGCATCAGTTCATATAAGTCTTTCCAGGATTTTCTGAAGTCTGCCTGCTCATCATTTCTTATAGCACAATAGTATTCCATTACATTCATATACCACATCTTGTTCAGTCATTCCCCAATTGATGGGCAATACTCTTAATGTCCAATTCTTTGCCACCACAAAAAAAAAAAGAGCTACTGTAAATATTTTTGTACATGTGGGTCCCTTTCCCATTTGTATGATCTCTTTGGAATATAGCCCTAGAAGTGGTACTACTGGGTCAAAGGGTATGTACATTTTTATAGCGCTTTGGGCATAGTTTCAAATTGCTCTCCAAAATGGTTGGATAAGTTCACAACTCCTGTTGGTGAAGGTCTTTGATCCACTTGGAATAGGATGACCCCAAAGGGACACTGTGTCTGTAGGACATGTGGTACTTTATATATCCAGTTGCCCTCAGTTTAAGGAGAATACGAGTCCAGGGAAGGTAGCTTTAGCATACATTCTGCTGTTGATAGTGGTAAACAGCTGAATTTTATCTGGGAAGGCTAAAAAAATAAACACAAAAAAAGGATTAACAAATATGTAATTTTCTTTAAAAAAAAAAAAAGAATCAATTGTCCTTTGGATTCAAAAGGTAATGAGTGATATTTATTAAAACATTCAGGTGACACACTGATAAATGTACTAAATTGTCTTTGAAAATGTTTATAACTACTCTTTTGCTTAATGTGTGTACAGATCACTGAGAATCAAGTCTTTAAACTTGCAAAAAATTCATTTTTCCTATCATATCGAAATTCTGGGAGAATTCATTCTGTATCAATTTTGTCCACAGCTCCATGGTCCTCATCAATGATATCTTTTCCTAGAAAGTAATAGGTATCTTGGAATGAAGAAGGACAGAGATTAGCAGAAGGTAAAATGTGAAACTCAAGATACCAGGAATGAACATGTTCCATATCAAGGGCAACTTGAAACTCTCAGACGATCATACAATCAAAAAGTGATTTTTTAAAAAGGCAATTATAATAATAAAAAAAACATGTAGGGAGGTCAGAAAGAAAGAAGGGTCATTTGGGGATTAGTGATAAAGGGTAGAACTCTTAAGAACATGGCTCATCCCCCAATCCCAAAACAATTAAGATTCTCAAGAACTTTTAGCTTGTCCTCCATACAGTCCTGAATATTACCAGTGCCTTTATCTCCCTTTTATCTCCCCAGGGACAGGTCTGCATTTTAAACACAAGTATTTATAAAGTTCTCAGTCAGGCTGTCTCACTGCGTGGGGGGGAGGGTGAGGGGGAACAAATTTTTTCTAGGTTTAAAGGTTAGATTTTCGGTGATCTGTGCACACGTTAAGCAAAAAAGTAGTTTAGTATCAGGGAGGTTTTTTTAAAAAAGTACTCTACTTGAGCAGCTGGGTGGCACAATGAATAAAGCACTGACCTTGGAGTTAGGAGGACCTGAGTTGAAATCCAGCATCAGACACTTAACACACTTACTAGCCTTGTGACCTTGGACAAGTCACTTAACCCCAATTACCCTGCCTTCCCTCCTACAAAAAGCAAAATTGTAAAAAAAAAAAAAAGCACTCTATTAACCTATCACATTTCACCTTCTGCTAGTCTCTGTCCTTCCTCATTCCGAGATATCTATTACCTTCTAGGAAAAGATAGCATTGATGTGGGTGCCATGGAGTTACGGAAAACATAGTCATTGATACATAATGAATTCTCCCAGCATTTTGAATCAGGAGAAACTGAATTGAATTCCTGCCCTGACATATACTAACTATATGATGAGGGCTAAGTCACTCAACCTCTCTATGCCCAGGATGGCTAAAAATTTAAGTTACTATTTTCTATGTCATACTACCTCCAGTTCTTAGATAAACTTATGGGGGGGAGGGGGAAGGATGAAAGAGTATACAAAAATCAGAAAAGGGAAACAAGTACTTTTTAAAAAACCTCCCTGATATAAAAATGTTTGGAAAGAGTGTAATTTAGAGATTATAAATGAAACCTTCCCCCAGTGGGGATGCCTTCTACAAGATGACATCATACAATGTAGCACTACATTTTTGCATCTGTGTGCTCAGAGACTCCTTAATTCAATGTCCCCTTTCCTTACTGAATTGCTGAATGAATTTAATCTAGCATCTTCATCGAGCATATCAAGTGAAGGAAAAAAAACTTCAAATTTACTGGGTTGCCCCCCCCAATTCAATTTATAATTCATCAATTTAACAACCATGTTTGCTACTCAATCGATTTTTCAGCTGACTCCCAAGTCACTGAAACCATATGATGAATTTGAGGTGTTCTAAGGTGATTTGTTACAAAGTTGGTTTGTGCTATTTTTTGTCTAAGACAATATTGCTTCTCCACCCCCTCCCCCTCAAAAAAAGCCAAAGGAGAATTTGGGAATTAGATGTGTATTTCTGATCGCATCTAATTGTTTACAAGCTAAGACCCTTGAATTGATCATCTGAGTTGGAGGATATGCTTTAGAATTTCATTACAAGTCTATTTGAAATTGAGTTCGTTGTCATTTTGGTTGTCCAAATACTTTTTTTCAGTTTCTCTAAATTATTCCTGATTTTTTTCCCAATCTGATTTTTTTTGGCTTGTGTGTTTACTCTTGGGATCTTTTGAAAGAGGTAGCTGCTCTGTTTGTATTTTAATTTCTAGCAAACAGATAACATCCTGTTCTTCTTGATATGGTTTTTGTGAAGTAGTATTAATAGCTTGAAAAACCTGCAATGATTATAAAACATGACAAGTGTGTCCTTGCCTGTTCTTGTCCTCATTACTTCTGTCCACTGGTAATCTTCTCAGGCATCTGTGGTGATGACAGACAGAAAAGGTATTAGTAAGTCTGGGACAGAGAGAAAAGGTAAGGAATGGAAGAAATATGATATCTGAGACATCCCCAGGTTCCAAAGCTTATGTAAATCATGTTCGATGCCCCATCTCCAACATTTTTAAAAAGGTAAAATCAGGATAAAATAAGTGTTGTGAAGGCTCACATGTGCTGATTTTCTACATACAGCAAAAGGCATCATTGTATGGCTCAAAGCATGAAAGAACAGATGTATTTAGCCTCTTCTCCAAAACTTCTCCAAGGGAGACTAATTCCTGATGGGGGTGGGGGAGAGCAGGAGGTTGGAACTGAAGGCTACTCTGCTCTCATTAGAAAGAGGGAGCACAGAGCTAGAATTATAGTTATATGCTCTGTTAGCCTAGGAGATGTTTGGGCCATTTCCAACCATCCTGACTTTTGTCTTGCCACGGGACTGGAGGAGAAAGTGAGGCTGATGACTATGCAGCTCTGCCTCACTTAAATCTAATTCACACGCATTTCAAGATATCCTCATGATGTCATTGGTCTTCTTTGAGAATGAAGAATAAACAAGAACAAATCTGGGGGGTGTGATCAGGTTCAATATAACTTCTAATCACTGTGTCATTATTGGAGGGAAAGAGGATCCTGACCTTCATATCAATGGCTTGGCATCTTTCCCACTTAATACCAGTTCTTCAATGAACACATAGAGAATAGCAAAGAAACCCATTTATCCAATCATAGTAAAACAGAAATCAAAGAAGGTATATATAAGAGAATATACACCAGACAATACAGAGTAAAGGAGCTCTCCCACTGGGAGCAATATAACTCAGCTGAACCAAGAGAGGCTTTGATATCACCCAAGGAGAAACTCCTCAAAGTCTCTAGCATAACAAGCAAGGGAAACCAGCTCTTCTCGTATCTTCAGAGTCTTTTCCTTCAGCAACCTGAAATGGGGCTGACCTCTTTTATCCTCCTTCTCAAAGTCAGAAGCCAGAAGTTCACAAAACAACTTGAAGCTCAAAAAGAACTTTAAAAAGACCTAAAGAACTGAAGGGTTCTCCTCTCCCCTACACTCTTGCAAAGCCCACCCTGCCCCTCATGCAGGGTAGGGCATTCATCTCCACAGAGTTCCATACTAATGGACTTTGGAACTGGGGTTACAAAAGGAAAACAAGAGTCTCAGTTGAGGGAGAAGTGCCACTTGGGGTTTATGAGTTTTATTATGGTTTAGCCATTATGGATGGCACAAATGGTTTTTATCATTTAACCATTATAGAATAGTATAAAGATCATGGAGATTTGGGTTTAAGTATCTGACTCTGCCATTTTCTAACTTTGTGAGGAAGCTTCACAGCTTGAAAAATGCTATAGAAGTATAACAGGAAAACAAATCTTTCCCTCCTGAGCATACAGCATACAGTAGTGCTAGAGGTAGTGATCCCATCCTTCCTGTTCCCCCAAAGATTTCAGGAAATACTTCTGAGTAATTTGAATAGTCCACCAAGCTGCTCAGGGGAAATTACAGAGGCCTGAGAAAAAAGTTGAGAGAGATCGGAGCAGGGACATACACCCAACACACTTTTAAGTTGAATCTGCATTATTAATATTTTCACCATCACTTTCTAGACAACTAACAAAACACTAAATCAAGTTCTCATGTGTAGCACTTGCTGAGTGTGAGCTGGTTCCAGCACACTCCTCAATTGGAGAGCTCCCTCTGAGTTTCTAGAATGAGAATACTGATGCAGTGAGTGAAGGAAATCTTAAGTGCTGGAGAAGAAAGGACACATGCTGTGAAAAATCCATTACCAAGGTCATTAAAAGAAGGGTGGCTTTTGGGGGGGGGGGGAAATGCTCTTCAATTCTACTGCTCTTCTTTGACCTACTTGTACCCCAATCTATTACAAGCCAGCACTCTCAAAATCTAGGTATGAAACATAGGGTACCCAAAAAATAAATGCAAATTTTTAATGAAGACAGAATTAATGGGAACTACAATAATAGTTGTTATCGACATAGCTCGTTACATTTTATAAAGCATTTTACATACATTATTCCATTTAAGCTTCTGAACAACTTTGTGAAACCAAAGCTATTATTAACCTCATTTTACAGATGAGGAAACTGATGTTCAGATAGGTTAACACAGTAAGTGTCTAAGGATTAATTTAAGCCAATGCCAAATAGGGGCCCCAGGAGGCTAGTGGGGATTATTATCATCAAAAGCAGGGAAAAGAAAGAGAAGTCAAAAAGGAAACCTGCTAGGAAATTTGGATTTTTGGAGTTCCACCTACTATTTCTGGTCAAATTATGTCACATAGTAACTGTCATGTGACTCTCTTCGTCCTAGGTTTAATTCCAATCGCTCCAGTGGTTCAGGTTTAGGGTCAGGACTGGAACAAAATGAGACTCTTGTAGACCACATTAACACTGAGAGCAGAGATTATCTTTTTGTATCCCCAGCACTTAACACAGTGCCTAGTACATAATAGGTGCTTAATAAATATTTATTGCCTACCCATTTGACAAAATGAAATCTCTCAACAATAGCAAGGGAAGGATATATAGTAATGGTTCAGTTGAATTCAGCTCTTTTCAGTAACTCCCCCCCCCAACCAGTCCTCACAGTAGGATGGGTGGTTTATAATGTGTGTTTATTCCAATGGAAGTAGGGAGTCATTAAGCCTAAAAAGCCGAGATGAGATTTTTATGCTTTAGGCCCTCACTTGGTATCAAAGTGGCATTAAATTCAAAAAGAAATGGGGCCACTAATTTGTGCATAGAGATCCTGGTGGGCAGCATATTGACTTTGTTTTAAAATGTAATGTTGTCTCTCTTTTATTGTTTTTTTTTTGCTGTTGTTGTTAAACATTCCCCAATTACATTTTTAATTTTTTATGGTATTTTTGTTTAGTATTTTATTTCCTCCCCCCATTCATTACATTTTAATATGGTCCCACACTTGGCAGTATTGGGTCAAGTCTTTGGAACCTCTGCTTTAGGCAATTGGGCGAACTAAGTCAATGGTTTGAGTTCCATCAATTAAGTTCCAAAGATAATTTCATTGTCATGTTGGGGAAAACTAACCTTCATGGCATAAAGTGGATATTGTACCTACCACACTCTTCTAGGACCCAGGGCTGTCTCCCCCAAGGGTGAAATTACAGTAATCTGTGTTCTTCCAGGGAAGGAGTCAGTTATAAATCAAAGGATGAGCCAATTCTATTTTAAAAGTGGGAAGCCATGTCCTCAATCAAGTCTACATTAATTACTGAGGACCACAGAATTGAATCAAAAGGATTCAATTTTATAATAGAAAGTCAATCCCAATATATTCAGTAATTACAACAATGTAATTGGAAAGAACAGCTACACACTAAAAAAAGTAAATGTAACAAAATAATAAAGGTCAAATATGACTCAAATGAAGAGGTATGAGAAGACAATCCTAACCTCTCTGTATGGAGGTAGTAAATCCACAGGTGCTACACATTGCATGTGTTTTCAGGCTTTTTCAATGTAACTAGCTGTGCTGATTCTTTTTCTTTCTAAAAAATACTTTTTGCCATATCAGATGATTCTCTTGGAGAGGAGAGATAAGAGGAGAGATATTACTATGGTAATTTAGAAAATATCAATAAATAAATAGCAATAAGAATTTATATTAAAAAAAGTCATGCTCTACTAAGGCCCATAACTTCATTTGGGGAGGAGGTGAATAGAATTTTAGAGATGATAGATATGATAGACCTCTGGAGAAGATTGAATGGGGATAAAAAGGAATATACCTTCTCAATGGTACATGGCACATGCACAAAAATGGACCATATACTAGGGCATAAAAACTTTACAATTCAGTGCAGAAAGGCAGAAATATTAAATCCATCCTTCTCAGATCATGATGCAATAAAAATTATATGTAATAAAGGGCCATGGAAAGACAGACTAAAAACTAACTGGAAACTAAATAATTTAATCCTAAAGAATGAATGGGTCAAAAAATAAATTATAGAAACAATAAGTAACTTCATTCAAGAGAATGACAATAGTGAGACAACATGCCAAAACTTGTGGGATGAAGAAAAGGCAATTCTTTGGGGAAGTTTTATATACCTGAATGCATACATGAATAAAATAGAGAAAATGGTCATGCAACTGAAAAAGCCAGAAAAAGAACAAATTGAAACTATCCAATTAAATGGTAAATTAGAAATAGTGAAAACCAAAGGAGAGATTAATAAAATTGAAATTAAGAAAACTGTAAAATTAATAAAAAAAAACTAAGAGCTGGTTTATGGAAAAAAAAAATAAAACTGATAGACCTTTAGTCAATATGATAATAAAAAAAGAAAGAAGAAAGCCAAATCATGAGTATCAAAAATGAAAAGGGTGAATCTACCTCTAATGAAAAGGAAATTAAAGCAATAATTAGGAATTATTTTACCCAATTGTATGCCCATACATTTGACAATCAGTGAAATGGATGAATATTTACAAAAATATAAATTGCCCAGATTAACAGAAGAGGAAGTAAAATATATAAATAACCCAATTCCAAAGAAAGAAATTGAACAAGTCATCAATGAACTCACTAGTAAAAAATGCCCAGGGCCAGATGGATTAGCTAGTGAATTCTATCAAACATTTAAAGAACAGTTGATTCCAATAATCTACAAACTATTTGGGAAAGTTAGAGAAGGAGTCCTACCAAATTCCTTTTATGACACAAATATGTACTGATACCTAAATCGGGAAGAGACAAAATGGAGAAAGAAAAATGTAGACCAATTTCCCTCATGAATATAGATGCAAAAATTTTAAATAAAATATTAGCAAAAAGACTACAGCAATTTATCATGAGAATAATACACTTCAATGAGGTAGAATTTATTCCAGGAATGAAAAGATGGTTCAATATTAGGAAAACTACTGGTATAATTGATCATATCAGCAACAAAACTAGTAGAAACCACATGATTATCACAATAGATGTGGAAAAGGCTTTTGACAAAATACAACACCCATTCCTATTAAAAACACTAGAAAGTATAGGAGTAAATGGAGTCTTCCTTAAAATAATAAGTAGCATCTATTTGAAACCATAAGCAAGTATTATATGTAATGGGGATAAACTAGAAGCATCTCCAGTAAGATCAGGGGTGAAACAAGGATGTCCACCATCACCCCTCTTATTCAATTTAGTACTAGAAATGTTAGTAGTAGCAATAAGAGAAGAAAAAGAAATTGAAAGAATCATATTAGCCAAAGAAGAGACTAAGCTTTCACTCTTTGCAATGATGTGATTATATACTTAGAGAATCAAGTAAAAAACTCTTGAGATAATAAATAAATTTAGCAAAGTTGCAGGATATAAAATAAATCCACATAAATCCTCAGCATTCCTATATATTTCTAATGAAATCCAGCAACAAGAAATAGAAAGAGAAATTCTATTTAAGTTACTGTAGACATTATAAAATATTTGTGAATCTACCTACCAAAACAAACCCAGGACTTTCACACAAATAAAGTCAGATCTAAATAACTGGAAAAACATCAATTGCTCATGGTTAATATATAATTATATATTATATATATAAGCAAATATAATATTTTTTTTGCCTTTTTGGGGGCAATTGGGGTTAAGTAACTTGCCCAAGGTTACATGGCTAGTTTTTTTGTATGGGTGTTAAGTGTCTGAGGCCGGAACCGAACTCGGGTCCTCCTTACTCTGGGGCCGGTGCTTTACTCACTGCGCCACCTAGCTGCCCTGAGCTAATATAATAAAAATGACAATTTTACCTAAATTAATTTACATATTTAGTGCCATAGCAATCAATTTAGAAAAAAAAATTACTTTATAAAGCTAGAAAAAAAATAGTCACAAAATTCATCTGAAAGAACAAAAAGTCCAGAATATCAAGGGAATTAATGAAAAGAAATGCTAGGGAAGGTGGCATAGCCATACCAGATTTTAATCTGTATTATAAAGCAGCAGTCATCAAAACTACTTGGTACTGGCTGAGGAATAGAGTAGTGGATCAGAGGAATAGATTAAGAACATGAGACACAGTAGTCAATGACTATAGTAATCTACTGTTTGATAACCCAAATACTATAGCTTTCGGGATAAGAACCCACTATTTGACAAAACTACTGGGAAAACTGGAAAATAGCATGGAAGAAACTGGGTATAGACCAATGTCTTATACCATATACCAAAATAAAGTTTAAATGGGTGCATGATTTAGGTATAAATGCTGATACTGTAAGCAATCTGGAGCAAGGAATAGTTTACCTGTAAGATTTATGGAGAACGGAAGATTTTATGACCAAACAAGAGTTAGAGAGCATTATGAAATGCAAAATGGGTAATTTTGATTACATTAAATTGAAAAGGTTTTTTTACAAATTAAGTCAATGTAACCAAGATTAAAAGGGAAGTAGAAAATTGGGAAAGAATTTTTACAACCAGTGTCTCTGATAAAAGCCTCATTTCTAAAATACACAGAGAATTGAGTCAAATCTATAAGAATACAATATCATTCCCCAATTGATAAATGATCAAAGAATATGAACAGACAGTTTTCAGAGGAAGAAATTAAAGATATATACAAGCATATGAAAAAATGCTCTAAATAACTATTGATTAGAGAAATGCAAAACAAAACAACTCTTAGGCACCACATATCACTGGTCAGATTGGCTAAGATGACAAAACAGGAAAATGATAAATGTTGGAGAGGATGTGGAAAAATTGGAACACTAATGCTTTGTTGGTAGAGTTGTGAACTAATCCAACCATTTTGTAGAGCAATCTGGAACTATGACTAAAGGGCTATAAAAAAGGCTAAACAAATTGTTGTATGTGAATGTAATGGAATACTATTGTGCTATAGGAAATGAGGAGCAGAGAAATTTCATAATAACTTGGAGACACTTATATAAACTCATGCTGAGTGAGGCAAGCAGAACCAGGAGAACTTTGTACACAATTACAGACACATCGTATGTGTGACAACTAACTTTGATAGATGTGGCTCCTTTCAGCAATACAAGGTTAGAAGACAACTACAAAAGACTCATGATAGAAAGGAATTTCCACATCCAGAGAAAGAACTACAGAGTCTGGATGCAGATTGAAGCAAACCACCTGCTCTCTCTCTTTCGTGTTTTGTTTTGTTTTGTCCCTTCTTTCTCATTGTTCACCCCTTTGGTTATAATCCTTCTTTACAACTTGACTAATGTTCAATGTGAAGGTATTTGTAGAACCTGTATTTGATTACATGCCACCATAGGGGTGAGGGAGGAGGAGAAGGAGGGAGAGAAAATTTGAAACTCAAGGGACTGTGGAACTGAGTGTTGTAAACTTAAGATAAATAAATAAATTTAAATTAAAAAGAAAAAACTTCTTTCCCTGAGTTCAAATCTGGCCTCAGACACTTACTAGCAGTGTGACCCTGGGCAAGTCACTTAGCCCCATTTGCATGAGTTTCTCATCTGTAAAATGAGCTGGACAAGGAAATGGCAAAGAATTGGAAATCAAGGGGATGCTCATCAACTGGGGAATGGCTAAACAAGTTGTGGTATATGAATGTAATGGAATACTATTGTGTTATAAGAAGTGAGGAGCAGTAGCTTTGCCAAGAGAACCCCAAATGAAGTCAGAAAGAGTTGGACAGAACTGAAAACCACTAAACAGCAACAATGCAGGACTGTGAAGGATATATGATGTAGTGAACTCTGAAAGACCAACATTTGCTGGGAGCTAAAGAAAACTACAGAATGGACAACAAAATGAGCCTATGATAGGGGTGACATCTTCTAAGAGTGATTAGAGGTGAGAATAGCAAAAAAAAGTGGAATGCTTCAAGGAGGAGAGCACTGATATGGAAGAGCAAGACTTGAGTGCCTCAATAATCCCTATCTATGACAATATTGCAAGTGTCTCAGACTGTACAGGTGCCTCCAAGAAGAGAATCTTATTTCTTAGGGATGTGACATAAACTTACTGGATTCCCTTAACACTGAAATATATGCCTAAATAAATCATCGTACAGGTGTATATTGGGCATATCCAATCTATGCTCTCTATATGACCATGCCCCTAAATAACAAATTTGTTCAAGCTTCGTAAGTCTATGTGCTTTTAAATGGAGTTGGTGATCATGCCCTAGTAGGGATATTAACTATCAAAGTTTTCATATTATTCATTTCTTAGCCATCTCCATACCATCCATTTCCATTCTGGCCTTCATCCCCAACTGTTGTTGAGTCATTTAAGTCATGTTCGACTCTTCATGACCACATTCTAGAGTTTTCTTGGCAAAGATACTGGAATGGTTTGCCATTTCCTTTTCCACTTCATTTTATAGGTGAGGAAAGTGAGGCAAACAGGGTTAAGTGACTTGCCTAGGGTCACATAGCTGTAAGAGTCTGAGGCCAGATTAGAACTCATGAAGATGAGTCTTCTTGATTCCAAGCACAGTGTTTTATTTACTGGGCCACCTAGCTTCCCTTCATCCCAATCTACTCCCCTCTAGAAACATAAACTCTACCCTTGTAACCACCTTGGGCTCTGTTGGGTAGGCTTTCAAACTTGTCTTGTCTGGAACCAGATCTTTTCCCCACTTCCTCACAGTTTCTTCTCAACCCCCCGCAACTAGTTTCCTTTTTGTTGTTGTTTTCTTTCTCATTAGAACATAAGCTCCTTGAGAACTATGACTGTCTTGCTTGTTTGAATTTTTATCCCAAGTAATTAGCATGGTGTCCATACTATTATACCAATAATAATAACTAGCATTTATATGATACCTTAAATATTACAATAGTCTGTATAGATATTTTCTTCATTTGATGTTCATAACACTGTGAGGTAGATACTTTTATCATTCCCATTTCACAGATGGGGAAATTAAAGCTTAGAGAGGTTAAGTGACTTGTCCAGGGTTACACAACTAGTAAGGTCTGAGATGGGATTGGGACTCAGCTTTTTCTGATGCCAAGTCCAGAGGTCTTAATTACTCTGCTACCTAGCTGCCTTAATAAGTACTTTTATAAAACCTCTATCTTCTATCTAGCTGTCTGTCTTGTGGCAGGGTGGTGGTTGTTGCCCTTCATTCTCAAAGAGGACCAGAATGACATCACCGTGTTGAAGTCAAGATCACTGTGTCTGACTGTGGCTGATGAGATAAATACGAGCCTGAAACACTCTACTGCAGGCCAGGCAATGATGGTCTACATGAACATTTGGAGTGGAGTTGTCTGAAATTTGCACATTTCATGTTTCTTTTGAGCTACTGCAATTCTGCTTTGCTCACAGAGCATAGTACATTCTTTGATGCAGGCCTGCCATCCTATGCTGTCCTTTGCCAACATCTTCTATGTCAAGCAATTAATTCCAAAGTTCTTCAGAGAGATCTTGAGAGTGTATTTGTATCTCTTCTTCTGACCACCTTGTAAGCACTTTCCTTGAGTAAGTTCTCCGTAAAATAGTCTCTTAGGGAAATGTGTGCTTTACATTCAAACAATATGGCCATAGCATCAGAGTTACACTCTCTACAGTAGAATTGAATGCTCGGCAATTTAGCTCTAGAAAAGACCTGGTACCTTATCTTGCCAGCAGATCTTCATAATCTTCCTAAGACAATTTAAATGGAAGCGATTCCATTTCCTGGCATGGCACAGGGTTTCACAGGCATACAACCATGAGCACAACAGCTCTGTAGACCTTCAGGTTGGTAGTCAGTCTAATACCTCTTCTCTCCTATACTTTCCTTCAGAGCCTCCCAAACACTGAGCTAGCTCTGGCAATGTGTGCATCAATTTCATAATCAATGTGTGCATCCCTGGAAAGTACACTACCAAGGTGAGTGAACATATCTGCAGCATTCAAAATTTCACCATTTGTTGTAACTGATGGCTCTACATATAGATGGTGTGGTACTGGCTGATGGAGAACCTGTGTTTTATTGGTGTTAGTTGTTAACACTGTTGCATCTTCAGAGGTTGCATTGAGTCCACAATCATCTGCAAAGCAAAAATCATTCACCAACATCTTGAGGTAAGAGAGAAGACAGAAGTCAGTCAAAGCATATCCATATCTTTCATGTCAGAAGAGAATCTCTGACCCGAGTCCCTAAAAGAATAAATAATAATAATAAAAGTTATTAGAATATGAAGACAAGTTAAACTTCTTGTTTCAGTTCTGTCTTGTATGGGCCTGCCCCTGGGGGGCAGGGGAGCAGTTTAGCCACATGGGTTTTCTTTCAAAAACTTCTCCCCCATTAGAAATTCAACAAACATCACTAAATATGAACATTTCATTGATGATTTCATCCTAGAAAGAACAGAAACAAAGAATCCTATGTGAAACAATGAATGTAAATTATGTATACCTTATTTCTTTTCAAGTATATATTGTTTAAAAGATATATTTAAAAGTATATGTTAAGTATACATTATAAATAACATTATATTTTTAAATGTTATATATTTAGAAATATAAAAATTATAAATTATATTATTATAAAATTAAGTACATATTATCAAAAGTATATATTATGTTTACAGTGACAGAACAACCCAGACTGTTTCCTTCAGAACTTCCTATTGCCTTCTGTGTACTTTTAAAATTTCATAGATGTTCTTTTCTTCTTTTTTTATATCACTATCTACCTCATTATTTTTCCTTAAAATTCCACCCTCATAATAAATAAAAGATCTCTAGGAAACAAATAACTATACTTGAGAAAAACAAACTCACATGTTTGTTGTTTCTGAAAATATAGGTCTCATTCTGCATCCACAATGCCTCACTTTATCACTAAGAGTTGGGAAACAAGCTTCACCAGTCTTCTACAGTCTTAGTGTCAATTATCATTGCATCCATTGAACTTATTAAGTCTTTCAAAGATATTTTGATTCACAATATTATCATTATTGGTATAGAATAATTTAATTTTTTCAGGTCCACTCATTTCACATTGCTTCATTGCATACCAGTGTAAGGTAGTGACAATTTGATTAAGCAGAAGTAACGGTGACAGTTGTGAGATAAACACTGAGAAAATGACCCACAGAGTTAAGAGGGCCAAAATGTCCTATTTCCTGTCATGTAATATGTATATATGTCTGATATGAGGATTTTAAGGTTGATTACTGGACACTCCAAATACCTAGAAATGTTTGGTGATTGCAAAACAAATGCATATTGGCTAGTTGAGATTTGGCTTTCTTAAATTTGAATTGGGGGGGGGGGAGCTTCATGAGATAGAGTTGACTCTATTTCGCACAACAGACCCTGATTGGGAGACGTAGGGATGAAGAAGTCCACACCTATGAGTGAGTCATAGTAGGTACCAGGGTTGGATCTCAGAGCTGGAACCAAGAGAAATCTACATTTGGGCCTGAGAATAGAGTTCAGAACATTTATTGCCACATGCTTCTAGGAAGAACTAAAAAGAAGAAAAAGATTGCTTCCAATTGCTTGCAACTGAGCCAGAAAGAGCTTCAGGCTTGTAGCTGAGCTGGAAGCCTTGCTGAGAAGAGCTAAAATTCAGAGCAGAACTGAGAACTCAGGAGAGACTTCCAGCGAGAAGACCCAGAACCACTGACACTACTTCCAGAGAGATGAAAACCCTCCAAAGTCCAGCTAAAGATACCCAACCTAGAGAAGCTCTTCAGATCGCAGGCTTAGGATTTCTGATTTAATGAAATGATATAATAAGGCTTCCAAGCCTAGCCAAGGGAGAAGGTCTGAAAAAGCTCTTAAGATTACAGGCTTAGGGTATTTGTTTTTGCTGAAAGAGATTAATACATTTCCAATAGCCCCAAAGAGAGGGAGTCCAGATTAAGCAGTCCAAACTTCATAGAACAAATCCCCTTAATGAGAGGGTTTATTCTTTAAAACTTGGACTCAGTAAAAAGGCCACACTTGAGGACCTAGAAGGCCACATAAGTGAGAAGCCACAGGTTCTTCACCCCAGCCTAGGCATACGTCCCATACCTCACTGATAGATTTCGTAATTTTGTACACGCTGTCCTATGGACGCTATGTACAATGGTAGGAGAACATGTTCCAGGTTTCTAAGTGAAATCATGTTTTAATTATTCTTTCTTTCACTCCTATTTAGTGCGTGTATTTGATTAAGACTTAATGATAAGCCATATAAGCTGATATGTTAAATGGGAGATATACTGGTGGCAGTTCAGGAACTACAGTACATAAGAGAATATTCTGGGGATACCCACAGCACTCTGAGAATAAGTTATAAGAGTGTGGCAACCTTATATGGGAATCTTCCAGACCTTCGGGTGTTTGTGCACAGACTGAGGTGAGTGAAGAGATCAGAGAGGGGGAAAAAGAGGAAGCAGCCACGTTCAGAGCCATAAGTCTTCCCAAGTTTCTCTGACTCCATCCTTTCTTATGGCACGCTATTATTCCACTATATTTATGTATCAGAATATATTCAACCAACTGATAAGCATCCATTTTGTTTCTAGCTGATTTTTTGTTTTTGTTTTTGTTTTATTTTACCATGTGGATTTAAATTTCATTTAAAAAACCACTCCGTTTATACTTTGAGTACCATCTCTTATTTTTCCAGTCCTATCACCACTAAGGCCTGACCTGTCTTTGGATCTTTCCTAGTGACCTATAGAAGCTACCAGGGCTGGGGAACCTGTGACCTTGAGGCCACATATGGCCTTCTAGGTCCTTGGATGTGGCCTTTTGACTGAATCCAAACTTCACAGAACGAATCCCCTTAATAAAAGGATTTGTTCCGTAAAACTTGGACTCAGTCAAAAGGCCGCACCCAAGGACCTAGAAGGCCACTTGTGGCCTTGAGGACACAGGTTCCCCACTTCATATTATTAATCTAACTCTTACCACCCATACTTTAATGTTTCTACACTAGATAGGCAGGCAATTAAAGTAGTTCTATCACACACAATGTTAATCTGCTGTTTCTAGGTCCTAAAATAGTATTCTGTTGCCAAGTACATAGAAAGGTCATTGTTATTTGGAACATCTGTTAAAGGAAGGTTATTAGTTTTGTAATATACCCAATCCTCTGTCACCAAACAATCTCTGTTTCTGTCTCTGAAAAATAGAAAACAAATGACCCAACTCATTTTTTTTCATTAAAATAACCAAGGTTTGACCTTTGAGGAAAGAACATTTTGAATCTTTTTAAAGCACATTTGATAAGAAGATGATGAATTAGAATTTGATTTATGACCCAGAAATATTCCAAACCCTCTGTATCAGGCTTTACTGACTGAAGTTCATCCAATAAAATACACTATAGATGACCCATACCTGTAGCATAACAAGAGTCAGATTCTGAGGACATGTAATGAAAAAGATTGATTCTCCTGTTCTTCCTATGCGATTTGGTTTATGACTGATTATAAAACCCAGAATGATCCTAAAACAGAGTAGCTCTTCCTTCTTGTAAATATTGCATGTTTCAAAATACATGTTTAAACTAGTAAGAATTTCATTGAGTTAACCAATTTCATATTGGAGAAGCAGTACCTTTTTTTAATGAGTATGGGGATACAGACTACACACTACATTTTTGAGAAGAATGAGGAACTGGAAAATTTGAGGAGAGTTATGCAATGGCCATAGAAATTTGAACCTGGTTAGAATGAGCAAAACAGTGTGTTTGTTTCTTTGGAGGGATGAGTTAAGAGTGGAAGTGTTGCAAGCCCATATTGAGCCTGCAATAGCACGGATGAGAAGCTATGGTCAGGAGAAAGTGAGATAAAAGATTCGAACCTTCACTGATGAAAATTGACTCCACCTTGATTCAAAAGTATAGATCAGAATCACAAGTCCATATGCAGGGAGTTCCATCTAATGACTTGCTGAAGGTCCCATAGGCCCCAATGGCCTCCCTTAGGGCCTGAAATTCTATCATTATTAACTCCTTTAGACTAAGGTCCTAGAAGCAGCAATTAAAATGTAAATGTGAAATGAGGGAAAACTCCTCCAATTATCAATCACTAATCCTTTAGCTTGAATTAGTTTATAATTTTCCTAACAGATTGCGTATATCTTAGAAAAAGGGATGTGGGTTAAGTTCTAAATGGACAATGGTAAAGGAAACATTGATAGTAAGGACTGAAGAAGCTGAGGAGCAACATGAATTCATTAGGCCTCTAGGTTGGATGCTTAAATGAAAAAAAAAAAAGAAGGCACAAAAAGGGGAGGCATTGAAGACAAACTTAATCTACTTTGAAATTTTTCCAGGAGGTTGTCCTGGTCCTGACGTCTTACATATGCACTCAGACCCTATGTCTCATTGGTCCATTAGCGTTCTTAGCAGCAAAGGTCTGAACATTCCTACTTCATCTCTTGTCTTCGTCATCTACATATCATATATCTATATATCTATGCCATTCATCTCTATAAGATTAGAAGCCTGAACTAGTTACCTAAGATCTTCAAAATACCTCAGTACTTCAAGGATTTCTTACTGTGCTGGTGGGAGAATTTTCTCTCCCTGACAATGAGCCTCTCTCTATTGGTCCTTGGACAAAAGATATACAGTACATCATCAATCAATGTTAAAATCCTTTACATCAGTATCCACAACTCCATGAAAGAATACTCCTAGTCACTAATAATAAGAGAAATTCAAATCGAAGCAATCCTAAGATTTCATCTCATGTGCTGTAAGTTGGCAAAGATGACCCAAAAAATGGTGATGTTCAATGTTGGAGAGATAGAGGAATAAAAGGCACATTAACATTTTACTGGTAGAGTTGTGAAATGATACAACCAGTTTGAAAAACAATTTGGAATTATGCAAATACAATGGTTAAAATATCCATAGACTTTGCACCAGAGACACCATTATTGGGCTTATACCCCAAGGAAGTCATCATTAGTGTGATGCATAAAAGGTTTGAGAGACATCATTTCTGGGTAGTCAATCATTTTATTAATCATGCTAGCAGATAATTAATAAAAGGGGTCAGTGGAACGCATAAATGCCAAAGACTCCACATAGAACACACAACGTTTATATGCTCTTAGAAGAACGGATGTTCCTGAGGGTGGCAATCAACTCTGATTGGTTAACAATTAATGAGGAGAATGATTATTTTAATTAGAGGCGGGCTTATTTCAATGAGGTGCTGGGGGATATGACTCTAGGATTGCAGGCACTGGGAAATCAAAGAATATGTTTACGATTTACCATGTGTCAGAGATTCCAGGAAGATCTCCTATCAGCCATTCAAAAGTTTGAGCACTCTCTTGACCAGTCTTTCTCAAAATTCTTTCTAGTGAACATTGTAGGCTCGGAGATTTCTTAGACAATCAATAGTCATATCTCTCAAGTAATCAGTAATAAAGGACTGTCCCTCAGGAAACTGCTCACCCTGGGCACAAATGAGATTACATTAGGGAGAGTCCATTGTGCAGGTGGGTCAATAGGGGCACATTGTATCTGTAAATGACGGATGTAAAGACAAAGGACATCAATAAACTTTTAAAAAGTAGATTATCACATAAGATTTAAAGAGTAAGGTGCATCTTTCCACTGATTACCAAACCATTTAATATCTTTGCACTTAGTAAGTAGATCATACCTACTTAACACAAACTAGCTAAATCTAAGCATGTCGCAACCCAACAAAAATTCAAGAAATGCCTACTATGTGTAGGCCATTGTACTGGGCATCAAGGATACAAATTTAAAATGAAGCTGCATAGCCCTCAAGGACATTTTACTTCAATTTAAAATACCAACTCCTGTAGCCTTTCCATATGATCACAAATTTATAACTGAGAGGGACCTTAGAGGTCATCTGGTTCAATCACCTCAGTGCCAGCCTTGGCCCACTCCCTACCCAAGGATTATGAGCTCACACATACCAGGTTGGACCCTGAGGGACTGATCTGAGCTTAGAAAATGATAGCTAATAATAATAGGAAGCATTTATATTATTGCATGGATTTTCTTATCTGTTCAGCTAACAAAGCCAATAGTATAGCTAACTGTACACAGGAAAAAGAATCGTGCTCATTAAGGAGAATGCACACCATTAGCTAGAGGAGATAGAAGAGGGACCTGTGCTTGTTAATATGGTTAGTTGCACTGAATCAAAGGGAACTACCTATCAGGCTAGATAAAGGAAGAGGTCATTCTAGAGGATGTAAAAGCCTTCCTTTTTTTTTCAATTAAGTCTCTTTGTACAAATTAGAGGAGCAAAGAAGACACTTAAAGGGAACCATCTGGGGTAGCTCGTCCTGCAGTTCATGCAGGAGTTATACACAGCAAAATGGCAAATGCAAAACCAAACGGTGTCACTCGTGTTTTCCCAAAAATCTGCTTTCAACAATATAGGGATTTAAGGTTTGTAAAGCGCTATCTCCGGTATGCATGCTATCTCACTCGTTTGTCACAATAATCTTAAGAGGTGGGTGCAATTATTTCCTCATCTTCTAGATGAGGAAACTGACTTGCCCAGATTCATTTAGCTAGCAAATATCTGAGGCAGGATATGAACTCAGGCTTTCCTTCCTCTTGATCCAATCCCCTATGCACTGTGCCGCCTAAGAGAAAGGCAGAAGTTTTAAAACATCAAGGAATCGGGAGTCCAGAAACTCCCCTCTCAGGCTCAGTGAGGACCACGATTCCCCATTTCCTAGCAACAAGGATTAGTTTTCCCTAAAAGACAACAAAAGCTGTCTAGTGGTCCCTGCCTACCTTGAGACTTCCTGGTCACCTAAAGGTATAAAAAGTCCCACCCATGAAGATTTGGTGCCCCTTGGACTTGATGGATGGATGAAGGCCACGCAGGTAACTAATACCTTGCCCTGATGAGTAGACATGCTTCCATATGAAGATGAGGGTGGGAAGCCTCATTTAAAGAAGCCCAGTGGTTCTGTATCTTGGATGCATATCCTTCCTGTGTCGGAGCACAGTAAACCTTGTTAACTGTTCAATGATAGGAAAGTTCCCAATGTCAGACCTGAACTAAAGGGTACTGGTATTAGGGCTATCCCTTAACATGTCTTTTATTTTTCATTTTACACTTTTATTTTTACATCACCTACATTTTCAAATGTATCTCTCTCTTAGGCATCTCCCAGAGAGCCTTGTAATAAAAAAAATAAAAAGAGGGGAGAAAAGTTCAGCAAAATTAACCAACATACTGAAAAATATCTGCAGTATGTACAGTCTCTCACCTTCTCCAAGTTGCCATCTCCTTGGAAGGGAGAAATATTACCACTCTTACCTCTCACCTAGCCCCATTGCAGCATTCCTGAAGGAAAGGAGAAACAGGGTCAGTTGTTTCTGAGCTCTCTTTCATAAACAACAGAGGAGGCAGCTTCTCCAACCTCATCAACCATCTTAGAGAGAGCCCAAATCTTAGGCTCCTCCTATCAGAGGAGCTACTTTTGTCCCCTCCTAAAGGAGGTAAGCCCCCATGTCTATGTACAAGTCCCTTCCAGCAAAAGTATATGCCCTATCATCCCATCAAGTTAATTGTGAGATTCAGCAAATTGGTAAGGAGTTCATTTGATTGTTCTTATCACATAAAGATAAGAAAACTGGGACCCACAGAGGTTGTGACTTGCCCAAGTAAAACAAATAAGAAATAAAACAAGTAATAATGAGTAAGGAAAAACAAGTAATAAGTAGCAGAGTTGGGATTTTAATCCAGGTCCTCTGACCACAAATTCAGTACCATACTGCTTCTCCCTTTCAATTGGATAGCTTGAGGAAATCTCCTGGATAATAATAGATGCCCCCAAAAAGAGTCTTTCTTCCAAATTTCTCTAAATAATGCATATATCTTTGCTTCACATTCTGGAGCTCTCTCCTATGGGGAAATCTTATTCAATAAGTGATCATCAACATCATGGTAGGTATATGGAATGATGGAACATCTGTAAGAGAATAGAAGTGACAAGACAAATAGCTCACAAATATATAAGTGTATGTATATGTTTTATATGTATATATACACATATGCTATATTATGTACATATAGGCTACATGTATATACATACATTTTATGTGTGTGCATTGTGCTATATGTCTATTATGTTTATATAGACATATAAGTTGTATGTATGCATATTGTTGTGTTTATATATGCTATGGGTATATATGTGTGTGTGTTTACATATGTGGTAAATAAATGGAACAGAATTTAAATTTATGGCAAAAACTCCATAAAATTAGATAATGCTTCTGTTTGAGGAATACATCTCAGCATTTCAGATGAAAGCAATCTAGAATCTGCAGACTTTAGGGTGGGCTGAGTTCAGGTAGACAGTGGTAGTTACACATTTTTAAAGAGAGGGTTTCATGTTACCTGTATTTCTCAGGTTCATTATAGGAATGTCCCTCATGTTAGACTACAATTAGTCTCTGGTCCCCAGATATTTGCTTATTATTATACTAGATCTTGCTGAAACTATCTTATTAACTAGTGCCTATAATTTTCATTTGTTTTGAGCTTCAATGAGGCCCCCAGAGACCCATGAGCAAAAGAATTTCTAACAAAAACAGAGGAGATAAGGCACCTCCTTTTGTAGTCATGGCAACAAATATGTAACCATATGCTGAGGACTAAAAGTAAATCAGGCCAAGCCTGGAGAAATGAAGCAACTGGTCTAAAAGACATTCATTATCCTGTTTCTCTTCCTTCGGTTTCTTTCTTCTTTGTTTTTTATGGAAGGCACTGTTTTTAAGAAACACTGTGTGAATTAGTGGTCGACCATCAGATGTTTTTTGCTCTCTTAGCTTAATGAGGAGTTAACAAAAGTAAAGGGAATAGAAGTAGAGAAAGAAGGAGGGCACTTCTTGAGGGCCAGGAACTGGGGAGATGTGGATTAAATACTCCCCTATCCTCACACACCCTCCCCTACAAAACCATTCCAGACTGTTGCAAGCAAGGAAGGTGTGATGTAGACCTGAGTTAAGTTAACTTGACTGCCTGGTGGAATGATCTAGGTCTAGGACCCAGCTGTGAGCTCTTTGGGAAAGAGGAATAGAAAAGTAATTTTTGAGCCTTCATGGGTAATTCATGAGACACCAGGGAACATCCTTGTTGATGGTGGTGGATTAGTTTTTTAAACCTTCTTGTGGGAAGTTTTGATTTGTTTTTATCCTCCAGATTGCTTTTAACCTGCTTTGATAATTATTTCTACCAGAGGAAATTGCAATAAGATTCTAGTAAAAGGACTATTTCTTTAAACCCTCTGATTCTAAGGGATGCATTGTACCAGATACTGAATAGCCCTGATGAATGTAATGAATGTAAGGAAAATCTGGTAATGTGGATGATTTCAGGATTTTTTTTTAATTTATAAGTTTCAACTCACATACTAGACTGTATGCTCTGTTAGAGGAATAATTGCATGTTTTATTTGTTTTTCCTCACAGTGTTCTAAGTCATATATGATAGGCCATAGACAAATATTTGTCCAAAGAACAAAGGGATTGTTGTAGTAACTTAATTTCCTTACATATGTAAACAGAAGTTCCATAGCTCAGAAATCTATCCTTGATAAGCTGCACATATACAATAATTATCACCAGAATATTACATACTTCCCCTTTGGACTACATATTATAATCACAATTATTCTTTGTGCAGCAGGGGGGTTTTAACCTGGATATGCTCTCTCATTTCCTTTGTCATTCTATGTATTTTGTTACATTCATTTTAGTTATGTAGGCTTTACCACACTGTCCCAAAGATGTTAAGTGACTAAACCAAGGTAAAGGGATCTTTTAATTCAATGAGAAAGAATCTCACTCCTTTAATGAAGTGCTCCCACCATCTCTACAATTTTTTTTTACCATTACAACTTATCTCAACCTGAGTTTCTCGATCTATGTATGAGTTGATGATGATAATAGCACCCACTTTACAAGGTTGTTGTGAGAGTCGGTATAGATACATAGAGCCTCATTCTGTGTTGTCTGACTTTTTCTCCATTTATCACCATGACAAAAAAACTGCTCTGGTTATCAAATTAGGCAAAGGGATGTTATTTTTGGTGGTACATTTTCAATTATAGAAGGGCTAATTACTTATTTTGTGAATTTTCTCCCAACCTCCTGCTCTTTGGTCGTTTCATTGCTTATTTGAACCAGAGAGAGGCTGGGCAAAGAAAAGGAAACTTCAGATTTGTCCATTCTCTAAGTTGTTAGGCACTCTGATGAAAGGGTTAGTTATGAGGAAGGAGGAATGTGACCTTTAGTTTTTGAACAAGTTTTAAACAAAATTTTAAAATTATTTGTAGATTTATCTTATTTATAAATAATTTTTAAACATTATTTTACTCCATCTCTACCAAGGACCAGTGCCTATATATAGTATAAATCCCTCCATGGGTTCAAATCCTACCTCAGACACTTGCTGAATTGTATGACCCTAGGGAAGTCATTTAACCTATTTAAGCCTCAGTTTCCTCATCTGCAAATTGATTATAATAATAGCATCTACTTTACAGAGTTGTTGTAAGGATCAAGTGAGATATGTAAACTTTAAAGCATTATATAAAGGTCATCATTTCTGATGTAAACTATATTTCTCAAATTTAAATGTTGGGTCCTTGATTGTATCATTTAAGCAAGTATTTCTCATTGCTACTACAAGTTTCCTGACTCAATGTGCCATCTCCTTCTGCCCTTCTGTTTCACATTCACTTCACTCCTTCTGCCTGAGAGAAGACTTGAAAATAAGCACACACATATCACCAGATGGACCCATGCACCAGTACCCGATAAGTAAAACCTCAAGGAATACCATGAGTTTTCCTTCTGACAATTTACTAAAGTTTTCTTATTCAGTAGAGACACCATCATTCCCATTCTGATTAAGTGACATTAACTGTCTTCCCCCGTTCCCCAGTTAATAATGAGATCAGGATTATAAAGGATGAGGGATTAGACTGTCTCACACCACATGATCTGAGCTCACCAAGGGGAAGATAAAGACAAAAAATTTAGTTTTATATGCCCTTAGAGGAATAAGTAAAGGCTTAGGTGAATCTCTTTCTGTGTACACATGTATGTGTACACGAATGCATATACATGAACAACAAAATATTGAAGTAAGAGTATTTGAATTTTTCTATTAAGTTCTTGACCTGACCAAGTATTCTGTACTAATCCTAAATTTGGTTTACTCCAACAGGGACAAAGATTGTTGCTGTCACTAAAATGCAAAAAGCAATCATGAATCATAAGATCCAATTTAAATTACTTTTATAATTTAAGTTTAAAAATACATGATTCGGGAATTAAAGTATATAAAACACAACTAATTCTATGACTAGGAGCTGAAGAAAGTATTATAAAGGTAGCTTGAGCTCAAGAAAATATTTGACAGCATTTCCTGCCCCCATCAATCCTCTTATAATTAAAACCCCTGACTTGAGGCTAAGCCAAAGAGAGAGACAGAGAACTGATTATGGCTACAACAGCAATAGCCCCGGGAGCCCATCTCAGCTCCCATTTCTTGGTGACAAGATCCCAAAAACTTTTCTAGAAAGGCAATTCACTATTCAAACAATAGCAAATAACCCCCAAAACAAAAATATAAACAATGTAAATGATATTTTTAGAGTAGTGGGGAAATAATGTGAAAGATAGCTCATAAAAATCTTCTAAGATGAAATAATCATGATAGTCAATAGTAACACAAGGTCATCACAGCTCTGGACTATCTGAGTTGAAGCAGCTAGGCTTCTTGTGTGCAATCTACCCAGGGCCTAAGGTGATATCATTAGTCACCTTATACCAACACTATTTTGGTGTTCCCAGAATCACCGGTCAAAACTACAAAACCACCGGTCAAAACTACAAAACCACCACCGCCTCCTCTCCCTCCTCCCCCTTTTTCTCCTCCTCCTCCTGCTCTTCCTCCTCCTTTTCTTCTTCCTTCTCTTCTTCCTCCTCCTCCTTTTCATCCGTTTCTTCCTTCTCCTCTTTTTCCTCTTCCTTTTTCTTCTCCTCCTCCTCCTCCTGCTCTTCCTCCTCCTTTTCTTCTTCTTCCACCTCCTCCTTTTCATCCTTTTCTTCCTTCTTCTCTTTCTCCTCTTCCTTCTTCTTCTTCTCCTCCTCCTCTTCTTCCTCCTTAAGAATTAGGAATCCCTCCAAGGGACAATACCAAATTTGTGCCTTATTAAAGATCTTTACTAAGAGCATGCTTCTTGTTCCATGAGGGTTAGAAGATTCTGCTTAATCTTCATTCAGGACTTAAAGTCACCAATAAATAAGCCAAGGGGACCCTTTTGCTCCAAACAAACTCTTGATCACCATACTCATAAAAAAGACAATTTCCCCATATCATTAAAAAGTAAAGTAAAGATCAGCTAGGTGGTATAGTGGATAGAGTACTGGGCCGGGAGTCAGAAAGATCTGAGTTCAAATATGACCTCACACACTTTCTACTTATGTGGCCCTGGGAGGTCACTTAACCTGCATAGCCCCCCCCCCAAAAAGCAAAGTGTTTCCCAATAATTCCATCACTAGATACCGGATAATTTTTCTGGGAAAAAAAATAACTGAACCATCCTAAGGAAACCTGCCTATAAAGTGTGATCTGGGCCATTTCCCTGGAGGTTGCACAGATCCTTCAGAGGGACAAAAATTTTCATGTTTTAGTGACCCCACAAAGAGGATGGAATAAAGAAAGACTGGAGGAGATCAAACGAGAAAGACTATGTCCAAAACCAGTGCATCCTTGTATGACAAAGCTCTTTGAAGGGTAAGTTAAAAAAAATCACCAGATTGGAGAGTCATCTCCCCTCTTGGGGCATTGCTATGTTATTAAAGATAGTGTTTCGATTAAAATGGTACAACCAACACCCTTAAGAAGGGATATGATAACTCAAGTCCATGAGGGCCAATCATTGGTAGTACAAGGAAAGGCAAAAAATTCCCTGTCCTCAAGTAACTCACAATCCCTTCCCTGAATGCCTTCCTGCCATGCAACCTGATCAGCTCTAGCTTCTCTGATAAAGCTTCTTGGACTGGGACTTGAAGGTCCCGGTCACATGTATTTGGTACCTTTCTGACTTGGTGGGTGCCTGAGATCTTACAAGTTACCATGCCTTGATGATGTACTGATGACATACTGACCGGACAGATGCATTTGTTAATTGCATTAATAATTAATGCAATAATTAAGACCCCAGATTCTGGAATAAGAATTCACTATTTGATGAAAACTGCTAGGAAAACTAGAAAATAATATGGAAGAAACTGGGTATAGATCAGTATCTTACACCATATACCAAAATCAAGTCTAAATGGGTGCATGATCCAGGTATAAAGGCTGACACTGTAAGCAATCTGGGAGAGCAAGGAATAGTTCACCTGTTAGATTTGTGGAGAAGGGAAGATTTTATGACGAAACAAGAGTTAGAGAGTGTTATGAAAGTCAAAATGGATAATGTTTATTACATTAAACTGAAAAGTTTTTTTACAAAAAAAGTCAATGTAACCAAGATTAGGAGGGAAGTGGGAAATTGAGAAAGAATTTTTACAACCAGTGTCTCTAATAAAAACCTTATTTCCTTTTTTTTTTTTTTGGCTTTTTGGAGGGGCAATTAGGGTTAAGCGACTTTCCCAAAGTCACACGGCTAGTAAGTATTAAGTGTCTGAGGCCAGATTTGAAATTAGGTCCTCCTGACTCCAGGGCCAGTGATCTATTCACTGTGCCACCTAGCCTCCCTGAAAGGCCTCATTTCTAAAATGAGAATTGAGAATTGAGTAAATCTATAAGAACACAAGTCATTCCCCAATTGATAAATGGTAAGAGGATATGGACAGACAGTTTTCAGAGGAAGAAACTGAAGATATCATAAGCATATGTTAAGATGCTCTAAGTCACTATTGATTAGAGAAAAGCAAATCAAAACAACTCTGAGGTACCACATCTGTAGCAGCAAGCACCCCAAGTGTCCTCAAGGTTTGCAGCTACCACA
>NW_027185791.1:2521711-2549764 GCF_028583685.1 Petaurus breviceps papuanus
AAAATTTACATTTCCATTACATTGAGGATATGGACAGACAGTTTTCAGAGGAAGAAACTGAAGATATCATAAGCATATGTTAAGATGCTCTAAGTCACTATTGATTAGAGAAAAGCAAATCAAAACAACTCTGAGGTACCACATCTCACTGGTCAGATTGGCTAAGATGACAAAACAGGAAAATGGCAAATGCTGGAGAGGATGTGAGCAAATTGGAACACTAATGCATTGTTGGTGGAGTTGTGAACTAATCCAACCATTCTGAAGAGCAATTTGGAACTATGCCCAAAGCGCTATAAATAAGTGCATACCCTTTGACCCAGCAATACCACTTCTGGGGCTATATCCCAAAGAAATCACAGAAGTGGGGAAAAGATCCATATGTACAAAAATATTTATAGTAGTTCTATTTGTGGTGGCAAAGAATTGGAAGTCAAGGGGATGCCCATCAATTGGGGAATGGCTAAACAAGTTGTGGTGTATGAATATAATGTAATACTACTATGCTATAAGAAATAAGGAGCAGATGGACTTCATAATAGCTTAGAGAGACTTACATAAACTGATGCTGAGTGAGGAGAGCAGAACCAGGAGAACTCTGTACGCAAATACACACACATCATATGAGTGATGACTACCTATGACAGACTGGACTCCTTTCAGCAATACAAGTTTAGAAAACAACTACAAAAGACTCATGATAGAAAGGGAGATCCACATCCAGAGAAAGACCTAAGAGTCTGCAGATTTGTTCTCTCTCATTTGTGTTTTGTTTTGTTTTATCCCTTCTTTTTCATTGTTCAGCCTGTGGTTATAATCCTTTACAACATGACTAACATTTAATGTGAAAGTATTTGCAGAACCTATATTTGATTCCATGCTGCTATGGGAGGAGGTGGGGGAGGAAAAGGAGGGGGAGAAAATTTGAAATTTAAGAGATTGTGGAACTGAATGTTGTAAACTAAAAGTAAATAAAAAGACATCAATTGTTAAAAAAAAAGAAAGAGAAAAAAAAAGAAAAGTCGCTACATATGACAATTAAGAAATCATTGGCAACTTTGGAGAGAGCAGTTTCAGCTTAATAGTAAGGTTGGTAGTCAGACTCCAAGATTAAAAAAATGAATGAGAGGAAAGGAATTGTAGGCATCAGTTGCTCCCTCAAGGAGTTTAGCCACAAAAAGGAGACATATGATGAATGAATCAAGTGAGGAGGGTTGTTTATTTTTGAGGACTGGGGAGACATGTCCATAAATGTGTATGCACAGGGGAAGCAGTCATCGGACAGGGAGAGATCGAAGATAAGTGAGAGAGTGGGGATAATAAGGGGAACAATTTGTTGGAGAAGGAGAGATAGAATGAGATCATTTGTGTATGTAGAGGAGTTTGCCTCGGCAAGAAGAGCTATGTAGAGGGGCGGCTAGGTGGCTCAGTGGCTCACCAGCCTTGGAGTCAGGAGAACCTGAGTTCAAATCTGGCTTCAGACACTTAATACTTACTAGCCTTGTGACCTTGGGCAAGTCACTTAACCCCAATTGTCCTGCCTGCCCCCTCCAAAAAGCAAAAAAAAACCCAACAAAACAAAACAAAATGGCTATGTGGACAAAGGAGGAGATAGTTGCAAAAGGCATCTGAGTGATGTAAGATGAGAAAGATGAGATACAGGGGGAGGCTCTCAGTAAGTGGCCCCAATTTGTTCAACTAAATATAAGGTAAGGTTCTTAGTTTGGAGGGTGAGAAGAGGGAAATTGGAGGAGTTTAGTGGTGAGTGTAATTATAACATCAATTTGAGGATTGCCTTGCTGCAGTTAGGGTCTCGTTGAGTTTATGTAACATTAATTTGCAGTGGACCCAGTCAGGTTGGTTTTGTGATTTTCTCCCACTTTGTCAGCATCATGAAAAGGAGCAATAAAAAGCTGGGGCTTCGAATGGCCAGATTTTCGATAGTATGAGAAGTCAAGAGACTTGAGAGAATAGGATAGTATAGAGTTGAATTGGTTCCCCAAGGAGTCAAAATGGGGAAGAGAGGAGAAGGCAGCCAGTACAAAAATGACATCCTGGAAAAAGAAGGTAGGAGTGAAGGAATTGGAGTTCATGGTGAGGATGAAGAAAAGGGTTAGGAACTTCAAGGAAGATGAAAAGGTTAAATGACAGAAAGTTGTGATTAAATAAAAGAATTTTAGCGTTCATGAACCTGGAAGTGGAACACCTGTGAGTTATGGCAAGCTGAAAGCCATAAAAATATCTCAAAATTCTAATAAAGCAATCCATTAAAAATCTATTTCATTATTCCATAATGCTAGCTGTTTGAGGTGATATGGAATATGGGAAACTCAATGAATATTGTGACAATGGGACCAATATTGACACTTCTTAAATGAAGGTAAAATGGATATCCTGATCAGAGGCAATAATACAAGGGAAGAAGGATGTAAGGACTTTATAGTGGCTGTAGTGGCAGCAAACTTAAATCTCATATCCTGAATAGGTGTTTGCTTGCCCTCAATTGAAGAGTGACAATAGAATTAATTTAAGTAATCAATTAATTAATTAAGGCAGTTCAAGAACCATGTGAAATCAGGTCATATTGATCCTTCAAAATTAGATGCTCCTGCTGGCTGGAGGAACATTGTTGGGAAGACACTGTTGGCTACATCACACTCTGTGAAGGGGATCATATGGCCCTGCACCCGTAACAACACAACAAGAGTCCCCATATGCACATTGATGATGTAAATCCCCAATTTCTGCTATGCTTGTCAGGGTATCACCTTGGTTATTCAGTTTTGCAGTAAGTGTCTATAGTCTCTCTCTGTCTCTCTCTGTCTCTCTGTCTCTCTGTCTCTCTCTGTCTCTCTGTCTCTCTCTCTGTCTCTCTCTCTTTCTCTCTCTGTATCTCTCTCTCTCTCTCTCTCTCTCTCTCTATATATATATATATACATATATATATATATATGTATATACATATATATAGTGGTCTCTCTCTATATATATAGTAGTTTAATTGGTTCAATTCTGGTTTAATTATGTTCTGGTGGACACTAATGTGCCACACAAACAACTGCATGTGGTGAAAGGCATCAGTAATTTTTCCCCATTAATCCTGACCTAGAAGTGGAGAGCTTTTAATTGTTCAATTATGTTCTCTCTTGACCCCAGAACAGTCGGGCAAACACATAGCCACCACCCAGGTGCCAATATAAACACTTTTTTATATGCTCCATCCTTCAAGTCTCTCTTGAAAATGGCCATGCAAATCACAGTTTATACCATTGGAAAGACTCTTTAGGACACCTGAGAGAATTTGAACAGCAAGTAGAAGTGAAAATTGGGTGAATTACAATGATTCCATCTTGTGGCTCAATTCTGGAACTAGCTCAATTCCCTTTCTATTCAATTATGAGTCTAGTCCAATTTCTGTCTTGTGAGAAAACAGTATTTCACTGTTTGAACCTAGCTCTATGTGGATGAAAATTTGAATCACCTGCTGCTCAGAGACTCAACTTAAGACCTAGGTTATACTGACCAGAAACACAGTCAGATCCAAAGATTAATGCAAGGAGTTGTCTCACAACTATATATCTCAAGCAACTCTTAAGACTTATCTGAAAACTGGCCCCATACTGGTCAGTCAGTTATTGTTTCCATGTTCCTTCGATTGAATAGACACTTGGAGGGAGTGGGACACCCCTTTTTTACTTCAGGGTATTGTATCTGTTTGCTCTCCCCCTCCCAACTTGGAAAGTCCCTAATCTTTCCTTCAATTAGAAATCAGATTACCTACTTCTGTATACTGCTTAATTGTTTTCTTTTAAATAATTGGTCTCATTTGATTGTTTTTTAATGTACAAAAATCAGTCTTCCCCTATATTTGTCCAGTACCAAAGCTGAGGAAAGTGACTAGTCCTGATTTGTTAGGCAATTGGCATGCATTGCTTAATAAATCTATATGCTCAAAAGCTCAAACCTTTGTTTCCTCAGTCATTTCCTCTCTCACCTGCCACACACCTATCTCTCAAGGTATCCCCAGTACAGGTCCAATTGCTGCTGCTGAAGTCCAATTACATATACCTTCCTCAAGGAGGCAGCACTGTCAAGCAAAATAATGCAAATCAAGCAAAATCATGTTCTTCATGAGCTGGGCCCACATAGGCAGAGGTTCATTGGGCTCACAGGAGAGAGAAAGCTTTGAGACTAGGACTCAAAGTCTCAGCCTCTGGCCAATGTCACAGCTTATTCATCAAAGGCACTAATTACTGATGCTCAAGCAAACAGGATCTCAGATGTGTCCATTGACAATGGGAGTCTCTTGTGCTCTACCTATTTTACTAATGGATATATCTTGCATTACCCAATTCATGGTGAGTAATTCTGGATGAAGGGTAAATATGTGATCCTGTGTCACGCTTTCAATAGTAATTATTTCTTGAACATGGTCTATGCTTCAAATAAGTTTTTGGCTTTAGAAACACCAATAGTCATTTAAACTTGTGTAAAGCCAAGCATGAGCAGCTTTCCAGAGGACTGCTGTTGTGAACAGCTTCAAGATTCTGATTACATAGTATAGTGAACTCTCTATTCAGTAATAAACTAAGACAAAACTTTCACAGAAACCAAAGTACAGCATTCACAATGTTATAACATAATAAGTTATCACTAAAGTGGCCACATAGTTTTAAACAAAAGATATCATTCAGTAAGTCCTTAACTCAATCATCCTTAAGGAGCAAGCCTCCTTAAGGGACACAAAGTACAAAAGTCAAAGTTCTCCACCCCTAGGTCACAGTAAATCGTGATCTTTTCAGTCAGCATTAGGTACCCAAGAAGAGGTGTTTTCATCTTGACTTGAGGCTGGCTCTCAGATACCATGTGTCCCAGCTCCTGCCTGAATCTACCCAACTGTCACCTGGATTCAAAGGTAGGCAGCTCTCAGTTCCTTGTCTAGTTCTTGTTCTGTATTGAAGCTCATGGTGTCCAGTCCACCTCAAGTCCTTCACAGTTTCTGTTTCTGGAAAGACAAAGCTTACCAGAGCCAAAGTACCATTCATGCACATTGCCAGCACCATCATCAATTCACTGTCTGACTGTGAAATCAACACAGACCCACAAACAAGGTCTGAGAATGCAACACAAATCATCAGTACAGTCCCAGGACCTCTGAATCCCTCCTCCAGGACTTCTGCAAACAGACAACAAGAAAATTCTCTTTCAGGGCTTCCAGTAAGGTCCCAGGGTTTATGTACTAAGTATCACAAACAAAATCCAACACAAACAGAACATACAAACAGAATGTCTGGCCACCACAAGTATTCTCTTCTCAATTCTGCTCTCTCCCAGCTTGGGCTTCTCCTTATATATGGTCATTAGCTCTTCCCCTTCCCTGTTGCATCAGCAACAGGAGTTCATAAGTTCTGGGGTTCACAAGTTGTGGGGTTTACAAGTTCTGTTTCTTAACAGAATGTAATCATATGTAATCATGGGCAAGGCTTAAAAGAAACTTGAACTGAAACAACGTACTAAATAGTTAAATAGCTTAAACAAAGCATTAAGTACTTCTTTGCTTGCCATTACAACTTGCCAGCCCCTTGGTACCTACCACAGACTCCTTTAAGCCTAATCCTTATGAACAGACCTTCAGGAATATAGGCCCCATAAGATGATAGGGGCCCAAGGGGAGAACCTGTTGGACAGCCCCCTTTATAAACCTTTCAGGGTTGTAGCCTATTCTAATCTCCAGTTAAATGAGAAAGACTTGCAAGTAACCCACTAAGTAGGTGTCCTTAAAATACCCAGAGGTGTTCGCTGCATTCTCTAAGGCTAGAAGAGTCTGATGAGCTTTTGAGTCTGTGAAGGTTAGCTTGTTGGGTGCTTCTCATCTCATGTATCCCTAAAAATGCTTCTGAATCAACTGGATCTCTTTTGATTAACCCCTTATTTCTTGTCTCTCACATGAGTCACCTTTTAATCTAAGGTCTCTGCCATTATGGCCTCATTCATGGAATTCATCATTATATCATCCACATCATGGTGGATATCAATACCTTTAGGAAGAGGAGCTTTATGATAGGCCCAATAGCTACCAGGGTTCCACTCTATTCCCTGTCCCCCACATCCACACATGAAACATGGATTAGCTTTATTTTTCCCTAAAAGGCAACAAAGCTGTCTCTGGGACTTGACTGGACCGGGAAGAGGAAGGGGAGAAGGATCAAGCTGCACCTCCCTTGCTGGCTTCCTGTTAGTCTCTGTTCTTATTGACAAAGCTTCCCTGGTCACCTAAAGGCACAAAAAGTGACCCCACATGGAGACAGGATCTTTCAGATTTCTTGGTAGTGCTAAGGTTGTGCAAGCAACTGCACCTGGTCCTTTGGATGAGGCATACTTCCATAAACTAAATGCTACAGTATCCATGTTGAATATCATTTCACCGTTAATAAGTTAATAAGTTAATGTTGAATGGCCTACAAATATCTCATTTTGTTCCAACACCAAATTCAAATTAAGAGGGCATAGGCCAGATTTAGCATCTGCCTACCTCCCCTTCTTCCACCCACAGACTTTTCTGAGGTTTGTGATCATTAAACTGTAGCAATATGAAGGCAATTTCAAATAACCCCAGGAAAGGACAGTGAAAGTGTATTGAACTCTTTCCCAGATAAAAGCAAATTGTTACTTACTGAACTCAGTCACAGAGCTGGAGAAAAAAAAATTGGAGAGATTAAAAAAAACAACCAGCACTCCACTCACCTTAGGCCTGGGATATCCAATACACCATGCTAGCAAAATAAAAAATAACTGGTGCAATAGGAATAAGTATTTTATTCAACTTCTAATTATCATCTCTTAACTGTCAGGGAACATTCACCTTCTTTACTGATTAAACTGTTATTAAAAGGGGAATTTGTATTAAGGAGTAATCCGGCTTTATTCATTTTCAGTGGTAGGAAGGAAATATGCTTCACATCCTTCCCCAAGCAACCATTATTATTTAATATTAAATACACCAAATAGTTCAATAACTACAAGGGCTTCCACTTAGTCCTCACCCTAATCACTGGGACAGAAGTTACTGTAAGTTCCCAGGCATATACTGACCCCCAAGGACTCATAATATCCATGCCCACAAGACACTTTCCCTGATCAGTCATTGTAACTGGAGTCCAAAAAAAGGGTTTTCCACCCACTGCCACCTGAACAAGAGTATTCCTGTCCTCTGTGGTTTGTCCCCCAAAGCCTGAAATAGAATCTTATAAAGCTATTGAGGATTTCCTGGTATAATTGTAACCTTGCTGCCAGCATATGACATGCTTTCATATGTTTGGCTCCCCACCCACCCACTCTTTCTCCACAGTAATAGGCATCTGACCTCTGGTCCCACTAGGGTTCTATAGTTAAAATAGTGCAAACTCTGGGGAAACCTCAGTCCTCATCCTTGGGGACTAATTCTAACACTCCCTCAAGTGTGGACATTGCTGTTGCTGTGTTGCAAATAATTGAGGGATATCCTCAATTTTGATGGCACAGAAAAGTACTGTAATGGTAATGTAATTTGAATTTGAAGATCCCTTTGTATTGGCAAAAGTAACAGGTACTTAGCACAAGCCTCTGTTAAAGAAACAGAAGGTATGAATCCCTGTTGCTGATGTAACAGGAAGAGGTTAGCTGAAACAGGAAGAAGCCAATGCTGTGTGTATATAAGGAGAAGCCCCTGCTGGGTCAGTCAGACCTTCTTGGAGCAAGCTTCACAGAGGCAGAAGCTCCAGGGAATGATTTTGATTTGAAGAACCTGGATGAAGGGATTTTGATTCTGGGAACCAGCTGAAATTTCTGCTGAATCTAAGGGCCAGCCAGAGCTGCTTAGGCTGCTGAGGATTTCGGAGGGCCACCTGGAGCTGCCACAGACTGAGGAATCATGACTGTGATGCTGGTACTTTGTAGGAACCTGTCTCTTTGTTGAGCCTTGACTTCCCAGGAACAGAGACTGTGAAGGATTTAAGGTGGATTGGACACTGTGAGCTTCAGTGAGGGAAGTGTGTGGAGAACTGGACAAGGACCTGGGAGCTGTCTGCCTTTGAACCCAGGTGACAGTTTGATGAATCCAGCTAGGATCTGGGACCATGGAAGGGGATCCAGGGAATCTGAGAGACCACCCCAAGTCAAGCTGAAAGAAGACTTTTCTTGGATACTGTGTACTGACTGAGAAATTGTAATTTGCTAGTGACCTAGGGGTGGAGGGCTTGTGTATTTTCTCATGATTGAATAGTGAATAAGTGACTGAAAAAGTGACTGATTGAATTAACTTAGTGTGCCCCATGAGTGAAGAATTTTGACTATTGTACTTTGTGTCTCTTAAGGAGGCAAACCTCCTTAAGGATGACTGACTGATTGAGATAATTGGATGGTTGAGTTACTCAATGATTGTTCTTTGTTCAAAACCTTGTGATCACTGTGGTGAAAACTATGTGGACATTTTCTGTGATAAGTTGTTGTGAATGATATATTTTGATTTTCTGTGATAAGTTGTAACATTGTGAATGCTGTACCTTGATTTACTGTGAATGTTTTGCTCTGATTTGTTGTGGAATAGAGTGTTCACTATACTGTGTAATCAGAATCTTAAAAGTGGCCATAGTAGCATTCTTCTGGAAAGATGCTTATGCTTGGCTTTATAAGCACCCATTAACTTTGTGCAGGATGTCCCAATGAAATTTTACTAATACTGTCTTGAACCATCTACCTACCTAATGATTTAAAAGCCATACCCAAAATTCATGACGCATTGTGCCTCCTCCCGTGCATGTGTAAACAGCAGGTTTTTTTCCCAAACAGCTGTTGGAGCCATCCCAGTCTCCTACTCGTATGTTACCAATTGATTTGCCCAAGTTTCTTTTGTGGTTCATAGTGAAGACTCATCTCTAGGGCCTGAGGCCTTTGGGGGCAAAGGGTCTAGTAAAAGACATAATCTAATAACAGGTGTATTATGCTTAATACACCTGAACCAGTTATATAATAAAAAAAAAAGTGATGGGTTTTGGGGAGGGACATAAATCCAATCCACCAAATCATATATCTTAAAATTTTCATTTCCTCCTTTCTTGACCTCCATCTTGGAACTGTATATAGATAGAATTTACCACTATGGGGCCAGTTCTTGGACAATTTCCCAACTTATCCACTTGAAAAAGGATAAAGGGTAATCCCCATCTGGGACCTCCATTTGATTCAACTGATTTTGCAAAAGCAAATCAGCCAAAATATCGGGGTGGTACAATGAATACAACACTGGACCTAGACTCAGAAAGACTTGAGTTCAAACCTGGTCTCGACTACTTACTAGATGTTTGACCCCAGAGAAGTCACTTAACCTCTATATGACTGTTTCCTCATTTGTAAAATGGGAATAATAGTAGCAACTACTGACCAGAATTGTTATGAAGATCAAATGAGATAACATTGTTAAATGTTTTCCAAGCTTTTGACCAAGGCTAGCTGTTATTATTTGGAAGTTTCCCAAGTTGATGGAATTCTGCAGCTGACAGATACTCTAAGTCATTTCCATGAACCATTGTCCTGAAGTTTCAGTGAGATGTTTACATTTCTTTTCAATTGTCCAATTTTCTTAATGTTAAAAAAAAACCACTCCCATTCTGATGCCCCTATACTAGAAGGCAATCACTGGGAAATAATATCCCACAGGATGATAGTAGAATAAACTTGAGGTTCTTTTCCTGTCTGTTTTAATTCCTGATCATTATTATCCCTATAATCCTGTTTTCAAGCTTTAGATTCCATAGGGTCTAAGGTTTTCTCCAGAAAAACTTCTACATCATAAAACATCCTATAGCTTAGAGGTCAGCAAACTTTACCTGAAAAGGGGCAGACAGCAAACATTTTAGCCTTTGTGGGCCAAGAGGAAAAATTGGGGATATTATGTAGGTACTTTTATAACAAGTAAGAAAACAAATTTCCACAAATTATTATTGATAAAAATCAAATTATGATATTGAGTATGCACACACACAGGTTTACTAATGACAGGAATTGAATTCTTCTGGGAGAAATGACATTTTACTTAATTAGGGCTCAAAATTAGTATTATATCATCAAAAGCAACTACAAATGTTCATCTATTAATGCTGTTCTGTAATGACACTTTATGTAAAGATGGCAGCATAGAAGCAGGATAAATCTGTATTTCCCCTCCATACCACCTCAGATACCTATAAAAAATGTCTCTAAACAAACTTTAGGGCTGCATAACCCACAAAGTGACACAGAGAAACAAACCTCCCACTGAAAACAGCCCAACAGGTCGACAGAAAGGGTACATCGCATTGGGAGCCAAGGCCAGCCCCGTGTGAGTCCACAGTTTAGCCTCAGGGTGGCCACAACCAGCACGGCCACAACACATCCTGGCTGGAGGGACTTCGGGAGAGTGGCTCACCAGCAGCTGTGGCAGTTTCCAGAATTATCAACCCCAAAATTCCAAAGACAAAGTGAGAGTTCAGTGTGGACTTTGTGGGAACAAGGGGTCTGGTTCGGCTTCTGCCCCTGGAGGGAGAAGCAGCTGCATGGTGGCCACCACCGTGTGGCTGCTTCAAAGTTCCTGGCCTACAGATTATAGGGGGATCAAGCGACCAGTCTGAGGGGTAATCACTCTTGCTTTAACCTGCTTGGATCTGGATCACTGTCTAGGGTGGAGGTCCTGGGGTGTGTGACCAGTGTGCCAGAGCCAGTGGAGGCTTCTGAGAGGGCACCCAACTAATAACTCCAGCAGCTGAAAAAAAAACCCAGTGATTTGGAACAAAGCTCTCCTCTCTGGAAGAGTTCTACTGTGGCAAAAATCTCAAAAGTCCAATAATTGAGTGGCAAAGGAAGCAAACAAAGCACAGCAATTCGACTTTGGATTCCTTTTTTTTGGGGGGGAGACAAAAAGGATCAAAGCATGGAACAGGAGGAAGACAGTGAAGTCAGAACTCCTGTACCAAAAGTTTCCAAGAAAAATATGAATTAGTTACAGGACATAGAGGAGCTTAAAAAGGATTTTGAAAACCAAGTAAGAGAAGTGGAAGAAAAATAAATGAGAATGGTGCAAGAAAATCATGAAAAGAGAGTCAACAACCTGAATGAAGAAAATATCACCTTAAAAAATAGACTAACTCAAATGGCAAAAGAAGCTCAAAAAGCCAATAAGGAGAAGAATACCTTAAAAAGCCAAATTTGGGGTGGCTAGGTGGCGCAGTGAATAGAGCACTGGCCCTGGAGTCAGGAGGACCTGAGTTCAAATCTGGCCTCAGACACTTAACACAAAACTAGCTGTGTGACCTTGGGGAAGTCACTTAACTCTAATTGCCCTACCTTCCCCACTCCAAAAAGAAAAAAAGAAATCTAAAAAAAAAAAAGCCAAATTTGCCAGATAGAAAAAGAATCTCAAAAGCTCACTGAAGAGAATAATTCCTTCAGAATTAGATTGGAGCAAATGGAAGCTAGTGACATTATGAGAAATCAAAATACTATTAAACAGATCCAAACAAATGAAAAAATAGAAGGCACTGTGAAATATCTCATTGGGAAAACCACTGACCTGGAAAAGAGATCCAGGAGAGATAATTTAAAAATTATTGGACTACCTGAAAGCCACGACCAAAAAAAAAAGAACCTAGAAATCATCCTTCAAGAAATTCTCAAGGAAAATTGCCCTGATGTTTTAGAACCAGAGGGCAAAAAAGAGGTTGAAAGAATCCACTGATAACCTCTTGAAAAAGATCCCAAAAAGAAAACTCCTAGGAATATTATAGCCAGGTTCTGGAATTCCCAGATCAAGGAGAAAATATTACAAGCAGCCAGGAAGAAACAATTTCAATATTGTGGGAACACAATCAGGATAACACAAGATCTGGCAGCTTCTACACTGAGGAATCGAAGGGTTTAGAATATGATATTCCAGAGGTCAAAGGAGCTGGGATTAAAAGCAAAAATCACCTACCCAGTGTAATGGGAATGTAAATTTTTAAGATGTTCCCTGCCCCTAGGCTAAAGTGCACCTGCAGCCTGGGGTGGGAGGCTTGATTTTCAGTAGATACTTTTTGATTGGCCAGTGGGTCCAGAAGGTTGTTACATTCTCTGAGCCAGGAGAAGGCTATATAACCCTGATTTGAGGCTTTCTTTTGGGGCTCACTTTGAGAAGTGTTCTGTGATTTGATCAGATGAGACTCTGGGAAGCCATTGTTGAGAGCCCCCCACCCCCTGCTCCCGGCTTTGAAAAACCCAGATATTGATTTGGTATGGATATAATGGTTGGACAGTTTGGAAAGCTGTCTACTTGATCTGTTTCTCTATCTTGATAATTCTGTCTGTATACTCTGAAGTTTGGGGTGCTGACCTTTTTCCCCTGAACTAGGTAAGTGATATATATTTGACGGATTAAACCAATTTTGTTCATCAATTTTGAGTTGCTTTCCTTTAGCAAAGCAGATCTAAGAACCTATGTTGGCAGCCACTCTGGGGATGCTGGGGTGCTTGCTGCTACACCCAGCAAAATTGAGTATCATGTTTCAGGGGAAAATATGGACATTCAATAAAATAGAAAACTTTCAAGCATTCTTGATGAAAAAACTAGCGCTGAATAGAAAATTTGACATTCAGATACAAGAAGCAAGAAAAGCATGAGAAGGTAAATGGGGAAAAGAAATCATAAGGCACTTATCAAACCTGAACTATTTACATTCCTACATGGAGAAGTGATAAATGTAATTTATGAAACTTTTCTCAGTATGAGAATAGTTGAAGGGGATATCAATATGTGTGTATGTATGTATATGTATGTATGTATAATACATATAATATCTATATAGGAGAGTATATGGGTGTATGAATACATATATGAGTGTGTGTACATATGTGTACATAGACAGAGGGCACAGGACCAATTGAATAGTAAGGGATGATACTTAAAAGGTGAAATTAAGAGGTGAGAGAGGAATATGATAAGAGGAGATGGGGAGAGGCAGAATGGAATAAATTATCTCATATTAAAAAAGGCAAGGGAGAACTGTTACAATGGAGAGTAAGAACAGGAAGGCAAAAGGGAATGGGTCAACTTTACTCTTATTGAATTTGGCTTAGGGAGGGAATGACATACACACTAAATAGGGTATCTTGTCCTACAGGAGAGTAGAGGGGAAGGGGATGGGAGGGGGGATGATGGAAGGGAGGGCAGGTTGGGGGAGAGGGAAGTTGGAAGCACACAATTTTGAAAAGAGACAGGGTCAAAGTAGAGAGTAGAAAAAGTGGGGGTTGGGATAGGATGGAGGGAAATGTAGTCAGTCTTTCACAATATATCCACTATGGAAATGTTTTGCATAGCTACACATGTACAACCTATATTGAATTGCTCATCTTCCCAGTAAGGGTGGGTGACAAGGGAAGAACAGAAAGAATCTGGAATTCAAAGTTTTAAAACCAAATATATATGTATGTAATTACTTTTTTTACATGCAACTGGGAAATAAGATATACAGGCACTGGGGTGGAGACATCCATCTTGCCCTACTGGAAATTCAGAGGGGGGATCGGGGTGGATATAGGAGAGAGAAGATTAGGGGAGGGAGTATACAGTAGGATTAGTCTTTTGGGTTGGTGGGTAGGGGAAAGACAGGGAGAAAATTTGTAACTCAAAATCTTGTGGAAATGAATGATGCAAACTAAAAATAAACATAAAATTTAATTTTAAAAAATGAGGTCTTATATATTTCATCTTTTAAAATGTCTTTTCACACAGATACATTCTGCCAAATACTAATATCAATCCATAAGGATAGAATTCCAATTGAATGTGTTCATTGCTTGGAAGATATTTATATTAAATTTTCTCCTGATATTTTCCTTTAACATATCATTTATATTGAAGATTAATCACTTCTAATTGAAGGTTAGGTAGAAGTTCCTTGGTCTCAAGAGTTAAATAGGGGGGGGGGGGGGGGGGGGGGGGGGGCGGGGAGGTGGCTAGGTGGTGCAGTGAGTAAAGCGCCAGCCCTGGAGTCAGGAGGACCCAAGTTCGGTTCCAGCCTCAGACACTTAACACCCACACAAAAAAACCCCAGCCGTGTAACCTTGGGCAAGTTACTTAACCCCAATTTCCCTTCAAAGGCAAAAAACAAAATTATTCTCTTGGGGCGGCCAGGTAGCACAGCGAGTAAGAGCACCAGCCCCAGAGTCAGGATGACCTGGGATCGAATCCAGCCTCAGACACTTAGCACCCACCTAGAAACACCTGGCCATGTAACCTTGAGCAAGTTACTTAACCCCAATTGCTTATTAAAAAAAAAAAGTTAAATGGGCATTGAAATGTGCAAATTTCTTTTATACTTGCATCAAGATCTGAAAAATATTGCTCACACTGTAGTTTGAGCTCAAAAAATATGTTGACTTGGTAAATCTGTATGGGAATGAAGATCTTGATTCTTATTTCAACTTTTGGCACCACAGGGAGCATTTAACATTACTTGTGATTCAATTAACATTATTTGTTAGATTGACTTTATTGCAGAATAAATGCCACACATAAGCATTGTTATGCCTTGTAATTTTAGTTTGAATTCTTCAAGAAATGTTGTCAAGTCTATAGCAAAAGCAAATTTCCAAAACTATTCATTGTTGATAACAATGATTGAGGGCAGCTCTTCTCATTCAAAAAATTTCAATCTCAGCCCTAACCTCAAAAAATTGTAAAAAAAAAAAATTCTCTTTTTTGTTTTGACATGATGAGTATGCACTGGTAGTAAAAAAATAAAATGTTACAGAATTGCAATACAAGTGACACTCAAAATAATGTTGAATTATAACTGTGTTACTGTGATTTGTAAGGTGAAGAATGGTAGTTTGAAGAGATGAGTTCACCATATTTATTATCTGTTCAACTATTAAACTCTGACATTTCAGTGTGGAAAGCACAGATAGTGTGTAAACAAATAAGTGTGTCTGTGTCTCAATAAAACTTTATTTTAAAATATAAAAATAATTCTTAGCATACAAAAACAGACAACAGATTGTATCTGACCCACAACACCCCTGCTATAACTGATTAGTCTCTATTAAAATTATTTTTAAATTATTAAAATTCTCTATTAAAATCCTCTATTAAAATTCACCTTTTTACTTGGATTATAAACATAATCATTATGTGCTGCTTTGACTTCAAATACATACTTTTTAATTTTAAATTTTTTAATTTTTAAAAATTAAAAACATTTACTTCTGTCTCTGATTGCTTAATCTTTAAAGGTAACGTTCTTTTTCCTTGCATTGGCAAAACACTTTTCCCATAGGGGACAGATGGAGCCAAATAATGCTTCTCATCTTTTTGAAACTGTTTTCTTCTAATATTCATCTTAATAATTCCACTTGATCTGTAGGAACCTTCTCTTTGCTCCACAAAAGAGGTTTTCCCTTAGATTCTAAACAAGGCTTTTGCCACTGGGGGAAAAATGAATTTAACTCTGAAAGGGAATTGCAATCTTGCTAAAGGAACTCATCCTCCCCTCTCCGCCCACCCCCCCAAAAAAAGTGTATAGGGACATAAAAGTTCTCAGAGTTTACAAGAAGCTACATGTGGCAAAAAACTAAATATACAACAGCGAGAAATGAACAAACCTCTTCTCACAGCACCAAATTTTGTAAGCTAAGCTTAAATTTGGCTTAGAAAGCAAGTTCAAGGTTATTTTGTTTTTGTTTTTGCTGCTAAAATGCAATTGATACTCATAACCCATAAAATTCAATTAAAACCACTTTAGTAATTAAGTAGAAAGGATATGAAACACATCTATTGTAGTCAGGAACTGAAGGAAATACCCTTGCAGGCTGTTCAAGCTCAGGAAAATATTTCCAACACTGTGAGAGGAGGGAAGAGATACCATCTTGAAAATATTTTGTATGATTAAAATACTGATGTTCTTTTTCTGAGGGATGAAGAACTTTCCAGATAACCATCTGGAATTACCACAAACCAGAATGTTGGCGCTAACAGCATGGTTGAGCAAGAAGGTTAAGCAACAAAATGTTGAGTCTCCCATTATGGTACTTTAAGTGAAATCCAGAAATCAGCTTTCTTTATATCACAGAATAGCACTCCATTGGTCCAGTTAAATGCCACAGAATGCTTCTTATTGGCTGCATAACCTAAACATTCCTCTTTTATACAGCTATATAACCAAGAATAATTTGCCAAGAAGGCTGAGATTGCTACCATTGAGCAATCTCCCATAGCATGCTGCTAATAAATTTCCTTTCCTCTCAGTTTTTATTTGACCTCTAGTCTACAGACCATGGATTCTGTTTGTGCTTTCCAGGAACTTAGGCTGAGAAATTCCCTAACAATATCATTCCCTACCCCTGATCAATGCATTTATAACCAGACTTGTGCATAAAGTGGGACACAGGACAAACTGTAGCCCCAACAGCTGCAATAGTTTCAAGAGTCCTCCAAAGTTCCATTACACTCTATGGCAACAACAGAAAGGAGAAAAAAGTTCCCTCACTAGTTCAAAAATAATGCTTTTAAAGTGCAAGAAGGCTAAATGCAAGGATGAGGAAATATTCTGTCAATTTGTTATCTTGATATTTTTCTTGTCACAAATTCTCAGATTGGAAGAGTGGGGTGGAAGGAGAAAACACAATGAGAGTGGGTAAAGTAGGAAGGAAATGTGTTTCAGCTCCTAAAAGATTTATAAATAATGCTGTACCCTGTGGTACTCCTTACATTTAGATGCGATAAATATTGATATCATCTCTATATTTCACTTTTAATTTATGGGTTTAATTTTTTTACCACAGGATATCTAGGAGTATGCTGAGGAGAGCCAATTGTTAAATCTGCAGGAAGTATTTATATCTCAGAAATCAGCAAATACAACCAATCAAGGCTTACCTTACTCTTTTGCTGATTGTCTAGATTCTAGAAAGTGATGGAGGAAATGTTAATGATGCAGATTAAACTTCTTAATACATTTTCCTTCCCCCTCAAGTTGGTCATTAAACATTTACTGGTACTCCTTTGGATGTGGCCTACAATCAAAGGACAATGTCCAGTCCTGTTTTGTATTAGCATAAATATTGAACTGAATTTGTATGGTTTTTTTTTCCTTTTCTTTGAAAATTCAACCTGGCATATACATTTCTTGCTATGAATTTTATGTTTAATGTTGAGAATGATCAGTCAGTTAAAAAAAGTCATATCTTATCTTCAGAGAAACAAAGAAGGCCATAGTCTCCTTGTTTAACTTCTTTTTTGGCATATGATGCAAAGCGATCAGTAATATTCAAGATTTTGCAATAGAGGAAAAAAAGTTTCTTGAGATCTTTTTTTTCCTATGATGGTGAGTGAGACCTCTGTGTCATATTTTATGAGATGGTTTTTAATAATATGGCAGAATAACTATGCATAAATGAATGGTGACATATTTGGTCTCCAAGGAAATATCTTTATTTAGGATCTTTACCTAAAAACTTTATTTAGAACAATTTAGAAAATTTGTTTTTCATGTTTTTAGCCAATGACTATCAGAGATCACTTATTTATACACAAGCATTATTGCTTGGAGAGAGATTAAAATGGACAGTTTTGCCTACTAATTGAAATTCTCTCCATCTCAGGCTAGTTCTATTTAAATTTTACAATAATCACGAGACAAAAGATAAAATTCTATAATAATATATAAAATATAAAGCAAAGTTTGGGTTAGGGCTTTTTAAATTTTGAATAATGTTAATAAATCAAGTAATCCCTCTTAAACTACTCAATCTGATCAAAAGTGAACAAAGAGATACTTCTCTGAATTGAAAAAAGACACCTCCATTATTAATTTAGTCACTCTAAGCAAGACAAAAACTCCTAGTTTGAGGGAAACAAGATCCTCAACCTGACTGAATCTTTTCCTTAAATTTTAAAAAGGAATTAATTAGGTCTTTGATTCAAATAAAATCAAGATCATTGTCTCTTTTGGAGCGGCTAGGTGGCACAGTGAATAGAGCACCAGCCTTAGAGTCAGGAGGATCTGAGTTCAGATGTGACTTCAGATACTTGACGCTCACTAGCCCTGTGACCTTGGGCAAGTCACTATGTTAGAGTCAAGTTGCAGCATGTCCAACCATGTTCAGTCAGACCAATATGAGCTTGGGAATGCACTGCCACAGGTTGGGGATAAATAGTCCATGTGAACGTTTGGGGTGGATTCTCTAAAATATCTTGCATTTCTTTTGAACTACTTCAATTCTGCTTTGCTCATAGAGCACAGCATCTTCTCTGATGGGGCATTCCATGCTGGTCAATCCTGTGCCAGTGTCTCCCATGTCACACAATCAATTCCAAAGTTCTTCAGAGAGACCTTGAGAATGTCCTTGCATCGCTTTCTCTGACCACCATGTGAGTGCTTACCCTGTGTGCATTCTCCATAAAACAGCCTTTTAGGCAAGCCTATGTTTGCCATTCAAATAATGTGGCCAGTCCATAAGAGTTTTGCTCTTTCCATTAGAGTGTGGATGCTTAGTAGTCTAGTTCTAGAAGGGACCTCAGTACCTTATCCTGTTAGATGATCTTCAGAATCTTCCTAAGACAATTTAAATGGAAGTGATTCAGTTTCCTGGTGTGGTGCTGGTATACTGTTCAGGTTTTCAGGCATACAACAATAAAGTAAGAACAAGGGCTCCCTAGACCTTCAGTTTGGTAGTCACAGACATTCCCAAACTTATTTGGCCTATCACTACCTTAAAAAAAAGTTACTCAATGCCCCCCCTCGAAATCTACTTTCTTTAGCCTTTTAATGTTTTTTTAATTTGTATCATTTCAAAAAATTTATAATTACATACTTTAAATTTAATTATTTATTGTAAGTTTGTGGGATGTTTCCTGCATTGAAATTTTGGTGATATGATATTGTATCATGCAACCATATGGCATTGTATTATAAACAAGTCATTACATGCACATATTCCTGCCAATGCATGCTGGACTTCCTGAAAATGTGTGACACACCCACCTGCCAACACTTGCTTTTTAAGATCTGTTGGTGGACTTGACCACTGATCAGTTACAACTGCATTTCATGGGTTTATTTTGAAAATAATATAATCACTATGACTTTAACTCTTGTACAACAAATGAAACATGTATGAAAGTTTTTCAAATTTTTCTTCTCTTCTTTCCTTATCCTTCCACCTCCGCCTTATTTTTATTCAGTGCTCCTCAAATGCACACAAAGCTACTACTGTGTCCCCCCCATCATTCCAGCTCCCTCCCAGGGGCCTCTCTTCAAAGTTAGCAATGATCTCTTAATAGACAAATATCACATTATTATAATAGTCTCACCTGGATTCCCATCCTCCTTATCCTCTCTGCAGCATGTGACACTGGTAAACATCTCCTCCTGAAAACTCTCCTCTCTGGCTTATTATGACTCTGCTCTCTATTGGTTCTCTTTTCTGACAGACCATCCCTTCTAAATATTTTGCTGGATCTTCATCCATGTTTTGCCCATGAATTTTGGTTTTACCCAAAGACTCTATCCTGGGTTCTCTTTTTTTTTTTTTTTTGGATATACTGAAACTCTCCCATCCCAGTGACTTTCAGGACCCTTACTGCACATTGTCTTCCCCATTAGAATATTAGTCTCCTGCTGGCAGGGGCTTTTTCGTTTTTCAGCCAGTCAACAAGTATTTATTAATTGGCATTGTGTGAAGCTCTGGAGATACAAAGAAAGGTTAAAAAAACCCAACTTATCCCTGCTTTCAAGAAGTTCACAATCTAATGGAGGAGACAACACTGAAAAAAATCATTATATACAAGATATAAACAGGACTAATTGTGCCAGGATCCCTATGCCAAGACCACTTCTTCTCTTTTTATTCTTTTTTTTTTTTTTACTTTTAGGATTCACCCTGTTTTCCAGAGCTAAGGCCCAGAAAGCAAGTTGAGCTTGACATAACAACAATCCTTTGTGATCACCCTCTGGATGATCTCTGTTGCAGCTAAATCACAGAATTGGCTCGAGCCAGCCCCAGGTGGTCCCTGAGCTCAGACAAGAGCCTGCAGGAATCATGTTCCAGTCATTAAACTCTACTACAGAGACTTTTTTTCACTAGGTAAACTTGCCTCATTGTTGCTGTTAGCCCTCACTGCCTTGTGGTTTGTCTAGCCACAGCTATATGTATCAAAGCTTAGTCTCTGCTGCCTTGGGTCTCCAAGGAGACCCCAGTATGTGTATCTAGTTTACATCCTCCAATGGAAGAAAGAAGCATTTTTGCCAATAACCTCTGTGAACACTTTGGTTTTATTTTATTTTATTTTTCAGAGTTTAACAGTTGGTGTAGAACCTCTGTGGCTTTGGTTATTTTGTTTGTCACAGTTAACAGTTGGTGTTTAACCTCTGCGGTTATACACTCTGATATCTTCAGAGGTAACAATTGTTGTATGACATTTCTGTGGCTCTTTGGTCATTTATTTTCAGTCTGATAGTTGAAAATAATCTCAGAAGGAAATCACCGAGACTAAAGAGGACTGGGAAAGGCTTCTTGCACAAAGTAGGGCTTTGATGAAACTTGAAGGAATCCAGGCATTGGTGATGAGAAGGAAGTGAGTCCCAGGCATTGGAGACAGACAGTAGACATTCCTACTCAGGTGGAGAAGCTTCTTGTTCCAGAAACAGCAAGAAGGCCAGTGTCACTGGATAATAGAGTATGTGGTGTAGAGGGTGGGGATGAGATGAGTAAGGATATAAGACCGAAAAAGTAGGAAGGAGCCAGGTTAGGAAAGATTTTAAAAGCCAAACAGTGAATTTTATGTTTGATTCTAATGCCAATAGGAAGCCATTGGAGTTTACAATGGTGTGATGGGATGATATGGTCAGACTTGTATTTTAGGAAATTCACTAGATTTGAGGCAGGGAGACCAACCAGCAGACTATTACAATATTCCAGGTCTCAGGTGATGAGGGTTTGCACCAGAGTGGTGGCAAAGTCAGATAAGAGGAGTTATATATAAGAAACCTTACAAAAGTAGAACTGGAAGAACTTGATTGATTGGCTATGAGGATGGGAGAGAGACAGAGAGTAAGGACTACATCAAGATTATGAGACTCGGTGACTGGCAGGATGGTGATAGCTTCAACAGTCATACTGAAGTTAGGAAGGGAGAGTTTGGGGAGAACGATAATGACTTCAGTTTGGGAAATGTTGAATCTAAAATGTCTGCTTATCTTGAACTTTTAGGACAGTACTTGGCTCATAGTAGGAGCCGAAATACAATCTTTTTACCTTCATTTATTTGTTCATACTCTATCCCATGATGATCTGATCAGCTCCCAGGGGTCCAGTTATCGTGACTAGACAGATTATTCCCAGATCTATTAACCCAACCTTCATCTCTCTTCTGAGCTCTTTTACTGGTCCACCTACTACCTGTTAGATATTTTAAACTGGATGTCCCATTGGAAATTCAAACTTACTATGTTCAAAACACAACTCCCTATCTTCCCTGACCCTAACCCTCCCTTCTTCTGAACGTCCCTATTGCTTTCTAGGGAACTTTCCTCCTTCCAGTCACCCAGCTGAAAAAGCTTAGTGTCATCTTCAATTCCTCTTTTGCTGACTCCATGTTTTCACTCATTTACCAAATCTTGCCATTGCTTTCTCTGACATACATCCACTTCCTTCTACTCAGGTGGGCATCGTTTCTTTTTTATGAGAGTGAAAAGTGCTACTCATTGTCTTAAGGTGACTTTCATTTAGAATATTCATTTATTATTAGTAACTGGCTCTACAATTTGAGTGTTAATGAAAAACAATCACTAGACCTAGAGTCAGAACACAAGATATGGCTCCCGGATTCATCTCTTACAACATGACCTTGGGAAAGTCACTTAATTTCTCTGAGGTTCAGTGTATTCTTATGTTAAGTGGGGACAATAATATTTGCACTGTTTGTCTCAGTGTGGTTATAGGAATCAAATGAAGCAAGTATTTATATGTTTTATAATCCTAAAGCATTACCCAACTATCATTTACTGTGATTTAAGATAATTTATATGTTTTATCATCTGAAAGCATTACATAACTATCACTTATTGTGATTTTAGATAATTTTTGCAGCACTGTAGTGATCCTTTTGGCCCACCCACCTAATTTATACTGCATTTCAGGTTAGATTCCTAAAGGCAGCTCAAACTAGCTTCCAAGAGCCATTGTTAAATTTAAGCAGGGCTGGCTTTTGATAGACATACTTAAGAAAGTGAGGGAGAAAATGTTAATTATGCAGATTAAACTTAAAAGTGTGTTAGGTGTACATTGTTTTCTTTAAAGCAAGTTCTTATACATTTATTAGCATACTACAAAACAGAACTTCTCAGATTTATGAGTAACCCCAAGGAATTGTCACTACTAATTCCTGAGCCCTAATTGGATGTCCCACCCTCCCCTCTGCCCCCATAGCAATTAACCAGTTGACATCAATTAATTTTTCAAAGGAATATTTACTTCAAAGATATAGACAGTAAGAATAGAAATGAGAAAGAACCTTTTCCCCAAATTGGGAGCACCCTCTCCCCTTATATGTGCCATATGTGTGTGCAAGGGCTATCTCCTAACTACTGGTTCTGTGAGGGCTTTTTTCTCTTCAAGAATCCCCAACAAGTTACTTCTCCTGGCCATGGCACTAATGCTAGAAAAAGTCACTCCCCTTGCCCCCAGCCCAGTTGGGCGGACTCCTCTCAGGACACAGAGTTTCTGCTGCATATCTTTTATCTTCCCAACATCACTATCATCATTCTTCCATTTGTTCATGGAGACCTCCACTCCACTGCAGACACTGCTGCGACCAGCCACTTGTCCTTGGCTGGCTGGCATTGTAGTGGGAGTGAGGGAAATGAGGCAGGTCCCTTCCCCACCACCTTCATACCCCCAGTCCCATCATCTCAAGTAGCTCAAAGCAATCCTCTTCACTCAAAAGCTGTCAGGAATGAGTGAGAAATAATCTTCTTGGATTTCTTGAATTTGTGCTCACTTCCAGTTCAGCCTCTCCTAGGTCCTTCTGGCTCTGAAGCCAATTATATGGTATTTCTTCATCGTTTAGTGCTCTTACTGAGTCATCAGAGCTGAAACTAGGTTCTGAAGACAATGGGACCAAAAACTGAAGGCTTACTGGTCAGTACCCTCATCACAGTAGTAATGATAGATATCATTGATTCATCTACTCTCTCCATGTTTGATCAAAACTATGAAGTTTATGATCGTGAAATAGAATGAAGTCAGCTTGATCTCCAAGGGAATCCAAGACCTTGACTTTCCTATCCTAAATAACTGAGTTAAATACAGATCCCCCAAATGGTACATTGATATTGCCACATGGGAGCTTCATGTACTACCTGTTTAATTCCACTATTTCAGGAAGCATATATTTTTGCCATCTTTTAAAGATAGTTATGGATTTAGTTTAAGAAAAAAATGTAATTTTTGTTCTGTCTACTTAATGAGGAATGACCACACCCCTTTGCTGCATAATCTAGAATTCATCGGTGTTTCCAAGCTAAATAAATTGTTTGATATTGGGCCTGTATCCAATGATATAAAATCTTACACACAATAGCAGATGGTCTTCAAGTATTGGTAGACAAAATCATCACTCACCATTTGATGGTCCTTCCTAACTTAGCCATACTGGTCCTTAGACAATAGTTAACAAAATCTGTCACTAATTCCATATTTGCAGTCTTAATTAGCTTTAGTATAAACGTACAGAAATTATACTCTGCTGGCATAGATTTCAAGAATCCAGAGATACTGTCATGCCATGATGAGGCATGGAGGAAGGATTTTCCTTGGTGGAGGTTGTAGAAAACATTTATGATAAAATTAAAATTCTATCTAGCCTATAATTACAAGAGATTGTCTAAGATTATACAAGTCATGGACTGGATATGATGTGATGGTGGCAGAAGTTCCCATGCTAACAGAAGCACAGGTTACTTAATGTTTGTGCAATTGAAGAAACAAATGTATATTACAGAGGAGATTTAATTTAATACTGGTTTGTGTTGATCTGATTTATTCAGAGATAATTTTTAAAATAGAGAGAAAACTATAGATAGGACCATGTCTATACCTCTCCCCACTTCAGTGAAAATGCAGGAAAGCTACTGGCAAAGGGCTTGATATGCTGAGTCAAAAACTCTCAAAGGACAGGGATTTCATCCTGATTACAAAGTAGAAAACACAAATTTGACTAAGCCCTATAATTCCTAGCCTTACTATACTAACAATAAACCAAGTCAATAACAGTACATATGTTGTGGCAAAAAGCAGTAAATGATAGGGGTAAACGATGCTCTTGGAGCCAAGGAAAGGCCCTTTGAACCCTGACATTAACTTCTTGTGTGGCCCTGGGCTAATCACTTCACCACACTGGGCTTCAGTTTCCTCATTTGTGAAATAAAAAAAAGTTGGACTAGTAAATTCTAAGGTCCCATCCAATCGTAATGTTCTATGATTCCATGTATTTGCAACTGGAAATGCAACAGATTTGTCATTTATTTAAATTTTTGTAAGGTCATTTGTTTTAACTTCTTTTTGATGTTTGAAGTGATCCTAATAAGGACACAAGGAAAACTGAAAATTATGTGGAGAACCAAAGAGTCAACTCAGATTGCTGTTATTAGGAGTGAGTCAATGTTTTCACACTAGAAAAATATGATTCCTATGGAAAGTAGATTTACAGCTAATGAGATTTATTATTGTTGGATTGTTATTAAATTAAAAGGACATTGTGATATGCTTTAAGTGGGTAGGAATGTTGGGTCCTAAGCCCAGGGTTTCACATTTTAATCAATGACCAGACTGAGGAAATAGAATATTAATGAATGTAGAATGGACAAATAAATGAAAAGATCACTAAAGGGGAAGCTGAATTCTGGATAACTGAAGAACAAGTAAAGATTTTGGAATTTGGATAATAAAACAAATTACCTTCTTCATCAAGGCAGAGAGGTAGAAGCTACAATGAGGTATATGTTGTAGCATAGTCACTACAGTGAGGTTTAAAATGAAATTCAGGGGCAGCTAGGTGGTGCAGTGAGTAAGAGTGCCAGCCCTGGAGTTGGGAGACCTGGGATCAGTTCTGGCCTCAGATACTTAACACCCCCACACAATAACTGGCCGTGTAACCTTGGGCAAGTTACTTAACCCCAATTGCTTTAAATAAATAAATAAAATTCAATAAGTAGGGGAGGGGTATTTGAGAAATGGCTGATGTAAAGACAAAATGCATCAATAAAACATTTTTAAAAAAATAAAGGGTGGCTAATACATTTGAAGGCAAGATGTACTTCTAAAGTGATGTCCAAAATTTGACCAAATTATCAAGAAGCAACAGAAAGAATAAACTAGAGAATAACTGGTCATATAAGATTGGCAAGGATCCAGGAATCATGGTGGTCAATAAACTGAACCCAAGTCAGTAGGATACTGGTAGTAAGAGGGATAAAATTAGCCAAGGGAGGCTGTGGAATATTTTCTAGTTATCTTTTTAAAATGGATAGACTTATACTTTGGGAAAGGTCCCAAATCTGGGTACAATGGAAAAGGAATTGTGGTGTTAATTTCTCTTTGGTTTTACTTTGCTTCTATGTGACCCAAGGGCAAGTGACTCAGTGTCTTTGAACCTCAGTTTCCTCATCTGCAAACCAAAGTTATAGTACCACCCCACAAGGTTGTTGTGAGAATCAAGTAAAATAACAAATATGTAAAAAATACTTTGCAAAAAATACATTAAAACATTATATGTCAGCTATTATTATCATGCAGCTAGGTGGCACAGTAGATAGAATGCTGGGCCTAGACTCAGGAAGACTCATTTTTCTAAGGTCAACTCTGACCTCAGACACACATAGCTATGGGATCCTGGGAAAGTCACTTAACTCTGTTTGCCTCAGTTTCCTCATCTGTAAAATGAGCTACAGAAGGAAATGGCAAAACACTCCAGTATCTTTGTCAAGAAAACCCCAAATGGGGTCATAGTTAGACATGCCTGAAAAACAACTGAACAACAAAAATTACTTTCTTAGAGGCGGCTAGGTGGTGCAGTAAGTAAAGTGCCGGCCCCGGAGTCAGGAGGACCCATGTTCGGTTCTGGCCTCAGACACAACACCCACACAAAAAAACTAGCCATGTAATCTTGGGCAAGTTACTTAACCCCAACTGCCCTCCAAAAGGCAAAAAAAAAATTACTTTCTTAGTTATTGTCATTATAATCTGCCTAAATAGTAGCCTGCCCTATCATCCTTCTCACTTCTCTGACTCCTGATGACCTTTTTCAGTTCTCATCCTCCATGGTTTTTTGCAGCCATGCACTCTTGTTGACCATCCACTTCTGATATTCTCTCCTCTACTACCTTTCACGACACTGCTTTTTCCTGTTTATTCTACTCTCTCTATTACCATACTTCTTCACTGTTCTTTTCTGGATAATAATTTACTTTTTGTCCCATAAGAAAGTCCCAAGACTCTTTTATTCTCTCTGATCTCTCCCTTGATGATCTCATTTGCTTTAATGGTTCAATTTTTATTTTATGTGAATGATCCCCAAATCTATGTACGAAGACTTAATCTCTCTCCACAATGTCACTCTCACATCTCTAACTACCTACTGGCTGTTTCTACTTAGGACTGGTCCAAAATTCAAAGGCAACACATCCCCGACTAAAAAGATCATCATCTTTCCTTCTAACATAGCACCTCTTACAAACTTCCCCACTTCTGTTGAATGCCACCACCCTCCCAGTCACCCAAGTTTGACATCTCAGTTTCAGATTCAACTCTTCTCTCTTTCTTGCACAGACAAGAAGCCATTCTCTGGAAGTTTTAATCATTTCTTCTTTGTAACTTCCACTTTGGGTCCTGGTGTTCTGATTGGTGATGACCTCCTCTCAGCTATCTTTTTTGACAACTTCACCTCCATCCTCTCCATCCACTCCATGGCCCCTCTCCAGTTCTAGAAGCACAATTAAATAAATTCTTCCATTGTTCTTGGAAGGAGTGTGTCAATCTATTTCCAAGCCCCAGTCACCACTCCTATAAATCTCCAAACCAAAGTGCAATTCCCTGTTGCATTACATGTGTGGTCTTCTCCCATTAGTCCTTGTTTTTAGGACCATCTTTGTTTCATATTTTTCTCTCTCAAGCTTAGTTGTGCTTGACACATACTAAGAACTTAATAAATGCTTTCTCATTCATTTGTTCATTCATTCATTCCCTTTGTCTTGTCTATTCTACATCCACAACATTTCTCACAGACATCCTTCCTCTCCATACATACTGCTAGCACTCTAGTTCAGGACCTCATAACCACTCTGTTAGATTACTATTATAACCATATAATTATTCTTATAATTAGTCTCTCTTCTCTCAAAACCATTTTCTACATAGTTGCCAGAATGAGCTTTCTAGTGCATAAGTCTCATCATGTCAATTCTGGGCCTCAAAACCTTCAGTGGCACCCTTTAGTCTCTAGAACAAAACATGTACTCTTTAGCCCTATACATTCGGGCTCCAAACTATCTTTGCAGTCTCACTCTCCATTAATCCCTACTCTGTCCTTTTCCTTCCAGTCAAACCAGTCTGCTTGCTATTCTCTGAGCTCAGTATGCCATCTCTGAAATTCCTGCATTCTTACAGGCTGTCTACTGTGGCTAGAACGCACTCTTCCCTCCACCTTTCAGAACCCTTATCTTCCTTCGCAAGTGAACTCAGGTAATACCAATTACATATAACTAAGTTCCCCATCTGTGTCTTAGTGTTTTCTCCCTGCTCAAATATTTCTAGCATGCTTCATCTGATCTTTCCTTTTGCACTTAACTCCCTATCTTTATTATATTTGTCTGTATAGATTATATCTCCCCAATAAAATATAAATTCCTTTAGGGCAAGAACTGATGTTTTTTCCTCTTTTTATCCCCAGCATTTTAGTGCTTTTCTTCCTTCCTTCCTTCCTTCCTTCCTTCCTTCCTTCCTTCCTTCCTT
>NW_027185791.1:2549774-2566337 GCF_028583685.1 Petaurus breviceps papuanus
TTCTTTCTTTCTTTCTTTCTTTCTTTCTTTCTTTCTTTCTTTCTTTCCTTCTTTCTCTTTCCTTCTTTTTCTTTCTTTCTCTCTTTCTTCCTTTGTTTTTATTTTTAAGTGCTTTTCCAATATAGTAAATTTATGTGTATGCACACACACATATACAGAGATAGAAAGAGACAGAGAGACAGAGAATATATTTATTAAATATTTACTATGTACCAGTCATTGTGCTAAGTCCTTGGGATACAAACACAAACAAGATAGTTCTGTCCTCAATATGCTTAACTTCTAACAGAAGAAAACACAGAAAGGAGAACTGGAAAGAGAAGGTAGAAAAGTTTGGAAATGGTATTTGAGAAGTGAAGAGAGAGCCTACTTCGGGACAAGATAAGATTCACCTATCAGAACCTTAGGTTTCAAAGGCAGAAGCCAAGGTTCCAATGGGGAGAGAAGAGCTGAGGATAAAGCTATAGCAGGCACTTAATGGGTTTTGATTTTTTTTGGATTGAAGTGAAGTAGATGCTGAAAAGTGATGACATCAAGTACTTTCTAGCTCCAAAATATGATTTTTTTTAAAAGTAGCATTATTGATTATTGGAGATTTCAGAAAAAGAAAAAGGGGAAGAAGAAATTTCAAGGGAGGAAAGAATTTATGGCCTTTGAGAAGAACATGAGAATGGACAGTTTGGGGAATTCATTTATTTATTACTCTCTGATGTCATTTGCTTAAAATTATAAAGGGGATAATCAGAGATAAATAATACAGAAATAGGCTTTTTATAAAAGGACAAACACTATAAACTTTATTAATATAGTTGTCAATTTGTATCATTAAAATAGATTAATCAGCAGAAATCTATTATATGAAGAAATGTATTACTTTACCTGAACAGATCTATACATGTGAATTTTTGCATAGATTTTTCTAAAGACTGATAAACTAACCTATCCAGCCAGCTATCACTCAGGAAAGATCCATTAAGCTCTTAGTATTATTAACAGAACTGCCCTAAGAACAACAAAAATAATAAATGAGCCTGCATAATCAGAGTAGGGTAGGTTTTTTTCCTGAGAAACATTTACTTAATGTTCTTTCTTAGTGCATCATGAAATCTGATAAAACAAAAATACTAATAAACAATGGGAATTTAATGTTTTACCCTTTACTTTTGCCTTCAGTATGATAAGAATAATCTTCAGAACCTATGAATATGGCATGATGATCACATCCTAAAGTCTTCTGCTGCCTCCTATGCCATTATTTACAAATTCAGGAAGAAAAATTCTGAAAGATGTCAGCTCCCTCCAGCCAGTTTTGGAAGCAGGAGAGTCCTTGTTCTCTAATTTGTTTCCGTCCTTTGTTGGTGATGACCTCTCCAGTTTGTTTCACCACCACCAGCTTAGGTATGGCTGTGATATTATACTTCTTCTTCAAATCACTGAGAATGACAGAAAAATACAGGAAAAGGGTTACATTTCAAACTAAAGAATTAACCATTACAATGACTATATTTACTTCAATGTTTTAAGGATGCTTGTTCCCTCTCTCAAAGCAGATCACTACTGAAGTACCATATCAATCATACTACCAAGGGTACATTTTACAGAGCTATGCAGAGTAATAACAAAATTCATTCAAAGGAATAAAAGGTTTAGAATCTCGAGAGCAATAATGGGGAAAAGTAGGGATGAAGAGGGAATAGCACTTCCAGAACTCATTATATGATAAAACAATAATTACTAAAATTTTGGGTACTGTTTAAAATAGAAAAACAGGGGAGGCTAGGTGGTGCAGTGAATAGAGCACCAGCCCTGGAATCAGGAGGACCTGAGTTTGGATCCAGCCTCAGACTCTTAACACTTACTAGCTGTGTGACCTTGGGCAAGTCACTTAACTCCAAAATGCCCTGCCCTCCCCACTCCAAAAAAAAAAAGTAAAAATAGAAAAACAGATCTGTGAAACAGAATGAATAAGGAAAACTTAAATCAAATTTTATTCAATAATCTAATGTTCAAAAACCTAAGTGTAAATGGATTGGGAAAGAATTCTCTATTTGACCAGAACTGCTGATAAAACTGTAAAGCAGTTTGGCATATTCATAGGATCACAGATCTAGAGTTGGAAGGGTCCTCAGAGACCATGCAGTCTAATCCCCTTATTTCCTTAGATAAGGAAGGTTACACAGTTTGCCTAAGATCATGCAGTTAAGGAAGCCTTGGAAACAAAACTTTTGTAACAAACATGCAGTCAAGCAAAATAAGTTCTCTTGTTGACTGTATCCAAAAATGTACTTCTCATTCTGTGTCTAGAGTCTATCACCTCCCTGTCCAGAAAAAGGTAGCATTCCTCATCATTGATCCTCTGGCATTCTGGTTGGTCACTGTACTGATTAGAGCTCTTAAATCTTTCAAAGTGTTTGTCCTTACAGTGCTGTTATCCTTTGGGAGTTTATCTTAACATAGAGAATAAATTGTTGGTCTAAACCTAATTTCTGCCAGACTGCTTTTCAGTTTTCTTGGAAGTGTTTGTCATAAACATAGTACTTACCCCGGTTACCAGGAGCCTTTAGGATTAGAGGACATAAGCTACAGTATTCATTTGGTTTCATTTGCCGGGTATCTAATCCATTCTACTGTTTTTTTTCTACTGATATAAAAACATTTTGTGCATTATTACTTTGTTATATAGTTTAAAATTTGATACTGGTAGCCCCCCTCCTTTCCACTTGTGAAATTATTTCCCTTGAGTGTCTTGACCATACTTGCCCTGTATTTCTAATAGGTCTAGGTTATGAAAACCTTCACTGAAGATTTTCCAAAATATGTTATCTGGGCAATTTTACTGGTCATGGCTTTCAGATAATCCAGATTTTTTTGTCTCCTTGATCTGCTTTCCAGATCAGTTGTATGAAGTACTTTGTATTTTCTTCTATTGTTTTTAGTATTTTGACCTTATTTTATTATTTCTTCTTGATTTATGTTTAGTTCATGCTCATTTTTAGGGAGTATGCTTATTGGGCAAAATTTTATCTCTATTGCAGTAAGCTGTTAATTCTCCTAAGTTTTCTACTCAAACATTCTCATTTCTTTTATAATTCTTTCCTCAAAAGATTTCACTTTATGGCCAAGATGGCAGAATAAAAGCAGGGATCCTCAGCTCTCCCAAATTCCCTTCCAAACAACTTTAAAATTATGCCTCAAAACGAATTCTACAATGGTAAAACCAACAAAAAGACATGGTGAACAATTTTCCAGCTGACAACAACTTAGAAGGTAGGAAGGAAAGTTCTGTGTCACTGGGGTGATGGTGGAATGCAATCCAGCACAGGCTGTACCTCAGTAATCCAGCAGAAGACTCTGGAGGTGACTGAATCAGCATTGGTAGCCTCTCTACCCAGCAATGGCAAGGGCGGGTCTGACAACTGGTCAGAAGGAGATTAGTGGGGATCCTTTGTGGCACTGGGTGTAGGACTCTGCTGCATGGCCCATTCAGTTCAAGGTCACAGTCTCAGGGCAAGGAGGAGTAGTACCACATGAGAGGCTGCCACAGGGGAGTGGAAATTGCAGTCACAGTTCAAGGGTAGGAGAGGATGCTTGGAGTCACTCAGAAAGAAGAGTGAGTGACCACACACTTCTCCTTACATAATACCACCTTGGAACAAATGAAAACTTATAGGTACACAGAATTAGCCCTAAAAAAAGCCCCAGTAATTAAAAACCTAAAGCTTGGGAGAGTACAAACTCTACCTTTGGAACAGAGTTCAACTTTAACATAAAGTTAAAAATCAAGAAGTAAGTTGGGGAAATGAGCAAACAACAAAAAAAGAACCTGACCATTAAAAGTTACTATATTGACAGAGAAAATGAAAAAACAAATTCAAGAGGCAGCTAGGTGATACAGAAGATAGAGCACTAACCCTGGAGTCAGGAGGACCTGAGTTCAAATCTGATCTCAGATACTTACTAGCTGTGTGACCTTAGGCAAGTCACTTAACCCCAACTGCCTCCAAAAAACAAAAACAAAACCTCAGATGAAGAAAACAAAACCAAAAGAGTTATATTCAAAGAAAAATGTGAATTGGTTTCAGGCCCAAGAAGAATTCCTGAAACAGCTGAAAAAGGCTTTTTAAAATCAAATAAGAGAAGTAGAAGAAAAAATGGGGGAAAATGAGAGTGATGAAAGAAAATAATGTGAAAAAAAGATTCAAGAGCTTGGTAAAAGAGACACAAAAAATTGAAGAAAATAAAACCTTTAAAAGACAGAACATAACAAATGGTAAAAGAGGCACAAAAATTCCCTGAAGAGAACTACTTTAAAACTACTTTAGAACCAGCCAAATGTAAAAAAAATATATAAAAATTTACTGAAAAAAAAGAACTCCTTAAAAAGTATAATTGACCAAATGGGGAAAGAGTTACAAAAGCTCACTGAAGAAAATAATTCTTTAAAAATTAGAATTGGGCAAGTGGGAGCTAATGGCTTCATAAGACATCAAGAAACAATAAAAACAAAATAAAAGCTAGGAAAATATGTGAAGTATCTCATTGGAAAAACAACTGACCTGGAAAATAAATTCAGGTGAGATAATATAAGAATTATTGGACTACCTGAAAGACATGATTAAAAAAAAGAACTTACATATTGTATTTCAAGAAATTGTCCAAAAAATCCCTGCCCTGATATGCTAGAACCAGAAGGTAAAATAGAAATTGAAAGAATCCACTGATCACCTCCTCATCCCAAATGAAAATTCCCAGAAATATGATAGCCAAATTCCAGTGCTCACAGGTCAAAGAGAGTACTTCAAGCAGAGAAAGAAATATTTCAAATATTGAGCTACCACAGTAAGAATTATACAAGATGTAGTGGCTTCCACATTAAAGGATCAGAGGGCTTGGAACGTGATATTCTGGAAGGTCAAGGAGCTAGAATTACAAACAAGAATCACCTACCCAGCCAAACTGATTATAATCCTTTATATAGGATATTATTTTTCCCTTTATGGGGGGAAAAATAGATGTTTAATGAAATAGAAAACTTTCAAGCATTCTTGATGAAAGACCAGAGCTGAATAAAAAAAACTTGACATTCAAACAGAAGACTCAAGAAAAACATAAAAAAGTAAACATGAAAGAGTAATCATAAGGGTTTCGAAAAAGTTAAAATGTTTACATTCATAAATGGGAAGTTGATACATGTAACCCCTAAGAACTTTATATTTAATAGGACAGTTTAAAGGAGTTTACATAGACAGAGGGCATGGATATGAGTTAATTATGTTGGAATGGTCTCCAAAATAAAAGAAGAGATGAGAAAAAGGGGGAGGGAGAGGAAGAATGGGAAAAGTTTCTCACATAAAGGAAATTTGCCAGGAAGAGTTTTTACAGTGAAAAGGAAAAGGGTTAGTAGCACCAGAGAATGTTTCAACCTTACTTTCATTGAAATTGTCTCAAAAAGGGAATGACATATATATTCAATTGAGTAAAGAAATCTATCTTACCCTACAGGTAAAGAGAAGGGGAAGGGGATAAAAGAAGGGGGTGCTGATAGAAAGGGAGGGAAGATTGGCAACAGATGATGGTCAGAAGCAAAACACTTTTTTTAAAGCAATTGGGGTTAAGTAACTTGCTCAAGGTTACACAGCCAGGTGTTTCTGGGTGGGTGCTAAGTATCTGAGCCCAGATTTGATCCCCAGGTCATCCTGACACTGGAGCCGGTGTTCTTACTCGCTGTGCTACCTGGTCGCCCCAGCAAAACACTTTTGAGGAGGGATAAGGTGAAAGGAGAGAGAGAGAGAGAGAGAGAGAGAGAGAGAGAGAGAGAGAGAGAGAGAGAGAGAGAGAGAGAGAAAGAGAGAGAGAGTGAGAGAGAGAGAGAGGAAACAGGACTGAGGGAAAATACATAGTAAGAACTGTGAAAAAAATCTACAGCAAGTTTCTCTGATAAAGGCCTTATTCCTCAAATATATAGAGAAATGATTCAAATTTATAAGAATCTGAGTCATTCCCCAATTGATAAATGGTCAAAGGATATGAATAGGCAGACAATTTTCAGAAGAAATCAAACCTGTCTGTAGTCACAAAAAAATGCTCTAAATCACTTAATGCCTATCATATGAAAGAAAAAGAAAATAACAAATGTTGGAGGGGATGTGGGAAATTGGGACACTAAAGCTTTGTTGGTGGAGTTGGATCTGATCCAACTATCCTGGAGAGCAATTTCCAACTATGTTCAAAGTGCTATAAAATTGTGCATAACCTTTGACCCAACAAGACCACTACTGGTTCTATATCCCAAAGAGATCCAAAAAAAAAAAAGGAAAAGAAAAAGATATTAGTACTATATATACTAAAAAGATATTAGTACTATATGTACATTTTTTGTGGTGGCCAAGAATTGGCTAGCGAGGGGATTCCCATCAATTGGGGAATGACCGAATTTATGGAACATGAATTTGATGGAATTCATTATTGTTTAGTTGTTTTTCAGTCATGTGCAACTCTTTTTGATCCAATTTGGGGCTTTCTTGGCAAAGATACTCGAGTTGTTTGCCACTGCCTTCTCTGGCTCATTTTATAGATGAAGAAAGCCAGAGTCACACAGCTAGTAAGTGTCCGAGGCTGGATTTGTACTGATGAAGATGAATCTTCTGACTCTAGGCCGAGCACTCTATCCACTGTGCCACCTAACTGCCTCTGAGATGGAAAACTATTATGATTTAAGAAATGATTAGCATGATGCTTTCAGAAAAACCTGGACTTACACGAATTGGTGGAAAATGAGCAGAACCAGAACACTGTACACAGTAGTAACAACAATATTACACAATGATCAGCCATGAATGACTTAGCTATTCTCAGCAATACAATTATTCCAGACAATTCCAAAGGACTTATGAAGAAAAATACTATACCTCCAGAGAAAGAACTGATGGAGTCTGAATGCAGATCGAAGCATATTTATTTTACTTTATTTTCCTCAGATTTGAGTTTTTTTGTTTTATTTGCTTTCACTACATGACTAATATGGAAATATTTTTTGCATGACTGAACATGTATAATCTATATCAAGGTGCTTCCCTTCTGTAATGGGAATTTGAAGATCTTCCCTACCCCTTAATAAGCCTAAGTAAATTTGAGGACCTTTCCTTATTTGAAAATACCCTTTGCCTCCTAATAGATTGAATGTAATCACATGGAGCCTGTGCTAGGAGGAGTTTGCTGAAGGGTGGAGCAGAGGCCAACAGGAGAAGCTTGCTTAGGGGAGGCTTGTTTTTCAGGAAGGCACACACCTTGTTGCTTTGTAATTAGGTGGTGGGTCACAAGGATTATGATGTTCTCTGACCCTAGAGAAGGCTATATATACTCTGAAGTGAGGTTTTGCTTTGGGGCTCACTTTGGGAAGAGTTGTGTGATTTGGCCAGATGAGACTCTGGGCAGCCATTGAGCCCCCAGGGTTTGAAAACCCAGATGTTGGTGCTTCTCTCTCTGGTAACTAACTGTATGTATGTGGTGGTCAGAAAGGTAGAAGCCCTGTCTGTTGAATTGTGTTATTTTCTGTCCGTATTTTTTGTCTGCTTGTAACTTCTGTTTGTATTTTCTCTGAATTTCCGGGTGCTGACATTTCCCCCTAAACTAGGTAAATGCTGTATATTTGTTTGAGTAAAGTAAGATTGTTAACCCATTTTGAGTTGCTTTCCTTTAGAAAAGCAGATACAAGAACCTGTGCTAGCAGCCGCCCTGGGTATGCAGGGGTGCTTGCTGCTACACCTTCTCAATAAGGGGACGGATGAGGAGAGAGAATCTAGATCTCAAAACTGGAAAAAAAAAACACCCCAGAATGTTAAAAATTGTTTTTATGTGTAATTTGAAAAAATATTTTAAAAGAATTCATTTTATTTATAATGTGATCTTTTTTAAAGCTCTTTCTTCATTTTTTCTAGTTCTATATGAACTTGTAACCAAGCATATTTTTGTTTAAAGTTTTGCTTATAAACTTATTCTCTTCTGGATTTGTGTGTCGGTTGTCCCTGGGTCCCTACATCAAAAGTAAATCTTTATCATAGATTTTTTTTATTTACTTATTCTTCTAGCCTTACTTTCTGAATTAGGACTTCATAGTTGAGCAGGATCTGTGTACTTCTAGAGGAATTTGGAAGCTTTATGCAGTTTTGATCTGTATCATTGGAGGTCTTGCTGTTGCTTTCCTCCGATCTTACACGTAAGGATCTGTAAGGATCACAGGGGCAGCTGAAGTTGAGTACCTGAAAACTTTCATTGGGCTGGGAGCAATTTGGTCTACTGTTAAGCTTGATCACCACCTTCCTAACTAGCTTTGCAAGCTCCCAAATTAGGTTTGGGTCTGGGTGACACAAATGTAGATTTGCCCCTGATTCAGGTTCCAGAAAACTGCTGCTGGTCCCAGTCCCTGACAGCTAGCTGGAAGCCTCTAGGTACAGAGTGACTTTAGCTCCCTGCCCTGGGAGGCCCCATTCTGGAAAAAATCTGCAAATCTTGCTCTGACATTAAAATTATAGAGCTGTAGCTGACTTCTTTTCTTATTCCTAGTCTAATACATAGCCTTAAGCCCTGAGTAGAATTGAGATCTCTCCTTGTCTTGGTATAGAACTTCAGGACCTTAAGAGATTCGGTTTCAGGGTCTCAGTGACATATTTGCTAGGCACCCTTACTCACATTCCCCATTTTTTCAAACTTATAGATATTAGTCAAGTCCCAACCCTGTCCCCTTGATGGAAGTCTTTGTGCATACCTTCTTTGTTGGACCCCACTCCCCAGTGCCCTCTGGCCTCTGGCTCTCTCTCTCTGAGGGCTGAACAGGGAGGAGTAATACTGTACATAAGGCAAGTCAGATCTTCTTGGAGCAAGCTTTGTGGAGGCAGAAGCTGCTGCCACCAGGGAGGCTGAAGAGGAAAGTACCCCAAGGCTGGAGAGAATGATTTTGATTTAGGGAACCTGGGTGAAGTGATTTTGATTCTGGGAACCAGCTGAAATTTCTGATGAGTGCAAGGGCCAACCAGAGCTGCTGAGGATTTCTGAGAGCCAGTCAGAGCTGCCAAAGGCCAGGAAGGATGACTGTGATGCTGGTACTTTGTATGAACCTGTTTGTGGCTTTGTTAAGCCCTGACTTCCCAGGAACAGAGACTGTGAAGAATTTAAGGTGGACTGGATGCTGTGAGCTTCAGCATGAAACAGGAAGTGCTCAGAGAGCTGGACAAGGACCTGGGAGCTGTCTGCCTTTGGACCCAGGTGACAATTTGGTAAATCCAGGTAGGATATGGGACCATGGAAGGGGATCCAGGGAATCTGAGAGACTACCCCAAGTCAAGCTGAAAGAAAACTTTACTTGGATAATGTGTACTGACTGAAAAATTGTAATTTACTAGTGACCTAGGGGTGGAGGGCTTGTGTATTTTCTGATGATTGAATAGTGAATGATGAAGGATGATTGAATGGTTGAATGACTGATTGACTAAATAATTGTACTTAGTGATTGATGACTGAATAAGTGACTGATTGAGTTAACTTAGTGTGCCCCATGAGTGGAGAACTTTGACTATTTTACTTTGTGTTCCTTGAGGAGGCAAACCTCCTTAAGGATGACTGAATGATTGAGATGATTGAATGCTTGGGTTACTACATTATTGTTCTTTGTTGAAAACTTTGTGACCACTATGGTGAAAACTATGTGACCATGTTAGTGTTCAGTTGTTTGAATGCTGAATTTTGATTTTCTGTGATAAGCTGTAACATTGTGAATGTTGTACCTTGATTTACTGTGAATGTTTTGCTCTGATTTGTTATTGAATAAATAGAGAGTTCACTATACTGTGTAATCAGAATCTTAAAAGCTGTACACAGCAGCAGTCCTCTGGAAAGCTGCTCCTGCTTGGCTTTACACATAGGCACACACTTATACATATATTTGTGTGTATATGTATGCATGTAGTATATGCATTGTGTTTACACATTTCTAAACATATATAATCAATCCTCAACATTCACATGTTTAACTTCAATAACTTCAAGTATTCTTGTGATTTTAGCAGTAACCTCATTTTCAATTTCATATTGGCAACCCCACACATTCAGATATGTGCAGTATAATAAAAATAATAAGAAGTACCATGCATTCAAGTTTGTGCAGCAGCTGGTATCCCACTAGGCATTTCATTGATCTTATTCAAAAGATCTCCCCATGCATTTGTTGCATATTTTCATTGTTTGCCCTTAAAACTTAAGTTTTGTGTTGAATTATGCCCCCCAAAGCATAGTGCAAGTCTTTTGGATTCTAAGCCTAAGTATGCAAAGTCAGTGATGCTGCTTAGTGAGAAAAGAGTTTTTAGATAAACAGTGTCAGAATGTCTGCGGCTGCTGTAGGCCTAATTGACCAGCTGGCAAGAGACATCACGGCTGCCAATCCCATGATCTATTGTAGCCTCAAGGTTAAACATCAAGTTGCCTTTGCTATACTCCTATACCATGAGACCCTTAAGGATCTCAAATAGTGCATAAAGCAGACACAGCTGAATGTTATTTCAAGCTACTGCATCCTTCAGAATCTGCAATGCTATTCACCAGCAGTGAAGGATAGTGTTGGAGGGGATAATGAGACTGGTCTGTTTCTTTCAACAACAGTGACTAAAGTCCCAGCACATTCTTTGGTTTTCACAAGGCAGCCAAGGTAGATAGCTTTATAGCAGTATAGTATACAGTACAATGACCTCACACTGCCATCTGACACAGGGGAAGGTAAGATTCAGGTCAAAAGAAGTTTTAGTTTTAAGAATTTAATTGTTGTTCAGTATTTATGTGTAATGGGAATGTAAATTTAAAGATCTTCCCTGCCCCTAGGCTAAAGTGCACCTGGAGCCTGGGGTGGGAGGCTTGTTTTTCAGTAGATACTTCTTGATTGGCCAGTGAGTCAATAGGGATGTTACATTCTCTGAGCCAGGAGAAGGCTATATAATATAAGCCCTGATGTGTAGCTTTGTTTTGGGGCTCACTTTGAGAAGTGTTCTGTGATTTGATCTGGATTCTGGGAAGCCATTGTCCAGAGCCTCCCAGCTTTGAAAAAACCCAGATGTTGAAACTCAGATGTTGATTTGGTATGGATGTAATGGTTGGACAGTTTGGAAAGCTGTCTACTTGATCTGTTTCTGTCTTGATAATTCTGCCTGTATACTTTGAAGTTCAGGGTGCTGACCTTTTTCCCCTGAACGAGGTAAACAATATATGTTTGACTGATTAAAGTAAGCTTGTTAACCCATTTTGAGTTGCTTTCCTTTAACAAAGCAGATCTAAGAACCTGTGTTGGCAGACACCCTGGGGACGCTGGGGTGCTTGCTGCCACATTATGGTATAGGAAAAGTGAATACTGTCTGAAATCAATGTTTTTGTTTTGTTTTATTTGAGTTGAGATGTTGGCACAAAAGGTCACATAATTCTAGGGAATTACCAGTGAGAAACAATGTTTTGCATGTTGCCAATTTTATTTTGTGTACTGCATTATGGGTTATTTAACAATTACTATATTAGGAAAAATGCATATTATCAGAATTAATGTTTTGCTATAAAGAATTGCATGCAAAAAAAATATTTTCAGCTACCCTATAGTGAAAGATAAGCTTTTGGTGGTTGCAGCAACCTAATCCTCAGTTTCCCATAGGTTCAATGTATCAGCATTCATGTTTTTTTTTTTTTTACTTTCACACCATCTTCTAGGAATATTATCCCTAAAGTAGTTGAGGATTGGGGTTGCCTATACATGTATAGACATATCCATAACAGAATGGCACTTGGTCTTATATACTGGTATTAGTTCCCTCTATATCTTGATTAGTCCTTTATCAGAAATATCTGAAGAAGATTGTTTTCCCAAATGACAGTTACCCTCTATATCTTAATTATTCATTATGTTTTATTATGAGCTCTATCTTTTATAATTTCTTCTATCCCTTGTTGAATGAATAATTCTCCTCTATGATGTAGGTTTGAGAGGCACTGATTTGGTTCTCTAATTCTTTATGGTACAGCATTTAGCTTGCATATTCATTTTGAGCTTATTGTTATATGTGATGTAAGACATTTGTTTAATTTTAAATTTAAAATTGAAGTGCCCACCAGAAATTATACACCAAAGCCCCCTCCCAGTTGCAACCTGCTAGAAGGGGACCCCTACCAGGGTCCCTGGAAACCACCTAATAGGCCATAATAGTGAGGGAATGTTTCACCTGTATTGCTAGAAACATGCCCCAGATTCAGGTCTGTTTGTATCCAGGGCTTTGCTAGGTAATCAAGGCTTCACTAGAAATGGCATTAATGGGAACAGGATTACACCCCCTTGGAACCACATTTTGTTAATTAGCAACACCGAACTCTATAGAAATGCATCTTACAGAAGACTCAATGCTGTCTTTCCCTCTGAGAGGCAGTCACTGGCTGGTTAATAAACACTTCTATCAAATTATAATTGGTTTCAATGTCCTGTTATTTCTGGGATGTCCATTACATTTACATCCGAGACTGCCTTTGGCCTTGTATTGACAGCTGGACCAGGCTCCCTGGAGGGCAGGGAAGGCAATTTGCCCCAGGGGTGTGTGGCCACCTAGATGATTTTCCTAGGCCCCAGGCTCGCATTGCTTCCCTGAGCGGACCTAAAACCTGAGTCCTATCCAAATTCTTTCAATTCAATCCAAGAGTGTTCTTTTAGGTGAGTACTCATGAAGTGTAAAAGTACCTAGGGGGTGATCACCGAGATGATGTTCCTGGGCCCCAGGTGGAGTAGGAGGCTAAGCTGGAAGTGGTGTTACAGCCCCTACTGGCCTCCAAGGTCAGGAAGCTGACGGAGTGCCGTTTTTTCTCTCTCTTCTGAATTTTGTGTTTGTTACTAGATGTTGCTGTAACCTTAACTTTTGTCTTTACCTGCTTTTGTGTGTGTGTTGTGTTGTTTTGTGTATATCCTGTGTCTGGGATACCGGCAGGTAGAAAAGAGGAAATCTTCTTCCTTTTGCCCTGCTGTGTTTTTTTGTATATTCTGTCTGTATGTGTAAAGAAATTTTTAAATCTACCATCCTGTAAGATTCAAGAAGGCAGCCAGATTCACCCAAGCGGTAAGAAATGCTGTACCTGCACTAGAAAGATTAATAATCTCTTACGGAATGGCTGTTGGCAGAAAACCATTTCTCCTTCTACTCCTTGAACTCCAGCCAAAGTTCTTGAAGTAGAAAGACAAATGGACAAAGAGAGAGAAAGGGAAATTTCTCCCCTAAAATCTATCTAAGGGAAAAGGGGTCACTTCAATGATCAAAGGTTTCAAGCTGCGCTTTGAAATAGGACTAACACTTAACCCTTTCCTGGGTCACAGAAAGAGAACCGTGCAACATCATTGGGAATTAGATCCAGGTAATTGAATTCATTCTGGTTACTATTTGGCACTACAAAAACTGAAGTTTAAGGTCACCAGCTTGGTTATACAGTTGTTTTTATTTCAAAGTTCAAAATTAAGACCATGATTGTTACTGGTAAACAGTTGTATTATCTGTGTTTATGAGAAGCAGTTTCTCTTAAAGTCTTGGAGTAGATCTGAAACTTTAAAGGAATGAACACCTGAGAAAAGTTTATTTGAGCAAAAGGTCAAAAAGAAAATTCCACTAAGATTCTCTTCCCTGTGCTCCCAGTTCTTCTTAGCTAGGGCTGCAGAGCCCTCCCCTGTCATCCAGCTCTGACAGAGCTGAGGAGACAGTAAGAGGTTTGAAGCATTAAGATTTTTTTCTCCCTGTTGTCCTGGCTATAACTGAGCTAGGGCTGCAGTGAAGTTAATTTGAGTAAACTTCCTCCAAAAAGAAAAAGGGGGGAAGGTACAGTAGCTACATCAGAGCTACATGGGCTTGTCATCTGCCTACCTGAAAGATTATATCCCTGGAATAGAACATTTTTCTGAATGACATGGGAACAGTTAGACAAGGGAAAAGAAGCTTGTGAAACAAAGGTATAAACACAAGTTAATTATTATCCCATATACTAAGCCTGGGATACATCTGAGCTACTAAAGTGTGTGTTAGATCTGAGCTATTCAGCCTAAAATGATATTCTTTCCACAGCCTAAATAGTTTAGTAAAAGGGTACTTGATCTAGCTCCCATCAGCAAGTTTTAGATCCCCAGGTACCCTGAAGTCCACCCCTTTAAGTAAGCAGAGCCTGAAGTTTCTACTTCAAGTTCCCCAAACCCTCTCCTCAATGCTCCAGGCAAATCGACCATCCCATAACCAGGGTTTGCTACTAGGAAGCATTTATAGAGGTTTATTTGGTAGAACATAGACTGATAATGTGCTTTGAGTGTGATGAACTTGGAAAAATGTGGAGTTTCCCCCTGAAATATAGAGTTCACTCTGTACCATGAAGCCCCAACTTCAGTACCATCTAAAAGATCTCTCCCTTGCTGCAAATAATCACTTTGCTTGTTCCAGTGCCAAGGAATTAAAGAAGGTTGCTAAGGACTCCTGGAAAACAATGGAGAAGGGAGAAAACACCCCAGAATAGAGAGCAAAAAGAAAAAAAAACCCAGAGAGGTACAGCTAAGAGAAAGATGAAAGAGAGAAAATTAAAAAAATGAGAAAAAGCTTGTCAGTGAGAAGCAGTGTGTTTGGAACTCTGCACTGACTGGTTGTGTGACCTAGAATAAGTCATTTAACTCTGAGTTTCAATTCATCTGTAAAGTGGGGAGATGAGAAAAAGAGAGGAGAAAATGAGGTTAGAAGTCAAGTAGCCTCTTCACTTGGTAAGATGAATCATTCTTATATGTAATTTGGAAATGCAATTAATGTCATCTTCTATGTAATTTGAAAAGGCAATTAATGTAATGTCATCTTGCAGTTTATATTATTGTTGTATTTCTACACTGTATATTGTAAAACCTGAGTGAGGAGAAAATTGTGTAAGATTAGTAATGTTACTTTAAATATGTATATCGGCTATTTAGAAAAACTTGTAAAACTGTTAACTAAGCTATTTTGGGCTAATGTTTTAATGTTAAAATCTAAAATTGTTTATTGATTACTATATGAAAATTTGTTGGACTAGTTCTGCCCATTCAGAGCAGTCTGTCCTGCTTACAATTTATATAAATTTTCCTTATGTTGTAAAACTGTTAAATCCTCTAGAAACTATTTCCAGGCAAGGTCATTCAGCCTGAGAAAGGAAGTTTTAAATGAACCTAACTTGCTAAGAAGTTGCAAAGATCAAAAAGGATTTTTATAAATTGGCTTTTATATTTTAGAAGGATGGTAAAAGGAATTCCTTACATTATAAGATCTGATACATTTTTATTGCTTATTGCAGCACCATTAGAATAGAAGTAATTATAACTGGCTCTAAGCTGTTATTGGTGAGGCTTGTTGTTTAAGGTAAAAAGCACTTGGGACCATAACTAAATTTTATTTTGAATCTGAATTTGGGTATAGTTGTCTGCCTTCAATCAGTGTCCGAGAGAAAATGCCACTAGCTACTCAGAGGAATGTGATCCTGTGCTGTCAACAGGTGGAAGTCTACATTTGGTAATTGCCGAAGGGACAATCTTAGCCTCTGTCTGGGATGAGATCCCTCCTGGCTCAGTTTACCCATGAGGTTCCTTTGAAAAAGAATGTTTCCCACCTAATTCCTGAGTCTGGCTATGAGATGGAACAAATGCTGCATGAGATGGACTATCTGTAACTGTACCTGAATTTACACAGAGCCAAGGATGTTTTCTCCTGGAATATGTGGAATGTCACATGTCCCTGCCTTTTTCCTTCTATAACAGATTTCTATGCTCAGAGCAAGTAATCAATAAAAGATGTGAGCTTTTTTATGTTAGTTTATTGGAAAATCTAATATTATTTTTCATCTAGAATTAAAATATGTACAGAAAGCTTATGCAAATTGCTTAAGATCATTTAAAAGTTTTCAATTAACTTCCTTCACAAAGGTTTAGTGATCATTGAAACTGTTTTGAAGAAGGAAAATACCTTTAGAAGAAATTTTTAAAATCTCTAGTGTGATTCTAAGAGACCCATTAAAACCTCCACTTGCAAAATTGATGCAACAAGTTGTAAAACAGAAAAGAACTTGCTGTTTTAATCTGAATTTGTAGTTATTCCATCATTTAAGCAAGTATATTTGTAACTCGATGCATATGTGTAAAATTAATTCCCCTTTTTGAAATTCTGTTCAGCACCCCACCTTCTATTGCATTTTGGGTGACGAATGCTGTTATGTAGGACTGTTAATGATTTACTTCTCAAGTCCCTCCAAGCTCTCCAAGACATCCAGGACACAGTTCGAGCAGTGTACTAGACCACTCTGCTGTTAAGGTGGCTGGAATAAAAGCCTGGATCCACCCCTCACACATCAAGGTGACGGCTCCTCCTGACTCACCAGCCGGTGATTTACAACTGAAGATTAAGAGACTGTCCTGACGCTCCTGTTCCTGGCATTCCTGCCTTTGGCTGGTTCCAACTCCTATGCTCCCACCTTGTACTCTTGGACTCTTACCAAGACAATTGATGGGACTCT
>NW_027185791.1:2566437-2572782 GCF_028583685.1 Petaurus breviceps papuanus
GGGGGGGGGGGGGGGGGGGGAGAGGCGATGGTGCTGCTTGTGGAGCAGAAAACCAACCTTTGGTCAACCCAGTCGTATGTCTGCCCTGAGGATGGGTCTCCCGATTGTGGGGGGACTGGGAAATATCACTGTGCCAATTGGGACTGTGTAACCATTGCTGATTGGGTCACCGCATTTTATTTCATTGTAATACCCTTAAGTCATGTAACCCAGTTGTCATCAGGGTTTTGGATTGAACTAATAAACAGGATTGGAAAACTGGAAAACTTAGGGAATCAGGTTTTATGTCACAGGAAGGGACCCTGGGGCCTTGTTACCTCCTGGTGGTGATAGAACCCCCGACGGCCCCCTGTTTCACCCATTACCATCACACCTGCAGACTCGGGCAGCACTCTGGTAGCCTCGGACCCGAGCTTAACTTCTGACTGCTTGTATGCAGGAACACCTTTTTGCTGGCAGCCCCCATTTTAGTCCCTATCCTAGTTGGCCTTGGTATGGTAGGATCGGCAGCAGTGGGTACCACAGCCCTAGTGCAAGAGAACAGTGCTCTGGACTCAGTTAGTGAGTCCGAGTTTCAACTACCGGTATGAACAAGAAAAGGGGGGAGTGAAGTGCCACCAGAAATTATACACCAAAGCCCCCTCCCAGCTGCAACCTGCTAGAAGGGGACCTCTGCCAGGGTCCCTTGAAACCACCTAATAGGCCATAATAGTGAGGAAACGTTTCACCTGTGTTGCTAGAAACATGCCCCAGATTCAGGTCTGTTTGTATCCAGGGCTTTGCTAGGTAATCAAGGCTTCACTAGAAACGGCATTAATGGATTACACCCCCTTGGAACCACATTTTGTTGATTAGCAAATGAAACTAATTATATTGAAATAGTTCTAAAATATTTTTTAAAAAGAAAATAGCCAAATTCACAGATTTCCTGAAATTTATCTATGACCCACCTCCTCAGGTCAAGAACTCTCATCAACAATAGCAACAACCACAATCACAGCAAACAACCATTTAGAACCCTGAGGAGACAATACAATTTTGCTCTGGGGACTCAATTTGCCATTGAGAGGAGTTGGAATAATTGTCCCTATGGTATTTAGAAGCATTACACAAGGGTTTAGTTTTTTCTCTAATAGGGAAGGCATAGAAAAGAGTTGGATAGGATCTTCCTTTTCCACTCAAAAGGGGGGTGGGGGGGGGAGAGAGAGAGAGAGACAGAGAGAGAGAGAGAGAGAGAGAAAGGGAGGGAGGGAGAGAGATGGGAGAGAGAGAGAGGCTAGAAGGAATTACAGTTACAGACATGCAAAAGTTACATCTTAAATTAGTTATATATTTTAAAAGAAAAGCAAGTTCTATGTAATGGAGATCATTTTTATGTAAAACCCTTTCTGTTCAATAATGTTTATGGAAATACTAATTTTATTTGTGTTTTATTAAATTCGGAATAAAAATAAAATTAATTGAATTTTTTTTAAAGAAAGGAACGTCCCATAGACAACACTTTGCAGTAGCAAAGAACTAGAAACAATATAGATGCCCATTGATAAATTAAAAACAAAAAACTCAGTTTGCCTCCAGTCTTTAAAGAACAGTCTTCATAAAGTTCTGCAGCAAGAACAAACAAACAGAAACATGCTGGCCAGATTTGAACGAGGCACAATCCATCACCAGTATGGTACTCAAAGCATTCCATATTGATAGGACTTGCCTATCCTTCCACTTTAACTGTAGCAGCAAGCACGCCAGCGTCCCCAGGGTTGATGCCAGCACAGGTTCTTGGATCTGCTTTGATAAAGGAAGGCAACTCAAAATGGGTTGACAAGCTTACTTTAATCAGTCAAATATGTATCGTTTACCTAGTTCAGGGGAAAGAGGTTAGCACCCTGAACTTCAGAATATACAGACAGAATTATCAAGACAGTAACACATCAAGTAGACAGATTTCAAACTGTCCAACCATTACATCCATACCCAATCAACATCTGGGTTTTTCAAAGCTGAGGGGGGACTCTCAACAATGGCTTCCTATAATCCAGATCAAATCACAGAACACTTCTCAAAGTGAGCCCCCAAAACAAAGCTACACATCAGGGCTTATATAGCCTTCTCCTGGCTCAGAGAATGTAACAACCTTTTGGACCCACTGGCCAATCAAAAAGTATCAACTGAAAAACAAGCTTCCAAAAACAGGCTCCAGGTGCACTTTAGCCTAGGGGCAGGGAAGATCTTAAAAATTTACATTCCCATTACACTAACATAACCTTCAAAACCCAGGGTTCCCTCTTTATCTTAACAAGTAAACAGTATGATTCTAGTGGAAATATGAGTATGCAACTAAGAGTGTGAAAATGTGATTTTTAAAATTTTTTAATTAAATTCTAAATGAATTCAAGGAAATATTACCATTATTACTACAAAAGCAATGTATATATCTTTTACCCTTTTCTATTATTCTCCAAGGAAGTTATTAGACTTCTTTCTAACTTTATCATTTAGGTTAAGTGATAATTCCCCTTATTAGGGGATTTTTCCCCCATTAACCTTCAAAGAGATTATTTCTCTCCTTTCATGCCAGATTATGGAAATCCTCACTCCTGTTTAATGTTGCCTGATTTCAGAGGCTTAATCTATAGAGTAATCTGATTTATTCCATCTGTTGCTTTCAAGGCTGGTCTGATGCTAAATTGGGAAGGACAAATTGGCTTGAGGCTATTTCCAACTCTCTTTTCCTGCTTATCCTACCCAACCAAAGATAGAGAAAGAGACACGTGTGTGTTTATATGTGTGTAAAAATATATGCATATATAGGCATACATCCATATATGCACATGTCCATAAACATACACATATACAATTCCATATTTACTCTTTTCATGCAATGTGACATGACAATTTTAAAAGTTAATCACAATCTTAAATTATAGTGTCCAGGAAAGGAAAGCTGCTATTTCCACTCTTTCCTCACTACTTCTAGAGTTCTGTGTTCCCCCCTAGGCACTTAACTACTTAAAGAAGTTGGGGGTCGACCAGGTGGTGCAGTGAGTAAGAGGGCCAGCCCCAGAATTGGGAGACCTGGGATCGGTTCCGGCCTCAGATATTCCGCACCCACACAAAAATAACTGTCTGTGTAACCTTGAGCAAGTTACGTAACTCCGATTGCTTTAAAAATAAATGAAGGAATGGATGGATGGATGGATGGATAGATGATAGATAGATAGATAGATAGATAGATAGATAGATAGATAGATAGATAGATAGATAGATAGATAGATGAATAAATAAATTAATTAATAAAATAAATTGGGAAACTGGAGAAAAATACATGGTGAGGTATGGTGAGGTGTGCAAGAAGGATTAGATTTGCTCTGTTTGACTTGAGACAGCAAAACTATTGGCTGGAAATTGCAGAGATGTCGATTTTTTCTTAATAAAGAAAAAGTTCCTAACAATTAAAATTGTTTCAAAGTGTAGTAGGCATCCTTAAGAAGTAACAGCTTCCCCTCAGGCACAGGCTAAAGGACTGTTTGCCAGGAATGTTGTTATGTTATAGGAGGGACTCCCACTTAGCTACAGGTGAGACCTTCTGGCTCTAGGATTGGGTGCTTCTTTATGCCTTTCCTGTGCCTTCCACTGGGATGTATTATGTATGCTTACTCTTCCCAGGTATAGCAGATTCTCATATTCTACATTTTTTAAAGATCCTTTTTTCAAATGAAAATGTGACTGCCCTATATCCCATTCCACTAGGGCCCTTCTTTCACTAAATGATACTTTAAGAAAATAGAAACTCCTAGTTGTAATGCAAACTTTTAAAGGTGGGGACATTGCTTTTTTGTTTGTTTTGTGTTTTTGGAGGGGGGAAGGCAAGGCAAGGCAACTGGGGTTAAGTGACTTGCCCAAGGTCACATAGCTAGTAAGTGTGTCAAGTTTCTGAGGCCATACTTGAACTCAGGTCCTCCTGACTCCAGAGCCGGTGCTCTATTCACTACACCACCTAGCTGCCCCTGCTATTTTTTTTAAAAATCTCTGAAGCACACTGCCTACTTAGAGTAGGCAGTTAATAAATGTTTTGTGAATATTGAATAAAGAAATGATAGTGACCTGACTACCCTACTGTAGGCCCTTGTCATCACATCCTCAACTGCTGTAATAGTTGGCTGGTTGGTCTCTCTGCCCACTCCATCAGAGGGAGCAAAAAAAATAAAGAAAAAAGAAAATAAGTATAACAGCCCATTACAATAATTTGTTCATTTTAAGCCTAGAGGGCAATAAATATATTGTCCTCTAAGGTTCAACCGGTTTCTTTATCTTTGACGAGAGAGTTAGTTTTAAATGAAACATTCTAAGTTCAGTCACTATCACTCTGAGACCCTAGTTTAGAAAAATTCCCACCACCTAGGCAAAAGTTGATTTCTCTGCCTAACCTTAAGTTTATCTCTATCTCTAGTTAATCCCTGACCTCTTTATAATTAAGGGAAAATTCAGTTTACTGGAAACACTTAGGTAATGAAACAATAGATTATGTTATAGTATGTGTGGAAAGATGAGCTTCAGGAGGTGAAGTTGGAGAAAGTGCCAACGTTTTTTTGGAACTTTCCCTTAGCCTGGATTCTTCTCTCTGTGATGCCCAGAGAGCCCAGAATTAATTCTCCTCAGTTATCTCCCTTCTCTGCCACAGCTCAGTGCACTCTTTGTCCCAAACTTGCTCTGATCTCTCAATCCAAACACTCAGAATCTCTGTAAGGGAAAAAGATCAGAGGCCTATCATGGATTAAGGGAAAAAAAAAAAGATGCCTATTCTCACCACTTCCTTTTACATAGTTCTAGTGTCAATGATAATAAGAAAAGATTTAAAATGAGGGAGTAAGTAGAGATAAAGAAGAAACAAAATTATCATTACTTGAAGACTGTATGGTATATTTATAGAACCACAAGCAAATAAAGGACTAATTGAAACAAACAAGCATCAGTCTTTATGTATATAGTGAACAAAAAAAAGCAAGCAGATATAGAAAAGGAAACTACAAAATAAATACAAAAATATAACATATCTGGAAGTTAAGCTCCAAGATATAGTCAGAGTTTATGTGAATATAATACAAAACAGAAATAAAGAAAAATATTAGGAGAAATATTAACTATCCATGGCTGCAGCATGCAAATACAATAAAAATCACAATACCACTTAAATTATTTTATAAATTTAACTCCATACCAATCAAACTAGCAAAAGTTGCTTTACAGAAATAACCCAAAATCCTAAACAATCTGAAATAGCAACACCGGGTTTGAAAAACCCAAGTATAGAAGGTGGGATTTTAGGAAGCCAGGGAAGTCAGCAGTCAGAGCAGAGGAGGAAGAGTGGAGGAAGACAGAAAAGCCCTAGGAGCGGCTAGGTGGTGAAGTGAATAGAGCACCTGCCCTGGAGTCAGGAGGACCTGAGTTCAAATCCAGCCTCAGATACTTGACACACAAGTCACTTAACCCCAATTGCCCTCCAAAAAGAAAAGAAAAGTCCTAGAGCTGAAAAATGTAGTGTCCTGTTTGAGGAACAGCCAGGAAGTCAGTCACTGGATCAGAATATGTGTTGGGGAGTAAGATGTAAGAAGATTGGAAAGGTAGGAGGGGGTGAGACTATGAAAGACTTTGAATGCCAAGCAGATAATTTTATAATTGCTTCTGCAGATCACAGGTAGTCATCTGAGTTTACTGAATGGGGGTGGGAAAGGAGTGGGGCAGAGTTGACAAGATCAGACCTGATTAGGAAAATCACTTTAGTGGCTGAATTGAGGATACACTGGACTGGGGAAAGACTTGATGCAGACAGCAGGTTATTGCATAATCCAGAAATGAAGTGATAAGGGCTTGAACTATAATGGTGGCAGTGTCAGAGGAGAGAAGGGGACATATTCAAGTGATATTGCAAAGATGAAATCTGCAGGCCTGGGCAACAGCTTAGATATGGGGGGAAGGGAGGCAGTGAGAGATAGGAAGGAATCTTGAATGATTCCTATGTTGTAAACCTGAGGGACTGGGAAGATGGTGTTGCCCTCTACAGTAATAGGAGGGTAGGAGGAAGGGAAGGTTTAGAGGAAAAATAATGAGTTCTGTTTTGGATATATTGAGTTTAAGATGTCTACTGGACATCCAGTTTGAGAAGTCTAAAAGGAAGCTGGAGATGTGAGATTGGAGGACAGAAGAGAGACTGGGGCAAAAAAGGTAGATTTCAGAATTATCAGCTTAAAAGTGGTGATTAAATCCTTGAGAGCCGAGAGGGTCACCAAGTGAAGTAGTATATAGAGGAAAGAGGACTCAGGACACAACCCTGAGGGAGACCTATGGTTA
>NW_027185791.1:2572792-2578332 GCF_028583685.1 Petaurus breviceps papuanus
GGTGAATAAAGATTGAGAAAAGGCCATTGGATTTGGCAATCAGCAGATCATCAGTACCTTTGGAGACAGTCGTGTAGATGGAATGATAAAATCAGAAGCCATATTGTAAAAAGTTAAAAAGAGAGTGAAAGGGGAGAAAGGAGAGACAACCTATGGTAGTTTTTAGTTTAGTCACAAAGGTCAGATGAGAAACAGGATGATAGTAGGGATGGAAAGATCAAGTGAGGGGGTTTTTCCAGGGTGGGGAGACATAAGTATGTTTGTAGGCAGTAGAAAAGGCACCACTAGAGAGGAAGATATTGAAAATAAGTAAGAGAGTGGGCATGACAGAGGTAGCAATCTGGTGGAAGACAGGGGATGGAATGGAAACACAAATGTTAGAGGAGTTACCCTTGGTAAGATGAAGAGCTTCTCAGGTGAAATGAGCATAGGAAGAGAGTGGCAGAAGGCATCTGTGTGATAGGAGACGGGATAGAGGGAGAAGAGGAAGCTCATCATAGAAGATAAAGTAGACAATGGTAAAATGGAAATGCTTTTTTGCAACAGCAATGAAATTAGAATTAGAAGGATGTATAATTGACTGAGAAAATAATTTGTCGCAAGTTTCCCAGGTAAACTGATATCCAAAATAGACAGGGTTTGATAGAAATGTATAAGGATAGAAATCAGTCTCCCAATAGAGAATCTGTCAAAGGATATAAAGAGGCAGTTTTCAATTGAAGAACTACAAGCTGTGAGGAGCTGCAGGAGAAAATGCTCCAAATCACTAACTCTTGGGAAAATGGAAGTGAAAATAACTCTGAGGTTTTATCTTACATTCATGAAATTTTCAAAGTTAACAAAAACAAGAGAATAGTCATTGTTGGAGAGGCCATCAGAGGACAGGCACACGAATGTACTCTTGATAAAACTGTGTGTGTATTAGTCTAAGCAGTTAGGTGGCACAGTGGATACAGTCAGGAAGACTCATCTTCCTGAGTTCAAATCTAGCCTCAAGATACTTACTAATTGTACGACCCTGAGCAAGTCATTTAACCCTGTTAAGTGTTTTAACAGTGGCAGTCTTAACAGTAGCAATGGATATTGCATAAATACACAGAAGGGGGCAAGGCAACAGAAGGGGATGGATAGTGCATTGCTATTAAATCCAGGGGTGAACAATGCTGAGAAGCAGTTTTTCTAATTTCTCAGTAGACTGGGGGTTTGGAATGGCAGTGTTAGAGGGGAAAGAATATGACAATGGGATTAAGAATGTGAGTTTTGCCTTAAAGAAGGGTATGGGGTGCTGATGAGCAGTTTCCTGGGGAAGAAGGTGAGGCATTAGGTCCTTGTGATGGGTTTAGTCTGGTGAGAGTTTGATCACTGGCAGGCTGAATTATCTGGCAGTGATGTGCTTCCTTGGGAGGCATCCTACCCCAGGACAGAGGATATGTGATTTCCTAGGAGAAGCTGGTACCTAGAGTGGTGGGGCAATAAAGATAGAAAGAGGATATTGTATGACTGATCATGGTGAAGGCAGGGAATAGGGTCAGACCTCAAAATTACTGACACAGGGTGACTTCTACCAAGCAACACTGTTACCCTGTGAATTGCTGTTTCTAAGTGAGACATTATCAGGAATAGCAGGAAATGACAGCACTATAAGGATGTGATTTACAAAGGCAAGCCCACGGCCCATGAATCAGAAGAAAGAGGAATAATAATAATAATAATAATGATCATTTATATAGTGCCTACTATGAGCCAGGCACGTCGCAAATATTATCACATCTGATCTCAAAGCAACCCTGCAAGATAGGTGCTATTATTATCCCCATTTTATAGCTGGGGAAACTGAGACAAAAAATATTTAGTGACTTGCTTAAGATCACTCAGTTACTAAATGTGTGGAGCCAGATTTGAAATCAGGTTTTTCTGATTCCTGGCCCAACATTCGATTTACTGAACCACCTAGAAGTGAGAGCAAAGCAAAGGAAAAAGTCTTAGGAAAGGGTACAGTAAAATGAAGTTACTAAAATAGAAAGTTTAAAGGTATTGAAAGTCAGTTTGGGGGAGAATACAAGTGGCTCTATTTTGTACTATATTTGCTGTTACTATATTTCTTTTTCTGTGTGACACTGAATGTCTCCTTTGGCATGTTTCTTCTCCCAATCACTTTTTTGTTGTTCAGTTGTTTTCAGTCATATCTGCATCTTTATGACCTCATTTGGGGTTTTCTTTTTTTTTTTTTTAAAGCAATAGGGGTTAAGTAACTTGCTCAAGGTTACACGGCCAGTTATTTCTGGGTGTGGTGCTGAGTATCTGAGTCCGGATTTGATCCAGGTCATCCCGACACTGGAGCCGGTGCTCTTACTCGCTGAGCCACCTGGCCGCCCCTCATTTGGGGTTTTCTTGGCAAAAATCCTGGAGTGGTTTGCCATCTCTTTCTCCAGCTCATTTTACAAATGAGAAAACTGAAGCAAACAGGGCTAAGTGACTTGCCCAGGGTCATTAAGCTAGTATGTGTCTGAGGCCAGATTTGACCTCAAGAAGATGAGTCTTTTTACTTCAGGGCTAACACTCTATCCACTGCAACACCAAGCTGCCCCAATCACTTTACAGATACAAAAGGTAACTCATACCACTTTAAATAGTTCCTAGGAACTTACCACTTCTCTTTATCCTAGCTAATAAGGCATACAATAGGAGCTTTAACAAAGGTTATTTAATTGATTGACAAATATGCCATTTTCTTTGGTCTGATAAAAATAGCTTTGCTAAAGTCCTTTGCCACAGTCTAACCATTCTTTTTATTTTTGCTAAAAATGTACCTTTTTCTGTACCTACCCTGATACCCTATCTGATCTTACCCCAAACTGCTGTGTAAGCCTGCCTATGTGACCTACCTTATCTTACCCAAATGCTGGTCATACAACTCAGGAGGAGAGACTATAAACATACATGTACACGTGTGGATATGTGCACATCAATATGTGGAATTTTGAGACATACATATCCATCACCTACTTAATGGGTACATCACCCTCAAGTGATTAAAATGCAGTGTACCTATCTGTGAGTAACCTGGGCTGGTGCAGTGGTTGCTAGAAAGGACTGAAAATTCTTGCTACAGAAAGGTGGTGAAGAAGGAAGATTTTGAACTAATTGCTTAAATGTGAAAGGAATAAAAGGGAACAAAAGAGTAGGAGAAACTGGGGTGGCCAGGCTGGCTCCAGTGTCAGGATGACTTGGGGATCAAATCTGGGGTCAGATACTCAGCACCACACCCAGAAATAACTGGCCCTGTAACCTTGAACAAGTTACTTAACCCCGATTGCTTTTAAAAAAAAAAGAGTGGGAGAAACTAAAAATATAAGAGAAACTAACTATTTAAATAATTTCACCCACCTGAATGTGCCAGGTACATAAAAAAAAAAATTGGTAAAGTCATACTGTGATGGCTCCAAGTAACCTAGGTTTCTCAAACATGTAATCATAGAAAACAAATTCTGGTAGGTTTTATAAGCAGGAAAGGCTTTGAGAGCAGCCTTGGCTATGATTTAAATATCTGTCCCCCAAGGACCCACCTAGCTAAGCTGGAGAAAATCTCATCACTAAAGGTTAGGCGCCAGATGAGTTTTTTTCAGCTACACAGTCTCTCCAATCACTTAATAGAACAAAGATGGCTTGTGATAAGAACGAAAGCTCTTCCTTGATAAGTTTAACAAATACTCACTAAAAAGTACTTCAAACGATCACTTCCTAGCCACTCTTCCTCTGGCTACTATACAGCATCGCAAACAATACAAAAATCAGGGAGTACAACATAGAAAAGCAGTGGGCGATAAAATTTCCAGCAAGTAAATCAAATCTCTACGTTTACTATGGTAAGGGACCTTGCCAGGATCCTTCCTAATTTTTCTGATGTTCTTCCAAATATAAGTGTAGAAATGAATTCGACTCTCAGTTTCCCTTGGATTATAGAGACCATAGCCATAGAAGTAAAATGGATCTTACATCCTCATTTTGCAGGTGAAGGTAAAGAGCCGGTAGATGGCTTAAATCACACAGCTTGGGTCGAAAATGGGATTTGAACTCGGTCTTCCTAATTCCACTGAATGCACTCTATGCACAACACCACACGGCCCTTCCTAAGGTACACATTTTTTTTTTTTAAGCAATTGGGATTAAGTAACTTGCTCAAGGTTACACGGCCAGGTGTTTCTGGGTGGGTGCTAAGTGTCTGAGACCTGATTCGATCCCCAGGTCATCCTGACACTGGGGCTGCTACTCTTACTTGCTGTGCTTCCGGGCCGCCCCTAAGGTACAAATCTTAATAGCTTAGGAACAGCAGATAAAAACAAGATAGAAATCTAAGATCATTAACCATCACTTATTAGCATATCATTTATTCTACGCAGATTTCATAGGCCAGACTAACTTTCCAAGATACCTGACACTGGTTATATTTATTACATTAGAATATACATCAACCTGTTTCATATTCAAACCATTCACTATTCAGCTACCCCAGCTGCAAAGTTTCCACTGTTAGTGTTCATTTGCTTTTGTTTTGTGATGCTTGGAAAACTACATCAAGAGGCTAGAAGAAGAAATTACTGAGGAGTGCCTGTAAGAGCCCTAACACTGAACTAAGGACAGACCTCAAAGAACCGACAAGTGCTTAAGGTCAAGTTCCACATTTTTGCAGGTGTGGAAGAGAGAAGCTAAGAAAAGGAGCTCTGCTTGAAACGGGCTCGTTAGCTAACGATTGAAGAGGAAGATTCTGTGGACTCGAAGGGAGTGTCTTACCGGGGAGGCGGTTATGACGGCACTAAATTAATATATTTTTATGGATGAGGAAGAGACCACATGGCTGGATTACTCAGGGATGCTCTTTCTCGCGGAATCGCTCCCCGCCAACCCCAGCCTCTATTTCCCCTTCCCCTACTCACTGTTTGAAGGGGTCGTGAAAAGGCAGGGCCAACCACTCCCCGTGCATGTCGTGCATGTAATCCACCATCTCCTCGGGGCTGCGGTCCGAGGAGATAAAGACGATTTCGAAGGGTGCCGGCGGATGGGTTTCTTCCACCAGTTCGGTGTAGAAGTCGCAGAGGAGCGGAGTGAAGTCCCGGCAAGGGGAGCACCAGCCTGCCGAGAAGTACAGTCCCACCACCTTGTTCTGCAGCACCTCCTCGGGCTCCATCGCGTCCCCATCCTTATTGACGAGGATTCGCCCGCTAAAGACGTCCACCATCCTCGCGACCGCACCAAGTTCTCCCTCCCCGCCGCTGCTCTCTCTGCCCTGGGGAGCCAGAGAATGCGCTAGGGAGCTTTCTCCTTTCTCTCTGCAGGCTTAGTAAATGCTGAGGCGGAGTGCGTTGCTGAGTGATGAGGGAAGAAGTGGGCTTAAGGGCGGGGGGAGGGCCTTTGGTTTAGATCGGAGGATAGTGGCGAGGATTAGCGCGCTAAGACGTCCAAAAAAGGATGGGGACGCGATGGTCCTCCCTCCCGTGCTGCTACTGGACGGAGTTAAGCTCCAAAGTCTTGCTGTGTCACTT
>NW_027185791.1:2578432-2758365 GCF_028583685.1 Petaurus breviceps papuanus
GGGGGAGGATAATTTTCTTGACCCCTCAGCTTTCCTTCTCGCTCACACACCAATAATTATCTCCTCATCCACCCCATCCACACTTCTAAATAACCAGGAGATTGGTCCCTTCCCTACGACTGCGAAGTTCTAGTTGTCGTGCCCCTCGCTCCCAAGTTCCCCAATCTCCCAGAAACGTTGTACGCCTTTCCGGGAAACCTTGGAAATTTCAGTCTACGCTGCTCCTGTCCTTCTTAGGAGTGGGTGGGCATCGCTTCCCTCTCCAGGCTTCATCCACTTCAGGCTCCAGAGCGCTCTTCCAAACCTTTTCTTTTTATCTTGTAAGTTGTAAGAGATAAGCCACAGAAAACCCTTAGAAAGACCAACTGAGAGCCCAAAGCTATCCGAGCAAATTAAGAAGCTTATGGCTTAAGTGTGATCAGTGAGAAAATAAACATGGGTAGAGGAGGGACAGCTGCAGGAGCCCGAGTTTCCACAGTCTAGAGGCCTCTAGTTAGTATCAGTACCGATGAAAAAAAGGAAAAAGAGAAAAGGAAGAGAGGAAGGAAGGAAGGGAAGACAAAGGAATTGAGGGAGGGAGAAAATGACATCTATGAAACTCTTAAGGAATCAGCCACAAGTTCAGTTTTGCAGGGCCATTATCAGGTACTAGGGTCTAGGAGCAAGAACAGAGGGATCAATGCCCCCAAACAGGATATAAAGTCCAGAGCCCACATCCTAGGGAAGATGGTGGGACTGGTGGGAAAGTGACCAGTGTCCCATCTGTTGTTTCTTTGGAGTTGCCTTTTCTTTATAGCATCTTCAGAAGCATTGTATGGCAGGGGAATCTTGTTTGGAAGGGTTACTAGTTTATGTTGGTCAATTGGTAATGGGTTGGTGGGTTGGTTAGATATGGGCCGCAGCATCTTCAACAGCCTATGTAGGAAACTAGTGTGTACTGGCCCTTACAATTTTCTCCAGGATTTTGATGACTGTTCAAGATCCCCCACCACCCTTCCCTGTCTAATCCTCCCAGCTAATTACTGCAGAGACAAATTCCTTGTTTTGTAGAATTCTGTATTTTGCAAAATCACAAGTCACTGCTAGGGCAGCTGGAAAGGTAATAGCTGGATATTTTGTGAGCACTTCTTTTCTTTCTTCACAAACAGCCAAGGCTTAGAGAAGCAAGCAAGGTGATGTGACTTTCTCACTTTTGGTGGAGAGCAGAGAGTCTTCTTAAAAATCTTTTGTATACGAGAGAGGGGAATGGGAAGGAAAATTGGATAAGCCTTGGAGAAAGCTTCCTCCCCTTTCAGAGAAAAATTATCTTAAGCTTTGTGGCAGGAAGCAGCCACACCACACCAAACCACACCCTTTTGATGAGGTCAGGTTGTGTTGCAGCAGGAAGTCTCAAAGGAGTTTCAAAGACTCAGGCCAAATCCAAGCCAGTTAGAGAGATTTATTATGGTTTTGAGGTTTCACACTCTGGTGAATTGCTAAATTCCTTAGAAGAAGTATTTCTCAGTAAGGCAAGACAGACAATTTTATAGAATATATGACACTGATTACACAATAAAAAATTACATAGAATGTAGGAATGTGATTAATATCAAAAAAGCAGAAGGGACTTGTTAAAGGGTTAGGTAATAGGTGAATTTGCACATGTGGTTACCCATAATGCATATAGAAAAACCCAAATGTGGGGCATTAATATATTATAATGATCTTATAATAAGTCTCTCTATGCCATAAATTTACTCTAGGTCAGTTCTTTACTATTATTGTGCAGGTGCTATCTTGGAGGGGGGGTCTTATATGGTTTGGTGGTCAAGCATCCTGGTTTCCTGCTTTGATTGGCTGGATACTGTGGTCCTGTCTGATCAAGAGAGATACTTAGGTATTATAGTCCTGCCTTGGGCTAAATGGATGATGTGGTTGTAAGTGCATGGACACACCTGTTCCTGTGGGAAACATGTGAACTGAAACTGGGGACAGAGGCTAACTAGGGGCAGTGGGCCTGCTGTTCAGTGAAGCCTATGATTGAGTCTGGGGACTTATGATGTGGTTAAAGCCAGATTGTATGATCAAATTAGGGCGTGCCTGCTGTTCAGTGGGAAAAGGGGGGAAGTTAGAATATTGGGGCTGGGGGCAACTTTATTAGGATTCTATCACTTTGATGGCAAAGTTCTAAGTTCTTCTAGAGAAGAGGGGTCAAATACATGTTGCCCAACACACCTGAGTGAGCCATATTAAAATGTAATTGGGAAATATTTAACAAAATAAATTAAAAAAGGCCTGAGTCAGGATGGCAGAGTAAGGCAGGAACTTGACTGAATTCTCCAAAATTCACCTCCAAACAACCATAAAATAACACTTCAAAATTAATTCCAGAGTGGCAGAACAAACAAAAGGATGGGGTGAAACAATTTTCCAACCTAAGACAACTTAGAAAATCAGCTGGAAACATCTGTCTCACTGAATAAAAGGGGAGCACAATCCAGGGCAGGTAGTATCCAGGCAAACCAGCAGCCGAAGCCCCATGCCCCAGAACAGGCCAGAAATGAGGCCCCAGGCCTAATTAGATGATTAGAAATTTGGGACAATGCCTTCTTTACTCCAGAAGCAGAGTCCAACTTTAACATAAAGTTAAAAGTCATAAAATAAAGGCTCCAATGTAGTATTTACTATTGTTGAAAAAAGGAAAGAAAACGAATGGAGGGAGGGAGAGGGGAGGGGGGAGGGAAGGAGAGAGAGAGAACCTGACCATAGAAAGTTATTGGGTTGATAGGAAAAATCAAAACACATACTCAGAGAAGGAAACATCTACATGAATCTTCAAAGAAAAAATGTGAATTGGTCTCAGGCCCAAAAAGAACTCCTGGAAGAGCTCAAAAAAGATTTTAAAAATTTAAAAAGAGAGGTAGAAGAAAATTGGGAAAAGAAATGAGAGTGATGCAAGAGAATCATAAAGAAGAGTCAACAGCTTGGTAAAGGAAGCATAGAAAAAGGAAAATGATGTGCAAAAAATCAATGAAGGAAGAACTACTTAAAAAATTGAATTGACCAAATGGAAAAGGAGGTGCAAAAGCTCACTGAAGAAAATAATTCTTTAAAAATTAGAATTGGGCAAATGGAAGCTAATGAATCCATGAGTTATCAAGAAATAATAAAACAAAACCAAATGAATGGAAAAAATAGAAGAAAATATTAAATACCTCATTGTAAAAATAATTGACCTAAAAATAGATGCATAAGAGATAATTTGAGAATTATGGGACTACCTGAAAGACATGATCAAAAACAGAACCTAGACATCATCTTTCAAGAAGTTATCAAGGAAAACTGTCCTGATAACCAAGAACCAAAGAATAAAATAGAAATGGAAAGACTCTACCAGTCACCTTCTGAAAGAGATACACACACACACACACACACACACCCTGCTATAAATATTTTTTTTTGGTACAAATAGGTCCTTTTCCCTTTGATTTCTTTGGGATACATGCTATCTGTTGGTATTTCTGGGTCAAACTGTGGTATGCACCATTTGATAGCCTTTTGGACATAGTTATAAATTGTTCTCAAGAACAGTCGGACTTGGGGCGACTAGGTGGTGAAGTGAGTAAGAGCACCAGCCCCAGAGTCGGGGGGACCCGGGATCAGTTTCAGCCTCAGATACTTAACACACACACACACACACACACACACACACACACAACTGGCTGTGTAACCTTGAGCAAGTTACTTAACCCCAATTGCTTTAAAAAAAAAAAAAGAATAGTCGGACTCATGTACAACTCTACCAGTAGTGCATTAGTACCCCAATTTTTCCACATCCCATCCAGCATTTGTCAATTTCCTTTTCTGTTATGTTAACCAATCTGAAAGGTGTGTGGTGGCATCTCAGAATTATTTTAATTTGCATTTCTTTAATCAGTAGTGATTCAGAACATTTTTTTCATGTGACTGTTGATAGCTTTGATTTCTTCTGAAAACTTCCTGTTCATATCCTTTGACCATTTGTCAACTGAGAAATGACTTTTATTATAAATTTGAATCAAGTCCCTATATATTTGAGAAGTGAGGAATTTATCAGGGATACTTGCCATAAAATTTTTTTGCCCCCAGAATTTCCTGCTTTCCTTCTAGTCTTGGCTGTACTGGTTTCGTTTGTGCAGTTTTTTTTTTTAATTTCATATAATCAGATTTTTTTTTATTTCCTGTAATCCTCTCTTTCTCTTAGTTGGTCATTAACTCTTCGCTCATCCATAGATCCAAAGGTGCATTTTCCCATGCTCCTTTAATTTGCTTATGATATCACCTTTTATGTCCAAATCATTTATCCATTTTGCCATTATTTTGATATATGGTGTGAGATGTTGTTCTATGCCTAATTTTTGCCAAATTGCTTTCCAGTTTTCCAAGCAATGTTTGTCAAATGCTTAGTACATACCCCCAAATCTTGGATCTTTGGGTTTATCATACACTAGATTACTATGACCATTTGTTGTGTATTGTGTGCATAATCTATTGCACTGTTCCACCCCTCTATTTCTTAGCAAGTACCAAGTAGTTTTTTTCCCCCCGTGATTATTCTTTGTAATATAGTTTGAAATCTGGAACTGTTAGGCTGCCTTCTTTCATTTAAAAAAATTTCCTTGACGTTCTTGAACTCTTGTTCTTCCAGATGAATTTCATTATTATTTTTCCTAGTTCTATAAAATACTTCTTTTGGTAGTTTGAATGTATGTATATACAGTATGGCACTGTATAAGTAAATTAACTTAGGAAGAATTTTCATTTTCATTACATTGGTTGTCTATGAGCAATTAATATTTATCAAATTGTTTAGGTGTATCTTTATTTGTGTAAAAGGTATTTTGTAATTGTGTTCATAAAATTTTCGGGTTTATCTTGGCAGGTAGGTTCCCAAGTATTTTGTATTGTCTGCAGTTATTTTAAATGGATTTTCTCTTTCTATCTCTTCCTGCTAGGTTTTGTTGGTAGTGTATAGAACTGCTGATGATGTATATGGTTTTATTTTATATCCTGCAATGTTGCTGAAGTTGTTGATGATTTCAATTAGTTTTATTTCTAAAAAAAACTGTCAAGGGTTCTCTAAGTATTTTATTGTTCAGTCATTTTAGCCATGCCCAATTCTTCACAATTCCATTTGGGATTTTCTTGACATAGATATTGGAGTGGCTTGCCATTTCTTTCTCTAGGTCATTTACAGATGAGAAAACTGAAGCAAACAGGGTTAAGTGATTTTGTGCCCAGGGTCACACAGTTAGTAAATGTTCTGAAGGCAGATTTGAATTCAGGAAGATATCTTCCTATTTCCATGTTCTGTAATCTATACATTGCAGCACCTAGCTGTCCCTAAGTATACCATCATATCACCTGCAAAGAGTGATAGTTTTGTTTCCTCATTATTTATATTTATTCCTTCCATTTCTTTTTCTTGACTTTTTGTTATAGCTAGCATTTCTTGTATAATATTGAAAAATTGTGCTGATAATAGGCATCCTTGCTTCAACCCTGGTCTCATTGATATGAGGCTTCAAGTTTATCCCCATTACAGATAATGCTTGCTCTTGGTTTTAGATAGATAACACTGATTGATCATTTTAAGCAAAGTTCCTCTTATTACTATGCTTGCTAGTTGTTGCTGTTTAAATAAGAATGGGTGTTGTATTTTATTTTTGTATTGGCTCGTATTATTATTTTGCTTTTTCTGTGTCTATTAATATAATCATATGATTTTTGTTGTCTTTGTTATTGATATGGTCAACTATTTTGATTGTTTTTCTAATATTGAACCATCCCTGCTTTCCCCGGTCAGTGTATGAACCTTGTGATACATTGCTGTAGTCTCCTTGCTAGTATTGTATTTAAAATTTTTGTATCAATATTCATTAAGGATATGGGTCAATTGTTTTATTTCTCTATTTTTGCTCTCCCTAATTTAGATATCAAAACCATATTTGTGTTACAAAAGAAATTTGGTAGGACTCTTTACCTATTTTTTCAAGTAATTTAAATAGTATTGGAATTAATCATTTCTTAAATATTTAGTACAATTCACTCATAAATCCATCTTGTTCTAGGGATTTTTTTAAAGGAAGCTCACTGATGGTTTATTGAATTTATTTTTCTAATATAGAGTTAAGCATTCTATTTCCATTTATATTAAACTGAACAGTTTACATTTTTGTAAATATTGGCCATTTCACTTAAATTGTCAGTTTTACTGGTATATAGTTGGGAGAGAAAACTCCTAATAACTGCATTAATTTCATATTCATTGATGGTAAATACACTTTTCATGTTTTATAATAGTGATTTGGTTTTCTTCTTTATTTTAACCAAATTAGCCAATGGCTTATCTGTGTTATTGATTTTTTTTTTCATAAAACCAGCTCTTAGTTTTATTTATTAGTTGAATGTTTTTTTTTTAATTTTACTAATCTTTCCTTTGATTTTTCAGGATTTCTATATTGTCATTTAATTGACAATTTTTATTTGCTCTTTTTCTAGTATTTTTCATTGCATACCTAATTAACTGATCTGATCTTTCTCTCTTTTATTGATGGATGCATTAAGTGATATAGATTTTCCCCTGCAAACTGCTTTGACTGCATCCCACAAATTTTGGAATTACTGATTGTTTATATAATTTGTTCTTTGGCCCACTCATTCTTTAGAATTAGATTATTAGTTTCCAATTAATTTTTAATCTATCTTTTCATGACCCTTTATTGAATGTAATTTTTATTGCGCTTTGATCTAAAATTAGTGCATTTAATATTTCTACTTTTCTGCATTTAATTGTCAGGTTTTTATACACTAATACATGATCAGTTTTTGCAAAGATGTCATATACAGCTAAGAAAAAGGTTTGTTCCCTTTCTATTCCCATTCAGTTTTCTCCAGAGGTCTATCATATCTAACTTTTCTATTCATCTCCTTGACTTCTTTCTTATTTATTTTGTGATTAAATTTATCTAGCTCTGAGAAGGGAAAATTGAGGTCCCCCACCAGTACTGTTTTACTATTTTCTCCTTTAACTCATTAAACTTGTCCCTCAGAAAATTGGATGCTATGCCATTTTGGTGCATATGTGTTTAGTATTGATATAATCCCATTGTCTGTAGTTTCATTTTTAGCAAGATGTGATTTCTCTGCTTATCCCTTTTCATTAGGCCTATTTTTGCTTTGTCCGAAGTCATGATTGCAACAATTAAGTCAATAATTCTTTAAAATTTTGTTATCTAGTTTTCAATTATGGTACATTACTGATTATAAATATTATATTTATGATCAGTAAAATTGTTTTATTTTTCTGTATTTGTTTATAAGGCTTTTTATGCACTAGCACATGTTTGTTTTTCTCTAAAGTTGTGATGTATAGCTGAGAATATGTATATTCATTTCTGTATTTACTCAGTAATCAACAGAAATGGATTTTTTGAATTAAAAAATTCTATTCAAGTCCTCAATTCCTTTCATGTTCATATTTTTGTTAGGTTTGTCAAAGTCTGAAGGGAATATATTGAAGTCCCTATCCATTATCATTTTACTGTCTATTTCACTCAGCAAATCAATTACTTAGATGCTATTCCATTCGGTTCATATATACTAAGTACTGATATCCTTTCATTATCTAATGTGCCTTTAAGCAATGTGGTTCCCTCTTTAAAAATCACTTTTAATGTCTCTTTTTCCTATTTCCTTGTTTGATATCATGATTTTTTCTCCTGAATTTTTAGTTCACTGGAGTCATAAGAAATTTTGCTCCACTACCTTATTTTAACTCTGTGTGAATCTTTATATTTCAAGAATGTTTCTTGAATACACATATACATACATATGTGTGTATATAAGTGTGTGTGTGTAAGAGAGATTAATTTTGTAATTTTCCTCTATTTTATGGATGAACTCATCCTTTCACACTCATGATTATGCTTATTAGTTATAGATTTCTCTCCATCACATTTTATATCTTTTCTGCTCTTTTCCACCAGTTCTACTTTACAAAGAAGGTAGTAAAAAAAGAAGAAATGTGATTAATATTAGTGATCCATAATTGAAACAAACTTTCTACACCACTGTTCCTCCATTTGCTCCCCGCTCTTCGATCTCAATCTCTGGTTCTTACACTTTATTCCTCTTTTTAAAATCCTTCATTTATGGCACACCTTTTGAAGTTGGTGTTTATTTTGTGACTTTTGCCTCCCCTAAACTAATCACCTTGTATTCACAATGCCACTTCTTTCAGATTCTTCTTCCAGCCTGTTTCCTAGTTACTTATGTTTAATGTATTTTGACATAAACTCTTGTGTGTGTGTGTGTGTGTGTGTGTGTATGCATGCATATTCAATTCTCCTTCTTTGACTTGGATAAGAATGAGTTTCTGTGATGTTTACCCCTACTGACCCTTTCTTATGTTTGCACACTTTTCTTCTTAGACATCCCAATTATAAAAAATTCTTCCTCACTTTTTTTTGCTTTTTTTGGGAGGGCAATTGGGGTTAAGTGACTTGTCCAGGGTCACATGGCTAGTTTTTGTGTTAAGTGCCTGAGGTCAGATTTGAATTCAGGTCCTCCTGACACCAGGGCCAGTGCTCTATTCACTGCACCACCTAGCTGCCCCAATTCTTCCCCACTTCTATTCTATTCTTTTCCCTTCTTTTTTTCTTTCCTTAAGACCAATAAAAGAACACAAAACTACCCTCAGTCTCTCTTGTTTGTCTATACTAACTCCCTCTGTCACCCTTGAAGATAATAGAATTTTGAAGGTACACTAGTTTCTTTTCCATGTGGGGCCTGGATTACTGAAAACCATATAGTGAAAGCCATAACAAGGATACAGCAACCAGTACATGACCTTGTGTGTCTGGTCATCTACCCAAAAGCACTGGCCTTCACACCTCGGGTTCTGGACTCAAGCCCAGTGCTAAGCAATAAATCAAAACATTAAACTGTGATGACGCATCTCATGAAACTCTATCACTCCTCCTTCCTTTGTTTCATTTCTGTAATTATCTTGAGGCTTTTTGGGGTCTTTGTGGGAATCCAGTGAATCATCTGGCTGCCACCCCAGACTGATGATTATTAAACTATTGGTGTGTCTGGCCACTGCCTCAGACTGCCCCCAATGTAAGTAACCCACTATGATCATTAAACTTCTCATAATTATCATGGAGTTTTGGACCTCTTTCTTCAGTATCAAACTTGCTCCACTGTTTGGGGTGGGGACAGATGAACCATGAATATCCCTGTGCAGGGGAATTCCAGACCCTACACCCTGTGAAATATTAATTAATTATTGATCAATCATGTATTTTAAATCACATTCTTTAATTTTATATATATATATATATAGTTTAGTTCTTATAAATCATATTAGGTCATGAAGTATATATGAGATTCTGTGCTGGCTAACAGGGCTTTGGCTGCAGCCAGCCTGTTTGTGAGTTTACTTTCCTATTTCTGCACTGCTGACCTCCTGCAGATCTCAGCTAACAGTCTAAGTTTCTCATTTCTACTGAAAGCAAAGCTTTAGCTTATAAGTCACAGTGATTATAGGTTATGTAGGGCTGTAAAACCTCCATGCTCTGAGTAATGCTCACTTGTCAATTTTCCATTCTTGTGAAAGTTCCCTGTTATTGACAAGGATGGTTACATGGGACAGCTTTCCATGATGGCAATGGAAAGTGCCCAAATACCCCGAACAAATCAGAAGGTATAAATGCCCATGAGAATTAGCACCATGTTTCTCAACTTGGGATCAATGTTACTCATTCATTGTTTGGCCCCCATTCTAATGTTCCTCATTTATGTCCATAAAAATGCTTTGCAAATTCAGTTAAAAGTTCCTGGCTACTGAGGAGCCTTGGACGTCTCTTTATTGGTAATTGCTAGCATTGCTAATAAATTGATAATGCTCAGAGCTCTTTGCTTTGTTTTCCTTTATTTGCAGATTTCTCAAATGCTACAATCAACTCCTCAGTATTTAGCCCCTTCCAAATGCTTAAAGATATTTACCTTTTTAAGTTTGTCTTTCCTCCTATGTTTGAATTTTAAAGTTTCTCCTAGGCTAGTCTTTTCATCAGGAATTCTTAAACGCCTTCTATTCTTTTAAAGATACAGTTTCTCCCTACATTGTTATACTCAGTCTTGCAGGGAAAGTTTTTCTTTATTTTTCAAATGTTATATTTGAAGATTTCCTGCTATACAGTTGGATATGCTCCAACGTCCTTCAGATCTGAACTGCAGTTCCTTAAGACTTGAACTCTTTCTTTTTGGCATATAGAATTCCTGGAAGTTTTCATTTTTAGAGTACTGTTAGTTTTAAGCCTTTATTTTTTTCTTTGGGGAATATAATATTCCAGGAGCTTCTATTCTTTATAGTGGTAGCTAGTAAGGTTTAAGTCTTTCAGAATTGTCTTTGATCATTTTATTGCTTTGAATAAGCTAAGTCATTCACAGCTGATCACTATACAATATTGCTGCTACTGTGTATGATGTTTTCCTGGTTATGTTCATTTCACTTTGCATCATTTCTTATACTTCTCTCCATGTTTTTCTGAAACCATCCTGAGTGCAGTGATTCTTTTTTTTTCTTTTTGGAGGGGAGAGGGCAGGGCAATTGGGGTTAAGTGACTTTCCCAAGGTCACATGGCTAGTAAGTACGGCAAGTGTCTGAGGCTGGATTTGAACACAGGTCCCCACCTAGCTGCCCCTCCAGTGATTCTTAGATGATCATTATCTCACCTGTTTTCCAGATGATTTTTTTTCCAATACCACATACTTTTAATTCTCTCCTATTTTTTCAATCTTTTAATTTTGCTCTATTTCATTTTGTTCTATGGAATCACTGAATAATGGTTAGTAATTTTCAAGACTTCTGCATTTCCACAATTTATTCTAAGTTATTTTTTTCCATCCATTTCTTTCCTCCACAGGTTTTATTTTATTTAGAATTTCATGTTTTACTTCTTACTTAATTACTTCCAGAAACTCTTGTAGTACTTGTGGTCGGATAATTTTGTGTTGTCTGAATTGTGCTTGTAATTGTTGTGGGATTACTCTTTTCTTATGTGTTTGCATCCTGGGAATCTCTCAATTAATAATTCTTCATAGTGTTTGGTGTCTTCTCTTTATTCTATATTTTTAGCCTCAGTTCCTGACTTGGTACTCCGTTAGATATTTTGTACTAGGCACACAAATACCTAGACCATGTCAATATTATTAATGAGTAGAAACATAGAACAAGATACAAATAAAAGTAACAAGAAACTTAGTGGTGACTGACATAGATAAAATGTCATTGTCTCTAGGCTTGATTTTTTTAAAAAGTCAATTGATAAGAGCAAAAGGCACACATTCTTTATAAAAATCATTGCATTATGAAATCATTTCTAGAATGCTATTATTCAATTGATTCTTCTGAGACTGGGCTACTTCAATGTTCTCATCCATTTTGTTGATGTTTTCAGTTTTGTTGGCAGAGCATCAGACAAAAAGAATTCATTTTTCCCTTTATTTTCTCTTCATCTATTGTGAAATCTTTATTTTCAGTTTTGATTTTGGTATTTTGGTTTTCCTCTCTGTAAAAATAATCAGATTATCTCATGCTTTTTTGGTACTTAGCTATTTGCAGTTAATCATTAGACATTTATTAAGCATCTACTTTGTGCCACTCACTGTTACAAGTTCTGGAGACAGAAGGAAAATCACAAAATGGTCCTTTCTTTCAAGGAGTGGACAGATAAATGGGGAAGATAATATGTAAATCAGCTATGTATAAACTAGATATATGCAGGATAAATCAAAGATAATCAACAGAGTAAAGGCACTAGAATGCAGAGAGATGGAAAGTAAACAAACCAACCTATATTTTATTAATTCCCACCACTACCACCAAAGCCCCTAGTTTATTTATTTGGTGCCCTTTTTTGTTTTCATTTATCTTTTTTAAATTTCAGAATTTATATTTTTGTGTTTAGCTGAGGCGTTTTTTTTTTTTTTTATTTTAAATGTTCTTTCCTGACCCTCTTCTATCTCTTCTGGAATTACTGGGGAACATGTTAATCTGAGTTAAGACTTTGAAGGTTGGGTGTCATTGCAATGCTGTTGTTATCATATACATTTTTCTACTGCTTCTGCTCACTTACTATCCATCACTTTATGTCTTTGTAGGTTTTTCTGCAACTTTTTTCCCCATCATTAATAACAGTATAATATGTTATATTATGTTTATATACCATGTAAACAATTTTTTGTTCATCCCGTCCCTAAATGATGGGCACACCCTTAGTTTCTAATTCTTTGCCACTATAGAAGGAGCTGCTCTAAATATTTTTTTACATCTAGGTCTTTTTCCTTTCTTTGACTAGTAGTAGTGATATCTCTGTACCAAAGGGTATGCATAATTTAGTAACTTTGAGTGCATAGTTGCAAATTTGAGTTCCATGATTCATAAATTATCTCTTCTCTCCTTAATCTAATATCCAGGTTAGTCAGTTGTCTTTAACTGCAGAGATCTTGTATGCAGGAATTTTTTCAGTCTTTTGTCTTTCTTCTAATATTAGTTATCCCAGAGAATATTTTGTTTCATTCTATTTTTCCGGTAGTCTACTATGTGGGTCACATTTTCCATCTCTTTGTTCTAGAAATGTATTCTCTTTACCATTTTTTTTCTCAAGAACTCCAATTTTGTTTGTTTTTTTAATGTCTTGCTTCATTTCTTTCAGCCATTCCCAAAGGCCTTGTGGCCAAGTCATTCTTTTCATGAGAATCTTTTCGTACTTATTGTGAAGTCGCTCTCTTCTGGGTTTAAGCTCTTAACCCACAGTATTTCTCCACTGAATCCTTAATTGAGACTTATGCCAGGTTTAGGTTGATGCTGCTGTACTCTTGCATAGGATGACGAGGTCTATTTTGGTCCTGTCCTCTCTGTAACCTTGATGTTTTGATGAAGTGGCTAGAACTAGGTCTTCTATCTGTTGTTTTTTTTTTTTTTTTGGAGGAGGGAAGGTAAGGTAATTTGCCCAAGGTCACACAGGTAGTAAGTGTGTCAAGTGTCTCAGGTCGAATTTGAACTCAGGTCCTCGTGACTCCAGGCTGGTGCTCTATTCACTGCTCCACCCCTTCCTACTCCACCTGCTTGGCAAGTTCCTCCCACCACAGACTCATGTGATTCAGGTTTCCATGTAGAAACCTGAATAGGCCCAAATCACATGGGCCTATTAATAGATGGGAAAGATCTTCTCATTAAGCAAAAATACATTAACAATACACATACATGTTACTTCTTTTTCCAATTTTTCAAGTTTCTTGTGCTGGGGGCTGTAATGGTAATGTAATTTGAATTTGAAGACCCCTTTTTGAGAGAAAGAGGAGATCAATGAATTTGGCATGCAATTAAAAAAGCTAAAAAGAGAACAAATTAAAAACTGCCAATTAAATACCAAATTAGAAATTCTGAGAACCCAAAGGAATGATTAAAAAAACTGAAATTAAGAAAATTCAACCATTATCATCACTGTTATTCAATATTGAACTAATAAATAAAACTAAGAGCTGGTTTTACAAAAAAACCAATAAAGTAGATAAACCTTTTGTTAACTTGATTAAAAAGAAAGAAGAAAACCAAATTCCCATCATCAAAAATGAAAAGGGTGAATTCACCACCAATGAAGAGGAAATATTAGGAGCTATTTTGCCCAACTGTATGCCAATAAATTTGACAATCTTAGTGAAATGGGTCAATATTTATAAAAATATAAATTGCCCAAATTAATAGAAGAGGAAGTAAAATACTTAAATAACCCCATTTCAAAAAAAGAAATAGAACAAGCCATTAGTGAACTCCCTGGGAAAAAAATCTCTAGGGCCAGATGAATTTAAAAGATAATTCTATAAAACATTTAAAGAACAATTAATTCCAATACTATAAAAACTATTTGGAGGGGTGGCTAGGTGGCACTGTGAGTAGAGCACCGGCCCTGGAGTCAGGAGGACCTGAGTTCAAATCTGGACTCAGACACTTAACACACACACACACACACACACACACACACACACACACAAACTAGTTGTGTGACCTTGGCAAGTCACTTAACCCCAATCATCCTCCAAAAAGCAAAAAAAAAAAAAAAACTATTTGGGAAAACAAGGTGAAGAAGGAGTTCTATCAAATTATTTTTGTGCTATAAATATGACACTGATACCTAAGCCAGAAAAAGCCAAAACTGAGAAAGAAAATTACAGACCAAACTTCATAATGAACAGAGATGCAAGAATTTTAAATAAAATATTAGCAAAGATATTACAGAAACTTATCATGAGGATAATACATTGTGACCAGGTAGAATTTATCCCAGGAATACAGGGCTGGTTCAATATTAGGAAAACTATCAACATAATTGACCATATCAACAACAAAACTAATCATATGATTATCTCAACAGATGCAGAAAAAGCTTTTGACAATATACCACAACCATTCCTATTAAAAACACTACACAGCATAGGAACAAATGGAGTCTTCCTTAAAATGAAAGTAGCATCTACCTAAAACCATCAGCAAATATTATATATAACGGGAATAAGCTAGAAGCATTTCCAACAAGATCAGGGTTAAACAAGGATGTCACTATCACCCCTCTTATTCAATTTGGTACTAGAAATGTTAGCAGTAGCAATAAGAGAAGGAAAAGCAAATGAAGGAATTAGAAGAGGCAAAGAAGAAACAAAGCTATCCCTCTTTGCAAATAACATAATGATATACTGAGAGAATCCTAGAGAATCAAGTAAAAAACTGCTTGAAATAATACACAACTTTAGCAAAGTTGCAGGATGAAATATAAACCCACACAAATCATTGGCATTTCTATATATTACTAACAAAGCTAAACAGAAAGAGATAGAAAGATAAAATCCATGTAAAGTTACTGTAGACATTATAAAGTATTTGGGAGTATGCCTGCCAAAACAAACCCAGGAACTATATGAACACAATTATAAAATACTTGTCACACAAATAAAGTCAGATCTAAATAATTGGAAAAACATCAGTTGCTCATGGGTAGACCAAGTTAATATGATAAAATGACAATTCCACCTAAATTAATTTACTTATTCAGTGCCATACCAATCAAACTATCAAAAAATTATTTTATAGAACTAGAAAAAATAATATCAAAATTAATCTGGAAGAACAAAATGCCCCGAATATCAAGGGAATGAATGAAAAGAAATGCTAGGGAAGGTGGCTTACTCATATCAGAGCTTAAACCATATTATAAAGCAGCAATCATCAAAACTACTTGGTACTGGCTAATAAACAATAGTGGACAATGGAATAGATTAGATACAGAAGACAGAGTAGTCAATGACCACAGTAATCTACTATTTGATAAACCCAAAGACTCCGGCTTCTGGGATAAGAACTCACTATCTGACAAAAACTGCTGGGAAAACTGGAAAATAGTACGGTATAAACTAGGCATAGACTAACATCTTACACCTTATACCAAGATAAAAGTCAAAATGGGTTTATAAAGATATAAGATAAAGGCTGATACTATAAGCAAAATGAGAGGGCATAGAATAATTTTCCTGTCATATGTATGGAAAATAGAAGAATTTATGACCAAAGAAAAGATAGGGAACATTACAAAATGTAAAATGGATAATTTTGATTACATCAGATTGAAAAGTTTTTGTACAAAGTCAATGCAACTAACATTAGAAAGGAAGCAGAAAACTGGGAAACAATTTTTACAGCTAGTTGCAGTGGGAATGGGAATTTGAAGATCTTCCCTGCCCCTTAATAGACCTAGAGGGGAATTTGAAGGCCTTCCTTGCTTTGAAAGTAAACTCTGCCCCCTAATAGGCTAAATGTAATCACGTGAAGCCTATAATGGAGGGAATTTGCTGAAGGGTGGAGCATAGCCCATAGGAAGCTTCCCTGCTGTGAAGATAAACTCTGCCCCCCCCCCCAATAGGTTAAATATAGTCACATGGAGCCTGTGGTGGGAGGAGTTTGATGAAGGGAAACCGAGCCCACAGGAAGCTGGGAGCCAGAACTAGTCAGATGGTGGGACAGAGAGGTGCTCAGGCAAGGAGATAGAGAGTATTGTGAATAAATATTGATCTAATATTGGTTTGTGGGAAGACTAAAGGATGCTGTGGCTTTCAGTGTTATTAATGGCTTCTTAATATATTTGGTACTATGATGGAATTGGCTTACTGGTTTTGGGATTAGATTTTCTGATGTCTAAATAAATGTTTCAGCTCTGTCCTGTACCATGAGAATCTATTATATTTTGTGATTGAACATCATGCAATATTTATAGTCATGGTCTTTATTGTGATTGTGGCCGCTGTAAATATTGCATTGTATTAGGCACAGACCCCTCAATGAATCTGTTATCCAAAGAGCTGCCTATTTAAATTCAGAGACTTCACCAAGATGATTTCACAATGAGAACCTTTTTAGCCATTGTCTGTTTTCTCAAAGCCCCTGTACCACTCAGCATTCTCCTCTTCTATCAACTTTGCCAATCTGATGGGTGTGAAGGAGACCCCAAAAGTTGTTTTGATACATATGTTTCTAATCATGAGTGATTTAAATTTTTTTCTATTGATATTTTTTATTGATATTCTATTGGCTGCTGGTATTTGAATTTCTTCCTCTGGAAAATGACTTCATATCCTTTGACCATATATTAAGTGGAGAGTGAATGGTTCTTACTTTTTATAATCTATTTTGTTCTCATTACCAGATGGTCAATATAGAAATCAGACTGATTAGATATTTTGCAGCCAAAGGTGAAGAAATTCTATGCAGTCAGTTAAAACAAGAGCTGAAGCTGACTATAGCACAGATCAGGAACTTCTTATTGTAATATTCAGACTTAAATTGAAGAAAGAAGAGAAAACCACAAGACCACATAGGTATGATCTAAATAACATCCCTTACAAATATGAAATAGAGGTGATGAATAGATTTAAAGAATTAGATCTGGTAGGTAATAATATGCCTGAAGAACTCTGGATGGACGTTAACAATATTATACAGAAAGAGGCAACTAAAAGCATTCAAAAGAAAGAGAGCAAGAATGCAAAATGGTTATTTGATGAAAGAAGGAAACAGAAACGTAAAGGAGAAAAAGAAACTAAACGTAGAAATGCAGAGAATAGCAAGGAGAGATAAGGTTTTTCTTAAATAAGTAATGCAAAGATACAGAAAAAAACAACAACAATGGAATGAGAATGACAGATCTCTTCAAGAAAATTAGACAAGTGAAATTTCAGGCAAAAATGGGCACGATAAATGACAAAAATGGTAGGAAATTAACAGAAGCAGAAGAAATTAAAAAGCAGATGGCAAGAATACACAAGAAAACCAGATCAGAAAGATCTTAATATTACCTGTTGAGAGCCAAAATATTTGATTCAGACTCAGATGACTCCTGGGTGGTGGGCTCCAATGTAGATGTCTTTGACAACCAGGGCTTTGGCTCTGGCCTTGAAGTCTGCTCTGGAGAGCATTCTTTGTGATGCAACTGCATATGAAAGCAGTTACCTGACTACTATATCAAAGACTTTTTTTCCTAAGACTTTAGGTGCCTAGATAACAAAGCCTTACCAAATTATCTATTCTTTGCTACTTCCAGGATATTACAGACTAAGATAATGATAAGAATACTTGAGTCCTTTTCTTTTGTCTCATTTGCTCTATAAAAACCTTGTCCTAAGAATCAATAAAGGGGGGTGGCTAGGTGGCGCAGTGAATAGAGCACCGGCCCTAGAGACCTGGGTTTGGATCTGGCCTCAGACACTTAACACAAAAAAAAACCTAGCCATGTGATCTTGGGCAAGTCACTTAACTCCAATTACCCTCCAAAAAAAAAAGCAAAAAAAAAAAAAGAATAAAGGAAGTTCAGAGTTCTTCCTTGAACTATCCACATGGCCTGGTTCATTCTTATTCACATCTCTGACCATGCTTAGTGCTGGACACTGAGCAGCCCACGATAATTACCTGTAGACAACCACAAAGTCAGACATTCTGGAGAATGAAGTCAACTGGAATTTGGAAAGAATTGCTAACAATAAGGCTAGTGAAGGTGATAGAATTCCAGCTGAGTTATTTTAAATCTTAAAAGATGATGCTGTTAAAAATGCTGCACTCAATATTCTAGCAATTTCAGAAAACTCAACAGTGGCCACTGGATTAGAAAAGATTAGTTTGCATCCTAATCTTATGCCAAGGAACACTCAAGTTGTCAAACAATTGCACACATTTCACATGCCAGCAGGATTATACCTAAAATTCTGAGAGCTAGGCTTCAGCAATATGTGAACCCCAAATTACCAGAAGTGCAGGCTGCTTTTCAGAGGTACAGGAACTAGAGACAAAATTGCTAACCTTTACTGGATTATGGAAAATGCCAGGGAGTTTCAGGAAAAACAAAACAAAACAAAAAACATCTGCTTCTGCTTCATTGACTAAAGTTTTTGACTCTGCGGATTACAACAAAATGTGGCAGGTTCTCAAAGACATGGGAGTTCTAGATCAACTTATCTGTTACCTGAAGGACCTGTATGCAGGCCAAGAAGCAACAGAACCGAACATGGAACAAGTGATTGGTTTAAGGTTGGAAAAGGAGCATGACAAGGCTGTATGCTGTCAACTTCTTTATTTAACTTATATGTAGATTAAATTATATCATGTAGAACGCTAGGCTGGGTGAATCAAAAGCCAGAATGAAGGATGCCAGGAGAAATAGCAATAATTTCAGATATAAAGATGATGCCCCGCTGATGGCAGATAGTGAAAAAGAATTAAGAAGTCTCTTGATGAGGGTGAAAGAGGAGAAGAAGCTTAGCATAAAACAAAAATACTAAGATCTTGGCAACTGATCCCATCACTTCCTGGCAAACAGAGGGAGAAGAAATGAAATCAGTGCTAAATTGTATATTTGTGGGCTCAAAGTTGATGGCAACTGTGGTGAAATGAAGGGAGGGGAAGGGCAGGAGAAAGAGAGAGAAGGGGAAAGGAAAGCTATGGAAGGAAAGCTATGGCAAATCTGGACATCATCCCAAAAAAGGAGACATTACCTTGCTATGGTTTTTCCACTAGCATTATAAGGCTGTGAGAGTTGGACTATATGGAAAGCAGAGTCCTACAGAATTGACACTTTTAAATTACGGTGCTAGAAAAGTCTTTTGAGGATCTCTTGGACAGCAAGGAGATGAAATCAGTTAATACTTGAAATTAATTCAGACTATTCATTGGAAGGTGAAATACTGAAGCTGAAGTTTAAATACTTTGGCCACAGAATGAGAAGACAGGACTTATTGGAATAGAACCTGATATTGGGAAAGATTGAAAGCAAAAGGAAAAGGGAGCAGAGGATCAGATGGATAGATAATATCATGGAAACAATGAACATGGGTTTGGAAAGACTTCCAGAAATGATGGAAGACTAAAGGGCCTGGTGTGCAATGTTCTATGGGTCACAAAGAGTCAAAAATGACTGAACAACTGAATTAGAAACAACTTGACTAGAAATACTTTTCCTTTTTTTTTCCAACCATCACCACCTTGTATTATACCTACTAGCTCTTGAATAACATGAATTGGCACTTAAAGTTCTTCACAATGTGGCTCCAGACTGTCTTTCAAACTCATTTCACTTTACTCCCCTTCACATTCTACATTCTACCCAAACACCCAGGATTTCTATTCCTGAAACAGAGTGTGGAGCTCCATTGATTATCCCTCCCATTTAAATGTCATTCCTTTTTTTTTTTTTATTAAAGTAAAACCACTTTCTGATTAAATCACCCAATCAGAACTAGGAACAAGGACTGCACATGTATGAGAGGTTGGATCACATCCAGGAGAATTTGTATAAAAAGGAGGAGCTCTCTTAGAATCAGATAAACACTGTGAGGGGCTGGAAGCAGATGTATTGAAGCAATTATGTGTGGCATTCCAGAATGTACCTGAGGAACAAAGATAGGCCTGAACTTTGTCAGAGGAGCCTAAAGGTATAGCAGAAGACCTAGGCTAAATGAAGTTATTTTGGGATGTATTTGACTTAGGCCAGTCCCCTGGTGGTTTAGGTTCAGTATCAGAATTAAACAAGATGCTCATAGGTCATTCAACAGTAACTCCAGATAGAGAATTTATTAAACATTTACGACGTTACAAGCACTGTGCTCAGTGCTGGGAATACTAATACAAGCAAAGGAAATAATCTGTGTCCTCAAGATCAAATAGTCTTTTGGGGGAAGATATCATATAAAAGAGATCTGGAAAATGGGGGTGGGGTGGGTAGAAACTAAAAGAGGAGAGAAAGGGAATTCTGATGGGGAAGGGATGGAAAAGTCTAGAGAATGATAAGTAGAATATGAAGGAAAGTGAGCATGGCTTGGATACCTCCTGAAATAACTGTCTGGGTCAAGGACTGTAAAGCCAAGCACAAGCAGCTCTCCAGAGCACTGCTGCTGTTTTAAGGTTCTGATCACACAGTATAGTGAACTCTCTATTTATTCAGCAGTAAGTTAAAGCAAAACATTCACAGAAACCAAAGTACAGCATTCACAAAGTTATAACATAGCAACTTATCACTAAAGTGACCACATAGTTTTCACCAAAGTGGCCACATAGTTTTAAACAAAAGATATCACTCAGTAAGTCCTTAACTCAATCATCCTTAAGGAGCAAGCCTCCTTAAGGGACACACTGTCTTAATCTCTCTGTCAAAAAGTCTTCTTTCTTCTTGATTGGAGGTCAGTTTCCAATCGTCCTTAACTCAATAATCCTTAAGAGGTACCGGGTACAGAGTACAAAGTTCTCCCACCCCTAGGCCATAGTAAAAGATGACTTTCTAAGTCAGCACTAAGTAACCAAGAAGAAGTCTTTTCATCTTGACTCTCAGATTCCATGGTTCCTCTTCCATAGTCCCAACGTTTGCCTGAATTTACCCAACTGTCACCTGGATTCAAAGGTAGGCAGCTCTCAGCTCCTCATCCAGCTCCATAATGAAGTTCAAAATATCCAGTCCACCTCAAATCCTTTGCAGTTTCTGTTTCTGGGAAAACAAAGCTTAATACAGCCAAAACAACAGGCATACACATTGCCAGCACCATCAATTCACTATCTGCTTGTGAAACCAGTACAGACATACAAACAAGGTCTGAGGGGTTAACACAAATCATCAGTATAGTCCCAGGACCTCGGAAACCCTCCTCCAGGACTTCTGTAAACAGACAACAAGAAAATCCTCTTTCAGGGCTTCCAGTGAGGTCCCAGAGCTGCTGTACAAAGTATCACAAACAAAAATCAACACAGAGAAAGGAGACAAACAGAGTTTCACCACCATAAGTGCTCCCTTCTCAATTCTGCTCTCTCCTAGCTTGGCTTCTCCTTATATATGGTGATTAGCTCCTCCCTGTTCTGCCCCTTCCTGTTGCATCAGCAAGTTCCTCTCACTGTGGGTTTCATAAGTTCTGTTTCTTAACAAATATAATATATATATATATATATATATATATATAATCATGGACAAATCTCAAAAGAAACTTGAACCAAAACAAAGTGCTAAATAATTAAATAGCTGAAAGAAGGTGTTAAGTACTTCTTTGCTTGCCATTACAAAGACACACCAAGAAGAGGGCCATAGGGTGGAAGCATCCCCCAGTGAGAAGGCTGCTGATGAGGAGTTAAAGTCTGAAAAGTAAGGAATAGAGTTGGGATTGAAGTGAGTATAGCCTATAAATAATTAGCATTTCTTTGTATTATCAACAAAACCTAATAGGAAGAGATAATAAGAGAAATTATATTTCAAATGATAAAAAATATTTATATGTTGGAGTCTGCCTGCCTAGATATACATAGAAATTATACAGATAAAAGTACAAAATACTATTCACATGAAAACTGGTGTAAAGAATTAGAGAAATATTAGTTGCTCGTAGATGGTGCCAATATAATAAAAATTACATTACTACCTAAATTAATTTACTTTTTAGTGCCTCCCAAACTATCTAAGGAAACAGAACTAGAGAAAAATGACAAAATCGATCTGGAGGACCAAAAGGTCAAGAGTCTCAAGGAAAATAATGAAAAAATAATAACAAAAAAACAAGGAAAAAATGAGATGAAAGAGGATCTAGTTGTATCAGATCTCAAACTATACTACAAAATCATAATCATCAAAATTACTTTCATCGGGGTGGCTAGGTGGCAGTGAATAGAGCACCGGCCCTGAAGTCAGGAGGACCTAAGTTCAAATCCAGCCTCAGACACTTAACACAAAAACTAGCTGTGTCACCTTGGGCAAGTCACTTAACCCCAACTGCCCTCCAAAAAGCAAAATATATATTTTCCTACTGATCAATAAATATTAAAGTCAACCAGTGGACTGGATTAATTACACAACTGTTAAAAAAAAAGAAAACATAGGGGCACAGTGTTCAACAAACAAAAAGATACCAAATACTGGGGTGAGGACTTATTCAACAAAAGCTGCTGAGAAAATTAGAATGCAGTCTGGCAGAAACTGGGTTTAGAACAATATCTCACACCATGTACCAAGGGTAACCTTAAATGGTTATGTGATTTAGATAATAAATGATTGAACAATTAGAGGAGGAAGGAAGGAAGTACATTTAATGACTATGGGGAAAAGTTTATAGTCAAACAAGAAACAGAAGGCATCCAAAAACTAAATGAATATTTCTATTATATAAAATAAAAATGTTTTTACACACACACACACACACACCCCTAAAATTTCTTCCAGTTAACTCAGGGAAAAAATTATACAGCAGCTTTTTCAGATAATGGGGCCCAGTGACTAGAAAGTATAATGAACTGATTCCAATATATAAGTACAAGAGCCACTCTCTAAGAGATAAATAGACAAAAGATATGGACAGAACATATTTAAAGGAAGAAATGCTAGCTATCAACAGTCATAGGAAAAAAAATCACTATTAACTAGAGAAATGAAAATTTAAACAACTCTAAGATCCTACTTCATAATCATTAGATTTGCTAAGATGATAAAAAAATGAAAATTACATTGTTAGAGGGGATATGGGAAGGTAGATATAATAATACACTGTTGGCTGAGCTACGGATGGGCCTAGCATAATCATTAGACTATGCTGACTGGCATGGTAGTAAGATGTCATTCAAATCTAACAATTCTTGTGTTGTACTTTTATGCCACAGGTGAACAGGAAATTAAATCAATGCCTTAATACCTAGGACAAAACATGTTTTGAAGACAGGTTCATTGCCCTTTGTGAAAGTCAAGGGCATGCATGTTGAAATACAAGTTGTGTAATAGGGGGAAAATAGTTTCACTGCCTTTTAAGAAAATTTGAGACATATGTGTTGAAATACCATCTGACCCAGACCAGGGAAGGAATAAGCATTTATTAAGTACCTACTACATATCAGACACTGCCCTTTACAAATATTTTATCCTCACAAGGACCCTGGGAGATAGATGGTAGACGATTTAGAATCTTCTTGACCTCAGGCTAAGAACACTGCTCACTACACCACCTTAGTCATACCATCTATTGTCATGGTTCCCAACTACGTTTCACTCCTGTCTCACTTGATCTCTTTGCCAAGTGAAAAGATATGGCAGCCATTTAATGAGTTCTCACTCTTTTTTGTGTCATGGGTCATTACCCTTGGGTAATCCAGTGAAGCATATTTCTGAGGAAAATTCCTTCTTATAATGTTTTTAAATGTATAAAATGAAATACATAAAGGAAGCAAAATAAAAATGACAATAATCAATATATTAAAAACCAAGCTAACAAGTTCAGGAACCTCAGGATACAAACCATTGATTTATGATATAAATTGATTTGTAGAATTTTATAGAAGCAGATGATGTGAGAGTATACAAAGTTTTGCCTCATAAAACATTAAGAAACCATGACAGAAAAAAAACAACCAAAAAACATGTTTACAAAAAAATTGGTGAGAAACCCAAGCCAGATCATCCTATGCATAAAACTTGAAAACAACAGAAGAAAAACAGAAATACTCTTGTAAATATCTCTTTAATAAACAGTTTTCTTTACAAATGACAGAACCACCATATCTGGATTCCAATATCATAGTCCCTGATATGAAGAAATACAAATGGGACTAAAGAAAACAAAAGGGGAGGATCAGTTGGCCTGAACTAAATATCCACAGAGGATATTTACAGTCTGGAGGATATTGAGATGTTAATGAACTGTGCCTGATTCAGGCCAGTCCCTCATAGTTTAGGTTTACTATTAGAACAAATTGAGATACTTGTAGGTTAATCAATAGTTAATAAAACATTTACTTAGCCACAGCAAAAAAAAAAAAAAGATTTAATGGTAGGAAGTGGGTACTTCTTGAGTTGATTCAGCTGAGTAAAGTTACCCAAATGATTTACCTTTGAAGCATCTGAAAGCTCTCACAGCTATACCTGATTTGTATTCACACAGGAAGTGACATAAAAGTCTTGAGCTTTTACTTGAACTCATCAAGTCTCAGTACCTCTTATCAGTATATCTTACCTTATATCAGTACCTCTTAAGGAAAAACACCAATCACCCTACGTGTCAGAAGGGGTTGTGAGATTGCTTCTACCACATGAGGGGTCAAAGCTTAAAGAAGCTTTAAGAAGGGATGATCCCAAACACCTTGAGAAATTTGTAAACATTATTATTACTGAAAAAGGTGATTAAGAAAATAGCTTTACCAACCCAAATACTTTCCTATCTCTACAGAATCTTTATGAGCTTTTACACACACACACACTCTCTCTCTCTCTCCCACTCCAAGTTTATTAGATGAAGCATTGAGAAGGGGAAAGGAAGACTGTTTTTACAAGCAATATTCTAAAGCCAACAATATCTTTAGAGTAACAAAAATGACTAAAAGATGAAGAGAATATAATATCCCATGACAATTATTACATATAATTTTTTTTGGCCAAAGTCTGAAGTAATCAATAAGACTGTTTTGCTTTGCTTTAAAGATGCCATTTCCTTCATCTGTAACTTGAAAGACCAGATAAGGTCGGCAATGGGTATTCTCCCCTTTGTGACAGAATGCCTGGAAATTCAGAGTAATGGAATTTCTCTTATCTTGGGGGCATACTTAATGGGGGGGGGTGGAGTAAAGGGGGAAAGAAATAGAGACATCCTGAAATTATAAATCCCAACAGACACTACTTTGTCAATTGTCTTTTATTTACAACTGAGAAACTTCTTTCCCGTGGTATGGATAGTAAACATATGGAAATCATAAAGTTGAGTGACACAGCCACTCTGAATTGGGATGGTTCTAAAATATATTTAAACTTTCTCATTCTTTTGTTCAGGCAGCCAGAACTTAGGTTCTAGTTCCATGCAAGCATGCATCTGCTAGCTTTAAGGGAATAAATGATAAAAATGTGCATCACCTAGCCTGTTTGTATCCTTTAACAAAACTTTCAGGTTAACACCCAACATACTTATTATCTGTTGAGTATAAAATATATTGTTTGTAGTGGAACAAAACGGTAGCTAAAGGTTATTTTCCAATCCACTATGTTTCCCTTGAATGAGTCAAACTTACAAAACATTCCTTGAAAGAATTAATAAAGAGAATTTAATTAATGACCCTCTAATTGTTTACAAATGAGGCATAATCAGGGAGATTTATGCTTACCAAAGGTGTTCTGCCTATGGAGGATGACTAGACAGCAAATCTAAACTGAGGACTCATTTCTTAGTGATGGTGGGGTCCTGATGCTCCAATGAGCAGAGAATAGTACATTTAATGTGTTTCAAGCCTTAGTTTCCTAAATGACAGTCACATTCACTCAAAAGAATTGGACCTAAATATCCAGGTAGGAGAAAAAAAAGAAAATGGCTAATAAATAAATACCTATGGTTCAGGCTTCAATTTGTAGTTAGTTGGATAAACCACAGAGCTGGTAAGTTGCAATATATGTATCTTAGATAGCTATTAGAGATGACCAATGAGTCGGTCCTGGAATTTACTAGAAGAAGGGAGAACTTGTGTACTGTTTTGGGGGAAACAGAGCATTACTTTTAATGATCCCAAGGTTGTCCTTGAAATCAAGAACAACAATGTGGCTATGAGTCACTAAAAATTGATAACTTTGCCTAGAAACATTTACTTGCTGTGGGTCTTATACTTTTTGTTACTGTTAACAGGAGGTAGATATTCTTCTGGTATCAATTTTGCAATAACAACCTATGGTTTCCTAAAAATCAGTAAGTTCTGCAAAATCATACAATAAAAACCTAAGGGCACTGATGCTGAGTGAAGTGAACAGAACCAGGGTAACATTGTCCCCAGTTAACAGCTACAAGGTGCAGTGACTAACTTTGATAGACCTAGCTCTTCTCAGCAATGCAAGGATCTAAGACAACTCCAAAAGACGTGTGATGGAAAATGCCATCCACGTCCAGGGAAAGCTATGGAGTCTGAGTGCAGATTGAAGCATACCATTTGCTCTCTTTCTTAAGTTGTCTTGCTTTGTTTCTTCTTTCTTTGTGGTTCCTTTCATTGATTCTAATTCTTCTTTACAATATGACTGATGTGAAAATATGTTTAATATCAATGTATATGTAGAGCCTGTATCAGATTGCATGCTGTCTTAGGGTGGGAGAAGGGAAGGGATGGGGAGAATATTTGGAACTCAAAATCTTATGGAAGTGAACGATGAAAACTAAAACTAAATAAATTAATTAAAAACCAACAACAATAGATTATGATTAAAAAAAAAAAACAAACCAAAGGGTGTGTGTGGGAGGGGAAGTGAAAGCTTCTCTGAACTTCCCTCCCCCTTTCCCCTCTCCTTCTTCTGCTGCTCAGCAGCAAGTCCTTTCAGGAGGCTTTCAGATTTCCCACCTCTGTGGGCCCCTCTTCCCTTTCCATTGCTGTAAATCAGCCTCATTGTCCGGCTCCTCTGTGGTTTAACCATTGGGGAAGATTTTCGATCAGAGACTTGGACCCCCCCCCCAACCAATGGGAGAAAGGACACCATTAGGGTATAAATTCTTGTTCTGCCTTTTGTAAAGTGCCTCTTCCTCATGATCGATCAAGGGGAAGACCAACCTCTTCACCCAGGGAAGAGAATAATAAATTCCTGTTCCTATCCTAAGAGATCTCCGTGTTCTTGATTAAATTTTAGATGAGATTTTTCATCACACACAGGGTGTATGGAGGAAATGGGGTCAGGGGAACAATACTCAAAACTTCATCAGTGACACACAAAAGAGATGGTACCTAATAAAAATGGCTAGCACAATTTTATACCTCTCAGATGGTTAAGAAATATATAATATGTAATCACCGGCCCAAAGCCCATTAATATGGGACTCTCTGCTCACTAGTGATCAATGCTCTGCCTCTGGCTGCTGCTTGGCCTGCATCCCAATTGGGCTGAAATAGTTTTAGGCTGCAGCCATAGAAGAAGGTGAGGCAGGAGTGTAAAGTATAGGTACAGATCAGCTCTCCTCATTCATAGCTCCTACTTGTTTTAAAATATGGCACTTTTCCTTGAAAACAGACCTGAAGTTACTTGTACGTGTAAGAAGGGCTGAAGCTTGTGAGTTATTGTGATGTGATAGAGCTTTCTGTGTTGTGACTGTTTCTAGAAGATGAATTCTTGCATGAGCAAATTGGAAACTGGTGCTCTATTCAAGTTGCTCCCTAATATATCAATTGGGATGAAACAAATTTACATTTTCAAAACAAGCATTATAGCAGAAATTACTGTACAGCTGACCTCAATCAACCAATCAAAAAACATTTATTAAGCCCCTATTGTGTGCCAGGCACTATGCTAAGCACTGGGGATACAAAACGAAGTAAAAAAAAAAAACCCCTCATCATAGTCATAGGGCAGAAAACATGTGCTACTTGTGGTAGCACATGGAACAGAGCACAGGCCAGGAGAGCAGTAAACACCTCTCTTTAAGTCACACCATCTTGGAAGAAGTGAAAACTTACAGGTCCCTGGAAGCATCTCTGAAAACAGTTACAGAAAACCTGTAGGGTTTGGGACAGTGCATCCTCCACCTCAGAAAGAGAGGGACCTCTTTAGCAAGGAGGGGAAAGTCAAGAAATAGATGAGAAAAATGAGCAAACAGAAAAAAATTCTGACTGCAGAAATTTACTATGGTGACAAAGAAGATTAAAACACCTACTCAGAAGAAGCCAAGAAGTCAAAACTTCTATATCCAAAGCCTCAAAGAAAAATACAAATTGTTTTCATGCCACGAAAAGGCCCAAAAAAGATTCTTAAAATTAAAGTAAAAGAGGAGGTAGGGGGGAAACTGGGAAGAGAAATAAGAGTGACACAAGAAAATAATTTAAAAGGAGTCAACAGCTTGGTAAAGGAGGCACAAAAAATGCTGACAGAAATAATACCTTAAAAAACAGAACAGGCCAAATGGTAAAAGAGGTAAAAAGAAAAAAAAATCCAATGAAGAGAAAAATGACTTGAAAAGCAGAATGGCCCAAATGGAAAAAGAGACACAAACATTCACTGAAGAGAACTCCTTTAAAAAATTGTCAATTCTATTTTTGGAAGAAGAGGTATAAAAGCTCACTGAAGAAAATAATTCCTTAAAAATTTAAATTGGGCAAATGGAAGCTAAAGACTTTATGAGACATCAAGAAATTAAAACAAAATCAAAAGAAGGAAAAAAAATAGAAGAAAATGAGAAATATCTCATTGGAAAAATAACTGACCTAAAATAAAAGTCAGGGGAAATAATTTAAGCATTATTGTATTATCTGAAAGTCATGATCAAAGAAAGAGCCTAGATATCATCTTTAAATAAATTATCAAGGAAAACTGCCCTGATATTCTAGAACCAGAGGGTAAAACAGAAATTGAAAGAATCCACCACTTACTTACTGAAAGAGATACCAAAATAAAAACTCACAGGAATAATTGTAGCCAAATTCCAGAGTTCTGAAGTCAAGGAGAAAATATTGCAAGTAGTTAGAAAGAAATAATTAATAAGTATCATAGAATCATATTCAGGATAACACAAGATTTAGGATCACAGGGTTTAGAATGATATTCCAGAGAGGTAAAGGAAAGGGAAATCATAAGGGACTTAGTTTAAGATGGGATAGTTAGGTGTCAAAGTGAATAGAGAGTTGAGCCTAAAATCAGGAAGATTCATCTTCCTAAGTTCAAATCTGGCCTCAGGCTCTCTGACCCTGGACAAGGTACTTAACCCTGTTTGCCTCAGTTTCTTGTCTATAAAAGGAGTTAAAGGAATGGCAAATCACTCCAGTGTCTCTGCCAAGAAAACCCCAAATGGGGCCACAAAGAATCAGACATGATTGAAGAAACTGAACAACAAAAAGATTGAGAATGTCTACTAGACATCCAATTTGAGATGTCTGAAAAACAATGGGAAATGTGAGATTGTAAGTGAACACAATTTAGAACAGGATAGGCTGATATGAGAACCATCAGCACAGAGATAGGAATGAAATCCACAGTAGCTAAGGAGATCACCAAGTGAAACAGAAGAGGAGATGAAGGCCCAGGGCAGGAGTCTACCCTATGGTCAGAGGGCATGATCTGGATGATCTGAGAGGGAGTGATCAGATAAGCAGAAGCAGAAGAGAGTGGATCTTGCAAGGAAAGAGAGTGTGATCAACACTCAAAGCTAGAGTCAAGGAGAATGGGATTGAGGAAAGATCATTGTATTAGCAACTAAAAGGTCGTGAATAACTTTGGAAAGGGAAGCTTCAGTAGAACGATAAAATCAGAAGCTGGATTCTAAGGAGGTAAGAAGAGAAATGAGAAAGTCACCGAGTGATGGCCTTTTTGAGAAATGTAGCTACAAAGGGAGGAAGAGATATCAAATGATAATTCATGGGAATGAAAGGATCAAGTATCCATGTTTGAAGGCAGTAAAGAAGGAGCCAGTTGAGAGGGAGAGACTGAAAATAAAGAAGGCAATTGTTGGAGTAGATGGGATGGGATGGAGTGAGATTGCTTGTGCAGCTGGAGGGGTAGGTCTTGCTAAGGAGTAAGACCACCTCATCGTGTGGAACAGGGGTGAAGGAGGAGATAGTGGCAGAAGGGCAGATGCCTTCTGAGATTTAGGAGATGAAGAAGGCAGAAGAGAAGAAGCTCACAGTGAATGGCCTCAAGTTTTCCTGTAAAATATGAGGCAAGGTTCTTAGCTGAGGAGGTATGGGGAAAGGGAGCTAGGAAGCACTGTTGAGAAGAATGCAATCATCACCTAATAAGGAAGGGAAGCATAATAGGATTGCCCAGCAGCAGTGAGGGCCCAGGGGAGGTTCTGTAACATAAATCTAGAGTGGACCCAGTTAGAACAGTTGCATTCAGCAACATTGTGTTTAGGAACAATGCTTGCAAAATGATGGGAGTGACTCCACAGTAAGGCTTATCAGCAACATGATTAGTGGGCTGGTATTCTAGAGCAAAAGTGCAGAGTGGAATTGGTTCACCAAGGAGACAAAATGGAGAAAAGAGGAGTGAGCAGCATAAGGAAAATGTCCTGGGAGAATTTAGGGGTCAAAGGAACCTTCCTTGATGCTACTCAGGTGGCCTGCCCTAAGGAGAGACAGAGGGCCTTATGAAGGAGGGAGTCATGGATTTGACTATTAAAACATAAGGTAGATAAGAGGGAAGACTGAAAATCTTAGCACCTTGGTTAGAAAATACCAGAAGAGGCAAACGAGATCACTGGGCACCATGAACTACTCTGCCTCTACTGCCCCTCCCCCCCTTTTTTACCCTGACATTATGGAATTTACAGATTGTTAGAAGTGGGATCAAGCTCCTCAAATTCACTTAGTTCTCAAAATCAGACCAAAACAGCCTCAGGTGCTATGCACAGTAACCATTTATTGAGTAGAAGACAGTGTTAAGACTGTTGAGGGGTTTGCTGCATACAGCAAGTCAGGTAACTATTATCCTTCATTCACCTCTTGTATTAGAAATGGAACCTCCATGGATATAGGCTTTGGGGGAGTAACCAAGTAGGAAAAAACCACTGTGCTGAATAAAAACTGGAGGACAATCAATAGTACTTAACCCTGTCATAGTTATAAATCAGCCTGAATGTACAGTAGAGATGGATTTATGGCTTTGTAGAGGATTGTCAAGTACATACCATTGTTTCATCAACTCAGACCATTTTCATGGGGGAAAGTTCACTGGAAGCCCTTTCACATGCCCAAATTATTCTACATTATTAACATTGTGTAGTGCTGCATCTGGGATATGACTGATTTCCACCCTCGAAGAAGTGAACTGGGTCCAAGAATATGCTAAACTGGGGCAATGTCAGCATCTTCCAAGAAAAGACTGATCTTCAGCATGGTAACTCCATAGCTTCTTTCCCTGACAGTGTCAGCTCTGGCCCTTGACATGCCTTCCTATGAGGCTTTGAACACTCTGAACTGCCCTAGTCCTTGGTTTATGATCAACTCTGCTGACGCTGGGTCTAAAGTCTGCTAATCCGGAGATCAACTCAGGTTTCTGATGAGTCCTAAGGGATAGGGACCTATCTCAGTAGGATTTTGTATTAGACTTCACTGTACTGGTGACAGAAATATCAAGAATGGGGAACATTTGGGGAGCAGGATTAGTACAGAACTTTGCTGATGTATAAAATAATGCTGTATGTATATTCTTTATGGCCACTTTCTGTCATTTTCTTTAATCAATCATTTCATTCCAGCATCCTCTAAGATTGGGATAAATCCTACTCTATCTCTTGGGGACTTCAATGAACTTCTTAAAGAACAGCTTTGTTTTTGGACCTTACCTTCACCAAATGGCTGTCTCCAATAATTCCCGGTTTACTCAGATTCAGAATTTTTAAAATATATCAGTTATATAAGTGAACAGATAGCGATGGATATCACTATTCATCACAAATGAGTATGACTGCTAGAAAAAAATTTCAGCATTAGCATAGCCTTATTGGGAACCTTGGGTTGAAAGTAACAGATGCAAATGCTCCTGGGAAAAAAAGTGAGATGTTTCCTTCAATCTTATGGTTATATTTTCCCCTGGATGGTTTGGGCAAATCATCTTACTGAAAGCCAATGAGAATTTAGAAGTGGAGAGTCAGATGATCCTAACCAAATGGGACAGGCTGGGCATGGAGAAGAGATGGGAAGGTGCTGATCTGTTAATCCCTTCTGCCTAGTTTGTGTATAAAGATAGGGGTTGAACATTGAGACTGTAGAGAAACTTGGGGATCATTATACTCTAGGTTTCATTCTCCCAGGGGTGGAAGGATCTACAAAGGAGGGTTAACAGTAAATGGACCATGAAATACAGAATGGGTAGCAGAACAAGGGGATAGAAAACTATCTCAGGCCACAGGATAAGCTACTAGCAAAGAGATTATAAACACGGCTTCTGTTTTTAGATAGTATCTTTGCATATATTTTGGAGAGATACTCTTTGAGTCCTTCTGGTTCTGATTGCCAAATTTCTATTTCTGGTTGCTAAACTCCTGGTGCTATTTTTGATTTTCCTCTGGCTCAACTGTGATCCTCCTACCCGTTTATGATCTGATGACAGTATAGGCTTATTTTGTATTTGGTAAGTGGTTGTAATTTTGTCTTTGACAGCTGAGTTCTCCCAGTCCTCTCCCTTTGTTGATTTCCCTTTATATACTGCTATCCTTGGGTGCTTTCTCTGTTATTACACAGAACAGAGGTCAGGGTTATTTACCACTAGGTATAGAATATGGTCTCTGCCCAAGTATGTCCACAAGAAGATAGAGACTAAGAGGTGGAACGTCTTATTCTGCCCAGGCCTTGGGGCCTAAAGGATTGATAGGCTACATGCCATTAATTATTTAAAGTATACATGTAGGGTTTAGTCATGGAAACCCAGATTGGGGCTAGACTAAATGGGCAGAGACCATATTCTACTAATTTTTTTGAATCCCCCAGAAGCAAGCAGTAACAAGAAGGAAAGGCTTTGGCAAACTATTCCTAAATAGGCTGTTCTTGATGTGGGTGTGTCCTCAAGGATGGGAACCTAGAAAGCTGCACCTGTATTGAGTGTTTATCTCTGCTTTGAGTTCAAGTTTTCTCAAATTTCTTCCATTGATTCAATCTCTGGATCCTGAATTTGCATTTAGAGTCAGTGCATAACTGGATTAAGACAAATGGCATTTGGGCTCCCTCAGGCCAGAATGACTTCACATGGCACCAAGATGAGAGGAAATGAGGCGCACTCACAAGATACCCTGCATAAGCAACAAGCTCTTAGTTTCCAGTCTCTTGATTACTAGTCATCCAATCAAAATTCTAAAATGCAAAAAACAACAATGACAACAAAAACACTCTGGGATAAAGCACTATAAAAGTGGAGAAAAAACCCCATATAATTTAGGTGCACTTAATACTGAATATTGGTTTAGTGAAAGTTGGAACATTCAGAGAAAATAATGCTTCTGTTTCCTGCCTCATTTCATGAGTTTTGAAACTCAAATGAAATAGGGTGTATATGTATATATCCCTAGTTTAAGCAGTTTCTCTCACAAAGCTTTTCTTAAACTTTTTTTTCAATGAATAAATATTTATTTTCTCTTATTCTTAGTTGGGGAGGGAAGAACTCTTGTAGCAACTACACATAGTCAAAACAAACAAACAAAATCCTGAACTGGTAACGACCTAAAGAAAAATCTCATTCTTCACACTGAGTCCACAATCTTTCTGTCAAGAGGTGGGTAGGATGTTTCTTTATTTGTCCTCTGGCATCATCTCACAGAGACACTGAAATAAAATGTTTGGAAGTTATAATTTAATTTACTATTCAGGGGAGAGTTAATGCTCATGGCTAGAGAGAGACTGTATGAGACACACAGGAAAAAGGACAAAGAGAACTAAAGTTAACTCATCCTATGGAGAAGATTAAAATATTCTGAGGAGTTAAGAGACTTCAACTGCCATCCTGAGAGAAGTGAAAGGTGGGATTGTGACTCTAATGTCTATATCCCTAGTTGTGGAGAAGTCCCCAGCTGTAATTCACAGTTAAAGGTAATTCTGGCTGTGACCTTTGTCACAGCTGTGTTAAAATATTTAAATATTGGGGCGGCTAGGTGGCGCAGTGAATAGAACACCCGGCCCTGAAGTCAGAAGGACTTGAGCTCAAATCCAGCCTCAGATACTTCACACACACACACACACACACACACACACACACACACACACACACACACACACACACAGCCCTGTGACCTTGGGCAAGTCACTTAACCCCAACTGCCCTCCAAAAAGCAAAAAAATAAAAAGAATAATAAAATATTTAAATGTCTATGTTGTTTGTTACACTGTTAATGAGTTCTATAACCAGTTAAATTGATGTTTAAACAGATGAGACTAGAAGTGATATGCATGAAATTCACAGAAAATGATAAACTATATGGAATCTCTATTTCTGGTACAGTAGTGATAACAACACAATATACCATTTTTTTGTTCTTCATTGTGATTTAAATTAGCCATGTACACAGTTCTTCCCCACAACAAAAAGTCTGTATTGCAAAGAATAATGGCAGATATTCCCTAACATTTTAAAGAATTCTCTCTGACTCAGGCAGAGCTTCCCTCTATCACATCATGCTCTTTCCCCCTCCACATTCTAATAAATAAGGTTATTTTTCCTCCTTGCTTAGCACTAAGGTCCTTATTTTCCCATTAGTATCTAGGAACTGAATTAGCTTAATATAATACAGTATTAAACCACAGTAATTGTTTTTTTCACTGTTCAAAAATGAGTTTCTGAATCAGGCCTCTCTCTCTCCAAGGCTCTAGACAATCTGAAGTCCTTAAAATCTCTGTTCTTAACAAATTTTCTCCAAAGATAGAGGACTTTCCTTTGTAAGCATATTTATTTTTTCCATCTGATCAATGCACCCCAAATATTTCTACCTGCACCTCCATCATTGGCTACATCAAGCAGAGTCAATCTGTTACTGAGCCAACATTGAGTCCCAGCATTTCAAGTGTGCCTCCTCACTCTTTCAGGCATCTAAACCACAATACATTGCAACTATGAATCCAACTATATTGGACACCAATAAGTCAGAAGTGAAAGAAACAGCATCCTTTGAGGGGTTGCTCTTTTTATTCATTTTAGTTGTAACCATACAATGTCTGTGAAATAGAGTAACACATAAGACTTTGGACAAACATTTAGTGGGGTTTCTTTGTACATAATTCAGTAGAGTATCTTTCATATTCAGCTAGCATGTAACAGAAACAGATGAGAAGAACAAATCAGAGTCAAAAGTAGGAAACTTGTACATTGTTTCATTACTTTAAGGATTAAGGTGCAAAGGGAGGGAATTATCTGGATACAATGAATTTGAAACAGGGTTTCAAATTTGAAAATTTCAAATTTGAAACAGGTTTCAAATTGCTTTAAGCAAGTGGAGACTCCTTTCAGTTGCCTCATCTAATCCATTTCTACTAATACTTTCTTAGAACTTTTATAATCTGTACAAATAAAATAACCAATTTCTTAAACATTTACATTACATCCCCAACTATGAGATAAGTACTTGAAATTTTATGTAATGATATGTCTTTTAGTTGTGCACACAGCATAGCAGAGAAGCAAAAATCTTGTAACAGAAGTGTAATTTATGCCTTTGCATCATTTTAATCTTGAATTACACAATTAACACAAAGTAGGGTTAACTATAGTTATAAGAAACTGGCTGTTTCATGAGTGGGCACAAAGATAATTTTCATCTGACTCCCATCACCTTCACTGAATACAATTTTGCCTCGAATCTTCAATATATATTAAAATCCCCCAAGAACAACTTTTTTTCCCATAGTGATTCTGGTTTATATCCCAGAAAAGCATATGAATGTAGAAGCATAACTTCACAGGACAGGACGGCGACAGTGTGTCTCCATATGGCACTGATCACGTGGAAAAGAATGTCACAAAATAAAAAAATAACTGGAAGGCCTATAAAACAGCTTGAAAGAGCTTGTCAAGACAGCAATTAGAGAATATTATCAAAGGTTTTCACACTGGCAAACACTGAGAAAGAAGATTAGTGTCCTTATTGGGACACTAAAGACCTAAAACTCAAAGGGAAAATTGTGAAGAAAAAAAAACTTTACATAGCAAAAAACTGTTAGTGGCCTTGAAGGGACTCTTAAAGTTGCAATTTTTATTTCATAAGATTGCCCTCTTTTGGGAAACATTTTCAGGTTAGTGAGGGGCTAAGACAATAGCTCTCTTCCACTTTTAATTCTTGTAGTTTACTTGCATTGAAACATAAAACATCTTTTTCTTTCTTTTTTGGTGTTATCCTAATTCCTCCAAGTGTACATTATTATAACTTTGAAACATTTTGAGTTTTCTTCTTCACAGATTTTTTTCACCAAGTATCCTTTCATAAAATCTCTTCTTGAAACCTAAACTCAAAAATTATCTATTTCTTTTTATGCACTCCATTCCTGCTAAAGACACATGATCATTGCTGATCATGTGTCTTCACATAAACTCATGAACACAAACACACTCACACCCACCCAAAGCTCAAAAACATTTATGTACAACATTTATCTAGCTCTAGTATTCAGGCACCTAAATCATTTTGTGTTCTCTATTTTTCACTATATGACCTTCAAAAGAGGTGAGGAAACTGACAATTTGGGATCAAAAAAATTCCCCTACAAGCTGTGTGTCAGTTCAGAGGTGGTAAAAGAACAGAATTTATAAATATAGAAATGCTGACAGTTTGGTGGAAGGACAAAGAATCAAAAAGCAAATTATTCCATAATGACCCCACCTTGTTCCTGACTCCACTGTTGTGACCATCTGAGTTAAACTCATTATCTTAGTTTTGCAATAAAGCTCTCTTTGGAAAAGTTTGTGGATAGTATTTCTCAAAAAATGTACAATTTTGAATTTGTGCTTACACTTAATGCTATATTTTTAGTGGTATTAGATGACCATTTATATAGCCTGGTCAAGAGGTCTTTAAAATTTTGTAAAATACAAGAATAAATGGCCATTTTCCCCCCACTGGCTCACTTAAATGTTAAATGATTTATCCATATATTCCTTAGTCATTTTTGCCTGCCATTTCAAAAGACTAAGAGAATACACATATACAGCTGGATATACTCAAGGATCCCTCACAAAGACAAAGATCCACTGATTTTTGGAGCTGCCCTGGGCTCAGGCTACCCTGATTGGATAGGGTATGGGCACCAATTCACATGGCCCAGTACAGTAGGCTGGCCATAGTCACGCTTCACATCCACTCCAGCTCTCCCTTCACTCCCCTTTTCTCTCCTCTCTACTGTTTTCCACCTTTTCCTCTGGAAACTATAACCAATTAAATCAATGTTGCCATTGCTGTGGGGAAAGCATATATGCCAATCAACTCCTTTAGCATTAATCAATGAACATTAAATACCTGCTTTGCCTCAGGCACTGAGCTAGGTACCAGAGATACAAAACAAAAGCAAAAGCCTGTCTTCAAGGAGTTTATCTTTAATGGGGAAGAAAACACACACATATGTAGGTATATAGAAAATACATACAAAGCAGAGACAAGCGCAACTTACAGGAGAATGTACCAGAGCTGGTTGGGACACACACACACACACACACACATGCATACACACACATACATACATACACACACACACATGAGAAACGCTTCATGCAGAAGGCAATGTTTAAGCTTAATCATCAAGGAAACAAGGGACTCCATGACACAAAGAAAGGTTAGGGATTACATTCCTCTATCCCTGGGCTATCTCCTATATGTGCTGTCTTAACTACTCCTAAGAAAGCCCCAGAGTACAGGGACCATTCTCAATTTTATATTTATATACTTTGTACAATGTTTGGCACATAGTAAACATAATAAATGCATTTCTATTCATTCATGTATTCATTCTTAACAGGGACAACAGGAAGGAAAGAGTTGGTGAACAACCCATGGTTACCCACATTAATTTTAGTCCAGACAAGAAAATGATAACAAAACATTTGAAGGTAATTATTTTTGTAAAGAATTATTTCATCTGACAGCATCCTACATGTCAAGGACAGAGGGTGAGCACAGGGAAAAATAACATTTCATTCAGGTTGAATTTTTTTGCGGGTCAGGCCCATATGCTAATCTGCATGGCTGCTTTAATAGCTTTTTAATTGTATCTAGAGTGTCCAGTGGTTAAGGTTTATACTGAGTTTGTCATTTCTTCAAATTCTTAGCATCAGTATAATTTTGAACTATCTCAAATGCTAAAACTGGGCTTAAATCAGCAAATAACAAAACCACAAAACCTTCCCACTCCTATCCATGAGATGACCAACTAAAAGGCATATAATATCTGAGGTTACTAACTGAACATTTTCAGTCAACCACTTTCCTCAGATTTAAACCATTTGAAAGTAGTGTTTGAGTAATGAAAGGTAAATATAAAATGGTACATTTTAATGAGAAGCAGCATGGCAAAATGTAAAGACTGGCTTTAGAGGAACAAAGACATGTTTTTGAGTCGGGTGTGTAAGGCAGACTACCTGTGTGAGAGGTGGGCAAGTCAATCTCTCATTATTATAAACTGCTGAGAAGGTTCTGACCTGCTTTGGTAGAGAGAGAGTTCTCATCTGGAAACCCCAGGCCCATTCCTTATTCCTATCCCTATCTTACAGCCAATATATCTGGAAGACATAATGAACCTAGACAAAAATAACCTAACTTCTTAGGACTAAACTCTTGTATTCTGTATTATTTTTACCTCCTCCTAACCTTAACAAATACAATAAGCATTTTCATATATAAAGTAGAACATAAAAGAGCATTTGTACATGAATCTTCAACTTTCTATTACAGACAGCTTGCTTTTCCTTTAAAGTACATATATAATAAATTCATCAAGTAATTTTCAAAGATGTCCTGCTTGTCTGTGTTTGCTTCTACCCTTATTTCTATTTTCATCATTATTGTTCAAGACAAAAAAGATAAATTATAATTAAACTTTTTTCATCCTAGTGACTACATTAAACATGACTCTCTACATGTGTGTATACATATGTATACACATATGCACACATACACTTTAATGACGATACTGCTTGTCTATAAATCTTACAGAGTTTAAAGGGATAATCAGATTAAAATGTGACACAGCACAGTTTTTGTTAATGTAATCTATACTCTCAATTTGTTTGGATTAGATTTATTGAATGTGAAAATTTTGCAAATACCCTAAAAGAACAAAACGGAAGTGACAGAACGGTTCAGATACAAGTTTACCAATATGCACAAACTTTAAAATATTTACCTTTTCCTCTGGCAAAGTAAAAAACACATCATTAAGTCGTAATTTGGATTCTGCCCCACTTTTCCACCTCGAGTTGATAAATTCACATACTAAACTGAGAAAAGAGCAGAATTTTAAGCAACCCTATCTATTTCTATAATATCCGTTTTATGCCAAATTATTACTCTATAAGCATTCCTGTGTAGAGAGGTACATAGTTCTTCACTTCCCTCCCACTGGAATTCTCTCTTCACCAACCAATTTCCACTTATATTTTATAGTAACCCTGAGACAAAAGACAAAATTCCACGGCAAAGTGAGAAAAAAGTTAATAGTGTGAGTTTAGTGTTTTAATTTACTTAAACAGATCAATAATAATGTAAATGCTGGTGTACCCAAGGAGGAAAAAAATCTCCTAAACAATAACTCTCTCCTTTTAATCAGGTCAAAGCAGATTAAACAAAAAGCCATTCATTCCCACTTTTTTAGTTTGGTTTCCATAAAGAAGACAAACTCTAATAATCCTAGTTTCAGGGAATCAAGATCCCTCCACTGGAAATGATTAAGTCTTGTATATGAGGAAAACTAAGTAGATTTTTTATTCAAATGAGTCCAACGACTTCAGACTAGGACATTGTTAAAATATTATTTCTTTATATTTTATAACACACTAAGGCGCTAAGCCTTTTTCTAATGTGATTGTTTTATATCATGAATGATCCCACTGTTTTTTTCCCATAGGCAGTATTTGATACATCTGATTGAAAAAAAAGATTAGACTGTTAATATGTACAACACTTGGTTTAAAAAAAATTACAGTTAAATAACTTTCCTAAGATTTAGAGTTACTAGCTTTTCAATATATTTGTCTACTAAAACTACATTTTACACTTACCTGTAGAATACTTCTAGAGTAAAATAAATCATTATTTAGTATATCATTCTGAATGGTAGTTATTAATAAATACTTTCAATTGAATTGACACTGAAGGGTTAAACAAAGCACATGTTGTGGTTGTTGGTGGTGTGTGTGGGTGTGGAGTGTGTGTGTGTGTGTGTGTGTGTGTGTGTGGGTGTGTGTATATACACAAAGTTTGTATTCTGTAATTCAATTAGCTGTGTTTGTGATAAAACTGGCTCCCCCACACCACAGAGCAGAGCCCAAATCAAAAACAGCCCTCCCAATCCCACGTTCTACAGCTCTTGAATGAAGAAAAATAGTCAGTGAAAAGTTAAGGGCAGGATTCTCTTTTACAGACAATATGCTTAGATTCAAAGGCTTTCCACCTTGGATCTTCTCCACTGCAGCACTCAAGGACACTGCAAATCCACCTCTCTACCATTCAGCTGATCTTGCCTGTGGTGGGAGGAAATTTCAGGGTATACATGGTTGAAGTAAATTACAGGTAGGTACAGTCACATCCGTGCCACAGGTTCACAATGGTTAAGTGTTTTTTCAATAGGCATTCCTTGTTGTCACACTTTCTGGCCAGCTAATTTTCTAGGAGGTTCTTGCTAATATTCCCAATTTAACAGAATCACAATTCCTCCTACTGCTGTTGCTCCATCCTCTAAACTGGACTGCCAAAGGTCATGCTCGGGAGGAGCTAAGTCATGGATTTGGCACACCTTGGAACCATGCATCCTAATCTTCACTCCAACTATTTTTTTAAGCAATCGGGGTTAAGTAACTTGCTCAAGGTTACACGGCCAGTTATTTCTGGGTGTGGTGCTAAGTATCTGAGCCTGGATTTGATCCCCAGGTCATCCCGACACTGGAGCCAGTGCTCTTACTCGCGGAGCCACCTGGCCGCCCCACAATCCAACTATTTTCTGCTCTGCCACCTAACCTAGTCTTGGTACCCCTTCCCCCTTCAACCTCTTTCTCTAGCTAACTGTAATCAAATTACAGACCTTTAAAAAGAGTATGCTAATAAATTCCACTCTTTTCCATTCACCATTTCCCAGAGCAAAGCTCCATTTCTTGGCCATCATACTCTCAATGAGAATTTAAGCTCTCAGAGAGCAGAGATTATTTCATGTGCTTACAATTATGTATCCAGTACTCAGCACAGTGCTTGGTATAGTTTAAGCCTTTACTGAATACTTTTATCATTCATTCTCAGAACTGGAAGGAATTTAGCTTCTAGTTGGTCTAGAGACCTAGCTCAACTCCTTGAATAAAAATTGTATATGCAACATACCTGACCACATTCAGAGCTTTGTGTTCAGTTCTGGGTAAGGAATTTTAAAAAGGAGAGTAATAAGCTAGAGAATATCACAAGGAAGGCAACAAGACAGTGAAGGTCTGCAAATTGATGCCACTAAAAAAGAGGGCCACATTAAGCAGATTTTAGGGTTAATCCTGGGCTGGGGTTTGTTTGTCAAGCTCTGAGCAGTGATAGGATTAGAGAAAAAAGGGACAAAAAATGAGCTGAATCAATCAATCATAAACCTGGCCAAGGGATTCAAGTGAGGCCAGAACAGGGGGTGATAGAACTGTAAGGACAACAGGATGTTAGGATGAAGACAAAGGTCTGGTTTAGAAAGAATGTGGCAGAAAGATCAACAGAACAAGGAGTAGTTATGATCAAAAAGAAAAATTTGGGGGTTCAAGTCATTCATGGGAGTTGAGAACAAGGAGAGTCAATGAATTGGGAGGCTCTGGTGTTCAATATATATGATGACGATCCTTAAAAGTCCTGAATATGAGAGAAGGAAATTTGGTTAAGACTGGTTTCTATGTCTATGTGATTTGTGAGCTATGTTCTAAACTCCTTGAAAATTCAGAATGATTTAAAGGCCAGTAGATGACTGAAAAGTGTTTGACCCGGGTAATATGAATAATATAAAATAAATATAAATTGGAGTAAACTTCAAAGGAGGACAGATGGTTGGTGATGATTTCAGACCAAGATGGTCTGAAATTGGCAGTGAAGAGCAATGAAAATGCTTAGTCCTTCTCCTGATCCAGGGCACTCAAGGTCATGAGTAAAAGAGTACTCAGTACTGAAGAGGTTGGTCAGAGATGTAGACCAGTTACCCTGAACGCAATAGCATAGTGGCTTCAGAAGGCATAACAGATATGGCTAGTTGAGCTGGATATGTCCTCATTCATCCTCTCTCTCTCTCTCTCTCTCTCTCTCTCTCTCTCTCTCTCTCTCTCCATATATATATATATGTGTGTGTGTGTGTGTGTGTTTGTGTGTGTATATGAATGTATATGTGTATATATGCATGTATATATACACACATACATATATACGTGTATGTGAAGATATAGATATCTATGTACATATATGGCTGTACAGAGATATCTAGGGAAAAGTTTTGTTTCTATTATATTCATGAGAAGGGTCTTAAAAGAACTAATAAATAACAAAAAATGTATGTGGAACTTTGGATCGTTCTTGAGTTAAGAAAGCTAGCTAGACTAACATGTTGCATGTACTTTCAGTTTCTTGTAATGGACTTGTAATCAGGAAGACAACCTGAGTTCAAGTCCTGCCTCACATACTTTGTGTGAGCTTAACAACCCTTTCTGCCTCAGTTACCTCATCTGGAAAAGAAGGATAATAACAGCACCTTCCTTTTAGGGATGCTGCAAGGATCAAATGAGATAAGATATGTCAAACACTTTGAAAACCTTAAATGCCTAGCTATTATTTTTTTTCCTTTTGGAAGTCACCTAGACACTCTATAACTGACATTATGTAACAGTCAGTAAGAGCCCACTCAGAATAGCTACACTGAAAAATAGTCCTCAAAATAATCCATGGTCACTGAATTCTTAAAATGCTACCTTTTATGAATAAAAACAGAAGTTATGATTCAAACTAAATAAAAGTCAAAATAGGATTAGAAAACTAAACTTACTCATTTTCTGGGTCTCAATGTCTTCAAAGAAGCAAAATGATAAATAGCTACTAGAAAAAAAAATGCATAAAAGCTACCTGATGCCACCATATCTCCTTCTCAGGTTGTAATAGTTAGGAGTACCTTTCCTCACCGCCCTAAATCAGGACAAATAATGATCAATTACCTGATATTCTCAAGACCCTTAATGTGCTGGTGTACTGGGGGGCTGGTGCACACACAAAGTACTTCTAAACAGGCCTGCTTAGTAATTCCGCTCATGCATTAATTTCCTGTATTAATTAATCTGCTTGTCCAACATTGTATCCAAATAACTATTGGCAGAAATGACTTAAACCAAAAAATTTTTAAGATGTGAATATCAATATTAATACTATCCCAAACAGATAAAATGAAATTATAAAAAGAAGTCTGGTTTTACATTTTTGTATTTTGATCCCCAAGTAAATCTAGTTCTCTCATCAATGAAACAGTCACCTGAGTAGCTTTCCTCCAGATCTTTATCATTTCATAATTTAAAAGCATATACTCTCTTGCTACTATATAAATTCTTTTAGTAGGATATATTAGAGATAGTCACATTGAATAAATTCTCATATGTAATCATCTCTTGATTATTATCTGATAGATCAATTTCAAAGCAAGATTAGTAATATTTCCCCCCAGTTTACTTAATTAAGCACTCAACTGACATAAATAGTATTTGGACATGTGAAAAAGGAAAAAGCTTACTAAACATGAATGAAGTTTTTAACTCTTTTTATCTTTAGAGAAATCTGAAAATTATAGAAATTTACATTTGTAAAATCCTTTCCCTTCTAGGTCCCATGTTTTATTACCCCCTTTGGTTTCGAGTTGAAATCACTTCTCTGAGAGCCACTTACTTTCCTCATTCAATGGATGGCCTCCTGGGTTCTTTCTATAAGTAATGCCTGACTAAAAACACTGTCCCATTTATATGACTTAGATTAAGATGTATCTCATTCCAAACTTCTTGGGTTCTCTTACTAAAAGTTCTGGCCTTCTTGTTTCCTTTCTCTCTCTAGAGAGCTATTATTTCAATCCCTGTACCCTAAAATAACTCATCTGGCTTCTCTTTGCCTTCACCATTTTTGAGAGCCCTATATTTTTCCACAACTCCATTTTTGGGCATCATCAGCTCACAAAACACAGGACCTCTTTCCCTTGTTGGAGGTGTGGGAGTAATTTACTATCTGAATCCACTAATCTGAACATCATATATTCACTAGCTGAAATACAGTACACACTGGCATATTTTTGTTCTATGAAATCTGCTATTCTTATCCATTATATATTTTAAGACTGCACTTCAACCAACATAAGCTCCAAATATACACATGAGCTACATAGATATATGAGATCACATCACACACAAATTAGAAGAGCAAGAAATTTATCTTCTGGATCTGTGGATGAGGAAGAATTTATGGCTAAACAAGCTGAAGAGAGGATCACACAAGATAAAATGGACAACTGTGATTCCATAAAATTTTAAAGTCTTTGCATAAACAAATCTAATTAAGTTAAAATTATAAGTGAAATAGGTAATAAAAAAAGTTTCTCAGCAAGTTTCTGTGATAAAGGTCTCATATCTAAGATATATAAGGAACTGATTCAAAATTGCAAGACTAAAAGTCATTCTACAATAGGAAACTTATATGAATAGGTCAAAGGACATGAACAGGAATTTTTTAAAGGAAGAAATTCTAACTACTAACAATCATTTTAAAATGCTCTAAATCACTAATGCCTAGGAAAATGCAAATTAAAGCAACGAAGAAACTCCTTTTCATGCCTTCAGACTGACAAAAATGACAAAAGAGGAAAATGACGAATATTGGAGAGGCTGTGAGAAAACAGCTAGACCAACGTGTTGTTGGTACAGCTATCAACTGGTCCATTCCTTCTGCATTTTATGAATGTCGTGTAAATCTCCAAAGCTACCATTGTGAGACATCCTTCAATTGAAAATCAATTTCTTTATAAGGAAGATCTTTTTGTTATAGTAATTACAGAAGAAGGCTACATATAAAGGAAACAATACAGTAAAATTTACTTGATCTATAATTTAAAATTTTGTATATAATTTTAACTGAATATATAAAAAATCTTGCACATTCAAAGTAATTTAATCAGATCCTTCACCTAACGTACTTCACTACTGTTGCTACAGGGTATATAATATTTGTTTACCTTCATCTTTGCCTAGCATTTCTCTAAGTAATTTCAATAATACTGACTTCTGAATTACTAAATTTATCACAAAATAGAAGTCTCATGCAATGCATTAAACAACAGATTCCATTTTGGCATGATGATACAAACTAAGCTTCTAGGTTGGTTTAAAGGAAAGTAAAGTATATAAGAGTAATAAAATGCTATATTACTTACCATATGAAGAGATCCTCAATAAATGGTCTCTAGGGTCACAGGCTTATGGCTGTACATTACATTTTATTGAAGATTCAGTGTAGTAAGATCAAAAAAGGCTGCAATGCACCTTTCAAAGTCTTAGATATCCCAAGTCAATTTAGTTTCTATTATGTTGCTTAGGCACCAAAGAAAAGGAGTGATTTTTCTGTGGAAAAAATTTAGCAAGTTCTAGTTATTAAAAAATAATTATGTTTTTCCCTTCAGAAATCCTTTTCAATGATGACTTACTCCATTAGATCTCATAAAGTCATACTCCCTCAAGCCTGACGGAATAACAGTTCTTTCTCTACCAGGGACAAAAGAGGTATGCAGGAATGACAAACACATTGCTTTGACATTAAGTCAATCCCATATAGGTAGATGAAAAACACACAAAAGGGATTGATGGCAAAATAAGCATTCCCTGAAAGACAATGATTGCTATGGAATAGCTAGTAATCTGTGGGCTCATCACAGAAATTTAGTACTAAGAAGAGTGACTTTGGAAAACTGATGGTTTTCTGTGATGAAGTTTAAAGATACAAAATGATAACGTCTACCAAGTAACAGATCACACTCCAGCAGGCTGATGGAGCATTTACTACCGTAGGAGTGAAAGTTAAGAATGCTATTATGGTTCTATCTATCACAGCAATTCAGTTTAATCCAACCAACATTCATTTTTATCTACTGTGTGCAACAGGCTGTGCTAAATGGATGAAACGACAATGAAACAGTCCCTGTCATCAAAGAGCTTACATTCCAGCAGAAAGATACATGTTCTTAAGTAATTAAGCATAGTATGTTCAAAGTAATTGAGAGAGAGAGAGAGAGAGATTAGCAAAGGTCTTCTGCAGAAAAGTGCCTCTGTGCTGTATTTTGAAGGAACCCAAGATTCTGAGGGGTAAAGGTGAGGAGTGATAGATTCCCGACAAGAGGGACCAAACAGAGAGGTGGGAAATGATGTAATACTGGGCACAGACAATATAGTGAGCAAGTCAACTTGATTTGACAGGAGAGTGGATGAAGGAGAAATTATATGAAATAAAACAGGAAAAAAAAGCGATATATTATTTTCCATGCCAGACTGAGAATTTTATTTTTTATACTAGAGACAATAGGGAACCATTTTTTGAATAGTGAGATTGACATGTACAGATAGGTGTTTGAGGAATAGCAGTTTGGCAGCTGTGTGAAAGATGGATTGCTATGGGAAGAGACTAAGTAATTAAGAAGTAGCAATATTCCAATAGTCCAGGCAAGAAATAGTGTGGAAATGAACTAGAAGTTGTGAGTGGAGAGAGGGAACAGATGTAAGAGATGTTGTAGAAGGTGGATTGATAAGACTAGACAACTGATTACAAAGAAGTCTGAGAGAGAAATCAAGGATGAATCCAAGCCTGTGACCCTGGGTCACAGTAATAGGAAAAGGTTTAGTAGGAAACTCTGTCTTAGATCTGCTGAGTCTGTGATGCCTATCAGTCACGCTGGCAGAGTTATTCAGCAGGTAGTTGGTAATTTGAGATCAAGAGATTAGGGCTACATAAATAAATGTCATCTGCATTGAAGTAAATTAACCCAGGGAAACTGATATCACAAAAGAAATAAGTAGAAAGAGAATTGGAGTATGCCCACCCTTACTGGGTGGAAGAAGGATGATAAAGCAAGAGACTTAAAAGGAATCATAAGGAGATCAAAGAGAAAAGTTCACCTAAAACAAGGAAGGGAGAATATATCTTACAGAAAGAGATCATTGATCTAGAGCTAGAAGGTATCTCCGAGTCAATCTAGTCCAACCCCTTTCACTTTACAGATGAGGAAACAGAGGCCTAGCAGAGTTAGAGCCTTGCCTAAGGTTACATCAAAGGTAGGATTTGAACCCAGGTCCTCTAACTCCAGAGTCAATGTTTTACAATTTTAAAAGATGCAAATAAGTCAGTTACAATGAGTAAGTAAAAGAAGATTTCACAGTTAAGTATCAAAATAACAGCATAGAAAGAAAATATGCTATGGGCATGTATGTTATTCAAATTATGAGACATTTACACGATTAATATGGCATGTTTTGAATTTATTTTCCTATCATAGTTGCTTCTCCTATGATATTTCTTTTTACCCAAATTGACAGAAAGTGAAGTGGCAGAGTTCGGATTCCAAGACAGGTTTTCTGACCTCAGTGTCTACAGTCTAACATACCATGCTGTTTCAATCAAATGATTTAAAATCATTTCTGGTTACATGTAAAACACAGGAAATCATCAGTATAAAACAATACCTCAATGAGTAAGTTGTCAAAGCTGATGAACATACAGTTCTCCAAAGAAGAACTGCAAACCATTAATTACCATATAGAAGACTATTACTAATTACTCATGGGGTTACTATAATAGTAAATAGCCTCAAATTATAAAATAATAGAAAAAAAAGACAAAAAAGGAGATGGAAATAGTGGTAGAGGGATAACAGAAAGATAAGTATACCAAAACAATGTTAAGAGAATTATAAATTGGTCCAACCATTCGGGAAAGCATAATTTAAAGGACTCTAAGCAAATGACTAAAATGTGTATGCCCCTAGAACCAGAGAATTTACTGACAAGCATATACCCCAAGGAAGTGAAACAGAAAGGCCCCAAATACACCAAAATAGTCATGATATATATATATATTTTTTACAGTAGCTAAGAAATGGAATTTGTGGATGTGTCCATTGTTTGGAGAATGATTTAAGCAAATTATGGTGCATGAATGAAATTGAATATTATTGTGCTATAAAAAAATATAAGACTACAGAAGTGTACGAAGACATGAACAGATATGTCGAGTAAGCAGAGGTCTGCTTATATGACGTAGGTCTACAACAATGAAACTGAACACTGTGTAATTATAATAATCAAGTTTGATCCAAAGAAGAGATAAATGTTCTTCCCTCTTTCCTTATTTTAGAGATGGGAGACTATGGGAATGGGACAGTGATAATGCAAGATTTTACCAATGTGTTTGCTTTACTTAACTGTTCTTTTTCCCCATGTATTCTATACTTCGCTATATAAGAGATGGTTCTCTGGAGGGGAGGAAGAATATATTTGGAACTGACGGAGATGTAAAGACAAAAACTGTTGATATATTCTTTAAAAAAAAAAAGGAAAGAATTATTGAACCATAACCTTCCCTAGTCCATGAAATAGTCTGAAGATTGCACACTAGCCCAGTCCTATTGATGGCAAAAACATTTTTATGTAACTCCATCTATAGTTAACAACTTGCAAAAGGGAACCATGAATATATAGAGGGTAAAATTTAGTTCTGCTATAAGTTGGGTTAAAGAATCATTTCTGAAACCTAGTTCTACAAAAATTTGGAGATTGTGGATGGGGCGTGTGTGGGAAACATCAGTCCCTTCTGTAAAGAATGTAAAATAGTGACTAAGTTTTCTAAAAAGGTTTTTGACTTATACAGTTCATTATTCTTGAGATCATTTGTGGAAGACAATAGAAAAAGAAATAAAGAGGTTGAAATGAAAAGTTAATGGAAGAGAAAGCAGAAAAACAAATTGGTCAGAATCCTGGGGAATGTCCTCCCACAGTCAAACCACCGATGCATGCTATAAACACTAATCATTCTCCTACTCTCAGAATCAAAGATATTAGATCTGGAAGAGATTTTAGAAATTATCTAGTCCAACCCCTTCATTTGATAGGTGAAGAAAATAAAGCCCAGAGCGGGCTTGCCCAAAGTCATAGCAACACCAAAGCCAGGACTTAAACTGTATCCGAGATGTGTCCATTGTTCTCTCTACTACCACACCATTCTTCTTCCCCAGCTGGCTTTTAAGATAATAGAAGAGGTAGATTATGAATGGCCTTCATCTCTACTCCTACTCTTAAATTAATGAAGAAAATTCCCTGATAAAAAAACTCGTTCCTCTGACCATACTGAGATATGATATATAAGTTAAAGTAACTCTGGCTTTGTGGTAGGAAAAAAGATTTTCTTGATGGTAATTCACATAACAAGGCTTCTCTCAAAATACCAATCCCTGAGTGACTGTAAAATCTGCCAGAATATACATGAGTCTGATTGATTGCCAATCCTGTTATCTCTAGTGCTGTATGTTTGGTTCTTATTTTCATTTTATGATTTTGTAAATCAGCTAAGCATCTATAGAGATATCTGGTCTGGCAACAAGGCATTGCATATCAGAATGCTTTCCCCGATCCAGGCAATTCAAATGATTTTAATTCGACAAATATTTACTAAATGTCTATGGTGCAAGGCTCTAGAGATTTTTTTTTAAATCAAGATAACATTTCCTGACCTTAAAGAGTCAATTCTGCTTCCCTGTCTCCCTAAGGTTTCATTTTCTGGCATTCTTTCTGCACGGATAGTTGTACCCTTGAAAGCAGTTCTTCTAGTGAGCTATACTTGTATATTTCACTACATGCTGCTCCTACAGAACTGTCTATAAACAATTTTGTTTCAATTCCTGAGGTTCCAAAGTATAGATCCTATAGAATGATTATGTACAAAGGTGGGCAATTGACAGAGCTATTCCATTATTTGAAAGTGCTATTCAACATACTCATAAGCATGTAGAATAATAAAAGTTGTATACATTTTTATTATAACCTGGATTTGGAAATCCTCACTACTTTTTAGGATTAGAACTCATTTTCTTCATAAGAAACCTGTTAAACTCACCTAGGAGTTAAAAGATTTAATGACTAAGTGACTATTTTTAGCTCAACAAAAATTTGGAATCAGAATATAGGTCTCCATCGATAGACTGGTAGAAAACTTGCCTGATTCAAGATTTACTGTCGATCTGGTGATCCACTGATGCAATAAATCAATAATAAACTGTGTTTTCTTCTTTCTTTTTTTTTTTTGAGAGAATACTAACTATAATCAGCATAGACCTAAAACTGTTTTTACAGACTTTGAGAATCTCATCTGCAAAAAATTTTTGGAAGAGTAGAAATTATTAACATCCCTTCAAAATTGAATTTTTATGATCCTAACCTATAGCACCAATCAATACAAGAATGGAGAAAAAATACTAGGCCTATTTCATAACTCTACAACTAGAAGCCTCCTGATCTATAGAATGATTTTCTAAAGAAATGAACCTTTACACTAGTTCTAAGGTAAGCCGTACAATGGGATAGCATGAAAAAATAATAGTTTACAATTCAATAACCAGAGCCCTTCTGATCTGACAGAGTTCAAGTAGGTAGCCTAATATCCTCCTTGCTTTGGGGGTACAATCTTTAGTACAGTAATGGTTCACTTCTTCATGGGTGTTTTAGAACTTGGAAACCTATATTTTTTCATAAAAGTTTAGATACAAAGGACATAATAAAAAGAGAAAACTATAAATCGGTTTGCTACTTTGTTCATATTGGGAGGTACTTTTCCAAAGAGCTTTTTTTAAAAAAATAATACTCTGGTATCTTAGAAATTCGCTCTTTAGGTATATAAGTATATAATGTAGCCTGTGGTCCTGGAAAAGTTAAAAGTTGTCAAGTTCACTACTTTCAAGGAGTTTTCACTTGTTTCCCTCCATATCCTCATTATATCTCCCTCTCCAAGCCTATACCACTGTCAACAATGAAAAAGATAGGTCAAAGGTTTTAATGTTTTAGTGAGATTTTTAAAAATCTTGCTTTTCAAAAGAGTGCAACAAATAATAATCCAACCCAACTGTAGAATCAGAATGTTGGGTGGTAATAGCAAAACTTCTAGTTTCTTAAAGTCAATTTCTTAATTTGGTTTAGTGGATTACAAAGTCAAAAAAAAATTTATGTGTACGTATGTATGTATACATACACACAAGGATTTATTAAAAAAGATGCTAAACTTATAAAGCAAGCCTAGATATATGTCCCCCATGGACTCCTTTTGAAGAATAGGTTGGACATAAGAAAGAATTATTAAAGTGCACTCTTGAAACACATAGCATTCCAAAAGTCTTAGCGCAGCTTTAAGCTTTAATAGTTTGTCCAAGTACTTTATAAATGATAGTCCCATCAAGGCCCTAGTAAGAAAGGTAAAGACAGTTTCAATCTATTATTTAGAGGAAGAGGTGATTAACTAGCTTAACTCAGAAGTCTCCCAGAAAGTGAGTCAGAGTTCAAACCAGAACTTGGATCTTATGGTTACTCCAATGTTTTGCAGAGCTCTTACAGGGGCACATGAAAAATGATCTTAATAACAGATACTATCAAACTCTCTAAAATTATAGGGTTCAATCATGACAACTGAAGATTACATAGAAGTATGTCCTATAATAATAAAAAACAAAATCTAAAATCTGACCCTAAAAGGCCAGATGGGCCAGGTGATCAATTTATACAGTTTGTCAAGGAATATTAGCCACATACTCTGAGAATAAGGATATGAAAATATGCAAAGACCGAGTATCTCACCATAACTTAAAGGACTCAGCAAGTATTGTAGAAATAATATATACTTTTGGTTCGAGGGCAAAGAAATAAATAAAATTGTTCTGTGTTTTAGAAGTTATAAAAGTTTCTCATTTATCATTACATTTGACCTTCACAAGGCTGTCAAGTACATCTTAATGCATATTAATTAACAGGTGAGAAAAGTTATGTTCTGAGGGTTGATTTGTTAAATGTTTAGTAAGGTGGGGAACCAGGATGAGAATATATTTCTTAGCCCACAAGTTTTTGACATGAAGCAGACTGGCATTTTACTTTCTTAATATATGTGATACTAATATTTCTCTTTAAGAATGTTCTGTCATCATTTTCATTATTTATGATAGATGTTTGGGTTACTCATTTAAATCTTAAGGAAGGAAAAGACAATTTTCATGACCTACATCTTCTACACTTCAAAATCCTCATATAGTGATCCTAAATTTTTAGCCAAAATGAGTGTTGACCTAAACTTTCTGGTAACAAATTTAAATAAAACAAACAACAAAAAAACTACTTGTCAAATCAAAATTCAAAGACTGAAATCAAATATGTAAATCCTTAGCATTTCCTTATTTTGGAAGGGATGTAATTCCATATTATTGAGAAAACTGAGGTATAAAAAGGCTAAAATTAATAATGGCTACTTCACAAGGATTTTTAGAAAATTTTAATGTAGTGCCATGAAATTTCAGAACATAAATTTATCTTTTCAGAGGACAGGAGAGTATTGAAGAGGTATGCTCAAAATTTTCACTTATCTGGGGGAAAAAACAGCTGGAAAAATGAATTTTAAAGCTTATGAGTAACTTCTCAGATAAAAATAATGCTATTTATAACTATATAAACAAGATATTTCATCACAGAAAACGATGAGAATTAATGATTTCTGTTGTCTCAATTCTTGAGCTATACCTGGGTTCAAGAACTGGATACTAAGTAATGAAATTCTACTCTAATGCATGGAAAAGTTGTAAAAGTCATCATTGCTGCTAACATTTATTGGTTATTCACAATTCACTATATGTCTTTATTTGAAAATTCAAAGTGTGTACATTCTCTTTCTAATTTTCCACTGAAACTGGGGGACAGTAGTGCCTGTACTATGATGTTTTTTCTTTAAAGAAAAATTGAGTCTATTTTTTAACCTGATCTAGAAATGACCCCACCACCACTACCGATGATAAGATTTCAAAATACTACCTGGAAGACGATAATACTGAATTATGTTATATATGACAACTTCTTCTAAGGACACCTTCCTAACAGCTGTTTTGAATACACTTTAAAAACAAGCAACTGTTCTACATGGATTTTTTTTTTTAAAGCAATCGGGGTTAAGTAACTTGCTCAAGGTTACACGACCAGTTATTTCTGGGTGTGGTGCTGAGTATCTGAGCCCAGATTTGATCCAAGTCATCCCAACACTGGAGCCAGTGCTCTTACTCGCTGAGCCACCTGGCCGCCCCTTGGATATTTTCTTAAAGGGAAGTTTTCTAAAGAAAAGATAACATGAAAACTCCAATATTTTAATGTGTGTATATACACAATGTACAGATGTATATATGTACATATACATTTAGATAATATATTCACATGTGTGTTTGAGTATATTTATTTAGACACACACATACATGTATGATACATTAATTAAAAAAAAACAATTTGAGATATTCAATAATTAGGCTGGATTTACTGGCTATTTTTAAGAACAGCCAAAGACAACCATAGCAGTTAAGTGAAATTGTTAAACTCATAAACAACCTAAAATGACCCTTAATCCTTCTCAGCTGAGCACAAATAAAGGAAAAATAATGTATCTTTATCAAAATAAAACCCTTCAAAGTACATTCTCCTTTGCCAGGAAAATAAAGGATAAATTGTTATCAAATTAATAAATACATCAATACAAACAGAAGTATATAAACTGATGCCAAGTAAGCAGAAGAAAAAATACACATAAAAATGTGAATGTAAAGAATTAGCAACAAAGAAATAAATTAGTGACCAACTTCAAGCTGAAGAAGAGATAGGAGGCTGTGTCTCCTGCTGCCTTTCTCTGCAGAGGTGAGTGAGCTAGAGTGTGTGACCCCTCCATCAATTTCAGACTTGGTGCATGTGTTGTCTAGTTTTGCTGCTCTTCTTCCCTTTCTGTTTTTATTCTTTATTATAAGCAACAATTCTGGGAGTGGGAAAGACATATTAGAAATAAAGATGATGTAAAAAAGATATCAAAACATTTTAAAACAGAAATGCATCAATAACACTTTTGAGAAAAATCTAATTTCTAAGAAAGCTTCAGTGAAGGAATGGTAATGAACAATACGTTAACGTTTATTTGGACCATAAAAAGAATGGATTCATTAGTGAAGACAGAAGGTAAAATTTTAGATAAAACCATGTAAATGGGAAATTTTATCAGTGTTAAATCAACAAAAATAGATAAATACAAATTTAACCAGTATTAAATGTTATAGATTCTCTTGGCATCATATTTGAGATGCCTACAAATGGTAATATGTCATATTGGAATGTGAGTTCTAAGATCTTTGCTAGTGTAAATGCTAACTTTCCCATACTTGGGAGTCTACTCCTTCCTCATCTCTGGGTTTAAGAATCCTTAGTTTCCTGCTCAGTTTAAGTATTGCCTTCTACAGGAAGGGCCTCTATTAACACCTCTAACTCCTAGTGCCTTAGCCTTCAGCATGACCTTAAATCTATCCTTGATTAATCAACAAACATTTATCAAGTAGACATTACGTGCCAGGTAGCTAGGCTCAGCTCCAGGGTATCAAAAACAAACACAAAAGTCCCTGACATCAAGAAGCTTACATTCTAACAGGGGATAAGACATGTATTTAACAAGGCACACAAAGCAGAAATGAGAGGATGGACACCCATACCCAGATGGGTCAGGAAATGATTCCTGCAGAAGGCGGTGCTTCTGGAAGCAAACCAGATACCAGTTGGTGGAGGTGGGAAGACAGAAGGATCCAAGCATGGGAGAAGCCAGCACATAGGCACTGAGATGGAGAATGGTGCCTTATGTGCCTGAGGAATAAGCAGCATGGCTGGATTGTGGATGTTGAGGGCATGTATGAGAAGACTGGAGAGGTAGGAAGGGCTTTCAACAACAGGAATCTGTATTTAATCCTTGAGTTAACAGGAAACTTAAAGTTGTTGGGGCACGTGGGGGGAGGGACATAGGTTGGTGCTTTAGAAAAATCATTTTGGCATTTTGTGTAGACAATGGGGAGACATAAGGCAGGGACACCAAATTTAGTATATACCTCTATATTTACATGCAGTCTCCCCCAGTTAAAACTGTAAGCTCCTTGAGGGCAAGGACTATTCCACTTCTGTGTATCCCCCATGTTCAGTGCCTAATGCATAACAGACACTTAGTAAATGCTTATTTATTCATTCCTGATTAAAATTTAAAACATCATCTGAAGGATTTTAAGTTTTTCAGGGAAGAGGCAGCTAGGTGGTGCAGTGAACAGAGCGCCAGCCTGGAGTCAGGAGGACCCGAGTTCAAATCCGACCTCAGGCACATAACACTTACTAGCCATGTGACCTTGGGCAAGTCACTTAACTCCAAGTGTCCTCCAAAAATAAAAAATAAAATAAAATTTTCAGGGACAGAAAACAAAACACTGACTAGACCACAGAGATAAAAGGTTACAACTCATCCATGGTGAAACTGCCATTATGTGGCAGAGACAGGAACTTAACCTTCGTCTTCCTAACTCTGGTCAGCTTTCCAGCCACTCCAGTGAAATGAAAAGTTGGATCTTAAAAATGGCTGCTCTTCATAGACAGCGTCTACAATGACCGCTGCCCTTTCCTTACTATTTTACCAAATTAATGGATTTCTTGGGTGATGATATATAAAGGTTGAAAGAGTGAGAATGAAACTGTGACTATCAAGTTAATGGCCAACCTCAAGTAAAATGATTAGTCAGGGATGGGGAACATTTTAATATTTTAGTTATTATTCCCTATTCTTTTTTCACTTCTATATAATCATTTATTTTCATTTAGATTTCAAGAAAACTTCCTCCACTTATATTCACTCACTCACAACTCCTTAATTCTTTTAGTATCTTTTTCACCCATTTGAGAGCTGATCTTGAGATAGAAAGTCGTTTCTTTTTCTTCCTCTGTTGCTTTAAGTACTTTAACTTGCTCAGGGACTTCATTATAAAACTTTATCAACATCCTTCTAGGTTTGCTTATTTAAAAATTTCAGGATTGTTTTAAAATTTTTGTGGTGTGGTCTTCTAGTTGTTTACTTAGATGTTTCTCCGTGTGTGTGTGTGTGTGTGTGTGTGTGTGTGTGTGTGTGTGAGGGAGAGAGAGAGAGAAGCAAGGGTACCTTTAATCTCCTTCATTATGGATATTTTAATATTTTAACAGCCTCAGTTTGTAAATGCCATTTATGAAAACAATGATAAAAAGCAGACTACAGTATTACAGTCATCTCTGAATACAAAGAGTTTAAAAATGTTTTTTTCTTAACTCTTTCCTCTTACTTACCATAGTTCCAAATTCAGTTCCAACAATTCTATCAGTCATAAAATGTTATTGCTGGAAAGTACTTACATCATTTACTTCAAACCTGTCATTTAGCAGATGAGAGGGGAAAGAAAATCAGTACCATCAAAATGTGTCAAAGTTGTCAAATGACAACACTCAAAAATAAAATACCGGATTGTAGTCAATTCACCAATATGGAAGTTTTATGTCCAGATTGGTTAAATAAGTAGCCAGAGAAATGATGTTAAGACCAAGAAACTAAAAACCCTAAAACATAGCTATATCTATCATTGATTAACAACTGGGCCCATTTATAACCAGCTGACTGGCTACAGAATGCACTCAGCATGAAAATAACCAATTTGCTTCATCTGCTCATTTGTATACATGAAATAAAGGCATTGAGAATCTTTTAATTTCCAAGTAGAAATTAAACATCTATTAGAGCTACAAATACTCTGCCTAACTCAGGATTATTTAAGATTGATTCTTGAAATGGTCTCCTTCATTTATTTCATTTCTCTACTTTTTTCCCTAAAGAAAAACCAGATATTCACATTTCAAAGGAAACAACTAAGCTATAAGAATACTAGTATCAGATACTCCTGTATTGAAAAAAACAAACAAATAAAACTCTCAGGTTCCATGACTCTCTATAGCCATTTAATCCAATCTATACCTACTCAAGAAGTCTAGGAAATATCTGATAAATCGATCATCCAATCGTTGCTAGAGGGGGCCTCCCAGATTCTGAGGCAGAAATCACAGTCAGACACTCGAAGAACTTTTATACAACTGTTAGGATTTTTTTCTTAATATGGTTGTCGAAATCACTTTCTAACTGCTAACAACTGCTCCCAGCAGTACAGCTCATGGAGTTAACTAGAAAATGTCTATTCCCTCTTCCACATGACAGCTTTTCAAATACTTGAAAATAGAAGTTATCCCTCTCTCCCACAACCCTAGGTTCTCTCTTCTCCGGGGTACATATTCAATAATAAACATCCAATAAATATTAACTAAATGCCTAAAATGTGCAAAGCACAGGGTTAACTGATGGGGATGCCAAGACCAAAATGAAAAACATTTATACTGCTTATGCTCTACCAGGAAATCCCAAGTAATTTAGTCTCGCAATAGATCCCCATATGGTACCATCTCAAAACTCAATGGCATTTTCATATTCTCATCCTTCGTGAAATGTAGTATTAAAAAATGAATTAACTTCATACACCCTAAGATCCAATTAGAATTTTTTGGCTATTAAATCACATTGTTGGTTCATGCACCTAATCCACTAAAATTCTAAAACAAATTTTTAAACTGCTATCTAACAAGCATACTTTGTCATGTATTTCTGAAGCTCATTTTTAAAAGGTCTAGTATAAGACTACATTTGTTTATGTTCAATCACATCTTATTAGATTCAAACCTTTCAAACTTCATGATTGGGGATCTTGACTTTTTTGTTTCATGGACTCCTCTGGCAGCGTGGTAAAAAAAACCCACTCCTCTCTTGGAATGTTTTAAATGAATAAAGTAAAATACATAGGATTCCAAAGGAAATCAATTCTACTTAAATAGTTATCAAAATATTTTTTTAAAAGTTAAGACTCCAAATTTTAAGAATCCCTGTTCTAGATCTGTATCGGCCATCAATTCCTAAAATTCCAGATAATCATTTTTAATGTGATTTAATTCTTTGTAAACTAGGAATAAAAAAATACCTTGTCATGTAAAAAAAAAAACCCTAAGATTTTCCCAATTTCCTGTACTTCCTTATAAGAAGCTTTCCAAGTATATCACTGAATTTTAGAGCTGGCAAAGGCCTAGAAATCAAGTTCTCATGATAGCTGAGGAAACTGGGTCCCAGAGAACTTAACTCACTTTGAAGGTACAAGGCTAACAACTAGGCTAGGAACCAAGGTATTCTAAACTCTGTGCCCTTTCCACAAATAAATCACATTAAAAAAATTTCATGACATAAAACTGCTAATATTTCATGCAAAAAAAATCACAATCATGAGCTCCTATGACAATGCTGGGCAGTGAAGCTGATGGGTAGACAAAAGGATTTAACTACTGAAGGCACATAAAGCCAAGCCTCAGTTCTGTTGACTACATCATGACAAAACATGTTAAATCTAAAGTAATAACTGAAATGCAAAACTTAAGAATACACTTACATGGAAAGTGCTACAATTACTTTCTCCGATGCCTCTTCTTGTCTTTACACTTATTCAGCATTTGAGAAGTAGTGAACAATTTTCCCTTTTAATATCACTGGTCAGAATTTAAGTGAGTAAAAAATATTAAAGATTTATAATATTATAAAAATCGATTTAAAGCAGGTATAGATGTCAATGTCTAAACATATCACTAAAGTACTATGGAGTGTAACATCCTATTTATATTTATTTTTAAAAGGTGAATGTTTTTAGATTTATGTTTATAGGTTAACTCAGATGTTTCAGTATTGTTTTTAAATGGGGAGAGACAGAATAGAAGAGAATTTTTTCCAAAGTACAATTTAAATACCATGCTTCCAGATCAAAAGTCGATTCCTTCCCATGCCTGTATTTTTAAAAATTGACATTCATACTTGCTTGGTTAAAAATAAAAGAAAAATGGATTACTTGCTTCAAATAAGCAATTAATTCCAAAGTATGGAATATTCAATATTAAAACCAAGTCGTACTTTAATTACAATAATTGAAGAAACTATCTTCACAGTTTTAATGTCACATTTTGCTCATGAGAACAAAATTTACAGTCATAAGTTGCACATAAAGGGTTTATTTTAAATGTTTTAAGGATAGAGTTACATCATAATTATAAAAATTACTTACAGAATTAAGTAACAGATTTAAAGTGTTTATACTTCTAAATGCAGAGAACAGGGAACTGTCTACATTGTTTAAAATAAAATGAAATTAAAAAAAGGAACCAAGCTCTAAAGATGAAGTCATTTACCTAATTTTAAATGTGAACACGAAGACCTTTGAACTATACACATACCGAGAACGATCCAAATTGCACTACTGATGTAAAGTACAAAAAGCACAGCATTTCCAAGGAACCACAAACTGCTTTAATCATAATTGTTTTCCCTGAAGTAATTTAAATTATTTTTATCTTAGGAGAACCTTCATTTTTAAGGATAATTAGCTTAAGAAGGCTTTGGGGCACTGCCATTTAAGACAATGGAAAAGCTAGTTTTCTAATATGTTCATAGTTTTATAAAAAAAAAAATCTATTCTCCAGTGCACTTTAGGGTTTGGCACACAAAAGAAAAGAAAAGTAGGTTTCTTAAAAGATGTAACTGTGATTTTCTATATGTATACGTATTTTAACAATGCATGGTCCCTTCAAATGCTGCATGACACATATAACTGGAAATCACCTTCCGTTGGCACTATGCTCGCCTCACCAGTGCTTTTTTAATTCTACCAACAACCATTAAAACAGCACAGTAAGCAAATTCACACAAAACTAAAAACAAAATCAAAAAAAGAAAACAAAAAACCTAACATTTTAACATGCAACTTTTGTTTGTTACGCTGAACATTCTACTTCTAAGCATGCAAAAAGGATGGTCTGCATTTAAGTTTTTTTTTGTTTTTTAAAGTTTTACATGGCAGCCTGATATCACACACACAATACAACAATACTACAGCAGGTAAATGAGAAAGGCCAATAAATTTTATACACAGATCAATTGCTTGTGTTGTCACAAGCCCCATGATAATTTTGGAAAGTGATGCTGAACCCCTAGAACAAGGAGCCAACATTCTGGTTACCAGGGTAACGCAAGCACTGCATGCAGATCTGAAACATGAGCCTAAAACGCAGCCCAAAGTAGATGGGCAGGGAGTGGGATTAGTTTCAGCCTCAATAAAGGTGGCTTAAGCTACCAAAGGGGGGAAACCCTCCCCCCCAAACCCTTAAAGCAACAAGTGGGACAATTACTTAAAAACAGAACCATAATTTACATAGTATAGCTAGTCATCCTTAGATTGGCAGATTATATGGTATATTAAAGTGGCTTGCAGAAAAACCACAAATACAAGCCATAAGTAATGCTAAAAATGTTTCAGTAGACCCAAACGTCAACAAATATTTCAAAATGAACACTTTATTCTTCAGATGTATAGCCCCAAATTCACTGTATTACATATGTATGCACATATTCTGTGTATGTTTAATACACTCATTCATTCTTGTGCCACAAATATCAACTTGGGCTCATGGAGCCAGGCTCAGCTTTGAGATTTACATGCAGGACTCTTAAGAGTCAATAGAAAAACACTTAACAGATCTGCAGGATGAAACACTGTGTTGCAAATCTGCTCACTTTGTTCAAAAACACAAAAAACATTTACGACTTAGGTACTTAGTGCTTAAGGACTGCATTGAGAAGCTATTTACTGAAAAGACAAAATAGCCTGCCTTTGGTTGCCCAAGATGAAATACTGGACAAAATGCAATTGTAGCAATGGGCAAATAATTAAGGTACTGCATTTATATGATGAGTACTTGTTACCATTCAACAGCATAATGAGGCACAAGCCTTAAGGCTAAAATATGAATCAGGCAAAAAATGGATAGAAAGGGGCTTAAACCACTGAGTCTTCCATATCAAGAATACCCACAACAAAGGTCACATGGACCTCTGAAATTTCGGTAGCTGAACATCACCTCTGGCCTCTCACAAACTGTAAGACTGGATTTCTGGGTATTCCTTCCCCCAAACTGATGATTGGCTTCATACACCATATTTCTATGAAGCAGAGCTTTTCAATTGGCAAAGCTCTGCCACTATAATGTGAAATGACAATTTTGCTATTGCATTGACCATTTTTACAATTCTGATTACTCTTTAAAGCTCCACATTATAACTACCTTGGTTTTAAAACTACCTTGCAAGATTAAAACTGTGAAAGGATTCTGCTGCTATGGGCTGCTATTATTTACATCCACAATCTAATGCAGATGATTGAACCACTGAAAGACTGCCTATAGCTTTCATTAGATAGTAGTACACCACTGGCATGCAGAATTCTAGTGTCCATTGAATGGAATTCACATTAACAGCATACCTTAAGCGAGTACATACAACACCACAAAAAGCTACAACAGATTTAAGCTGTAGGCTATTTGTTAGGACATTCCTTGTGGGGGGAAAAGCCAGAAATAAAAATATTAATAAATGCCTTCTTGGACCATAATTATAACAGTAATAAAAATAATAACAATAATAGTAATAAAAATAAAGGGAATCCCAGAGAACCTATAAAGAAGGCAAAACATGCTTCTCTTTCCCTAAAACCTAAATGTCTAATTAAAAAAGAACTGTGTTGTTCCAGGAACTTTTGGAAACAGCAGGTAAATTCTTAGCCTTTTTTTAGCACTATCAAATCCAGGCTGCTAATTTCAACGTCAAATAATAGGCCAAATATGTCATCAAAAATTAACAGGTAGTAGTATTGTGTAGCGTTGGACTATTGTGGCACCAATTACTGAGGTTTGATAGAAAGTGTCAATGAATAAAAATGCCACTCTCGCCCTTAAATAACGCTCAGAATTAAAGGCAGCCTTTTAGCATGTATTGACTGGTTGCTACAACTTATAAACATGGATCAGCAACGTGTGCATTTCATTTCCAACTGTTCATCTGGTTGATATCCTCTTTTACAGCTTCAAACCTCCAGAATAAAAAGGTGCATAAACAAACACTTGCATATGACCACTGGGTTTCTAAAATGCACATACAGAGTTCCCATGTGCTTTTTGCTTTACAAAAAGGTAACTTTAAATAAGAAGTAGAAACACAGTAAATAGTTTTGATACCACTCAGGTCAGGCATTCCTATTAAAATGGGAGAATCTTTAGGCCTATCTTTTAGCTTTGACCCAAATCTCAGAACAAGGACTGCCAATAGCCAAAAAATTATATTTAATATCACAGAAGGCAATATCAAAAATACCAAACTACACTTGCATGTGAGTACGAGATTGAAGGGGAAAAATGGTTAAGACCTATTATGTTTTTAGGTTATTGATTAATGATACTAGATTAACTTTTTCCACAGCCTGAATTTGTAGCTGTTCTTTCCATTTAACTCCCCCTCTACCAAATAGACTGACTTCTTACAAGGGGAGGAGTTCCTTACACAAAATGTGTCATGTTCACATAAATCTACTATTCCGAACAAAACAGTTTTGCTGGCAGAGATTGTGGGTTCGCAGGGACATTTAAGCTTTCATTAAACTGGAAAGCAGTCAAGTCTTTGTGTCTACAAATTTTACATTTAATAGTTCCACAAATTTGGCAAAGTTCATGATGACATCTAGGATGTTTTCACCAAATCGTAGACATAAATATGGAAATCATCATCAAACTTGATGAAATAGACGGAGGGTTTGGCTTCTACTTGATGAATGACCATGCCAGTCCTTTTGGAGCCATCTTCTTTGGCATATTCCACTTGTTTGCCTACCAGGCTGTCTACAACTTCTCCTGGTTCCCGTTCGGCTGGAGGTGAATCATCTATATTTATATAAGGGGAAAAAAAAGTTAGGAGTTTTTGTAGAAATCAGACATTTCATATATTTTAAAATTTTAAGTGAAAATTCCCAAATGCAGTTTAGTACAAAAATAGTGATTATACTAATGAAAGGCAATAGTATAAGTAATTTTTCAAAGTAGAAGACTGCCATGTCTCCCCCATCATCCCACTCATAATGAATTTTATCACTGATACTGGAAAGAAGGTATCAATCTACTACCTTAGGGCTCCATCAGTGCACCTTTTCAAACTAAGGTTATCTCTGGTCATGACTCTATCTTCCCCATTAGAATGGAAGCTCTTTGAAAACAGAGACCGTCTTATCAGCAACCCTAGCACTTAGAACAGTGTTTCACATGCAGCAAGAGCATATTAGACTATTTTCCATTTGTTTATTCATTCATATTACTTATTTAGAGATCACATTTGGCTGAACAGTTGATAAGGTAACTAAAAATGTGGCAGACAAGGAAAGAAACAGTCTTCAACACAAGAAGAAAATTTCTGAGAGCTTCCTACAAGGCAAAATCACATGCACAAAAAGCAGTAACTGTGACAAAATATTCACAGTTAAAATAAGAAGGAATGAAATGAATTAAATACATATCTAGACCTGATATGGTACAGATCATCTCTGAAATATTCTACAAACTACCATTCACTAAATGTAGAGATGTTTCAGTATCAACATCAAAGAATTCAGATTCTTAAAATGGCTAATTCTATACTATTCACATTATGAGTAAATAAAAATTGCTGTATGAGATTTTATCATTCTGTTAACAATTGCCAGTACTCCTTTCAAAACATTTGAAGATGCTAATCAAATTCTGTAAAGAACACACACAACCATGGAAATAAAATTGGGAGTTGAGTAAAAGAAAGGAATAAGGAGGGAAAAGGGAGACAGTTGATGTAGATCACCTCCTGACTTTTCTTACAATGTTAAAAGTATTTTTCATTTCCGACTTCTCTATAAAAAGATAGTTGGCTTCTTGTAGAATGGGAACATATTTTCACAGTGTTCTCAGAATTGCAGAATTTCAGAGTTGGAATAGAACAGTTAGTATAACATTACAAAAGTGGAAAAGACAAAGCTGTGTTTTCAGTAATTAACAAAATAAAGGTAAAAAAACTTTGCCATATATGAGAAGACAAATTATATTGCTAATAAGCTAGTGAAACCAATCACCATGTTTCATCTAAAGGATCTATTTAGAACTTTCTCTGTAATCATACTGACCAACACCAAACAACCATTTATTGATTTATTCACACCATTTATCATGTATCAAAAAGAAGTTTGCATTCATCTAATTTTACAGATGAGAGCCTTAAAATGTGAAGTGCTGTGTCCAAGATGATATAGGTACTTAGGAACCATATAAGGACAAGAATCTAAATGCAGTGGTCCCCAGTTGACTGCCCTTTTCATTAAACCATGTTGTCATGTACTTTCAAAGAAATTATGCATGCGAGCACACCTGCACACACATGTCTTTCAAAATAACTTTTTGAATTTTATTATACATTTTAGTTTACTGGTCTTGTCGATTCAGTAAAAGTCTATTTTGTCCTGAGTGAATATATATCAATTTTTTTCCTTCTAAGAAATTGTTCAATTCATGAACATGTATCTGTGTTAGAAATATAGGATACAGTATCTGTGTTAGAAATATAGGATACAAAGACAAAAATGAGATGGTCCTTGTCTTCAAGAAGTTTGCATTCCATTGGAGAAGACAAGGTGTACATAAGTATATAAAATAAAGTATATACAAAATAAATACAAGGTAATTTAGGGTGGGAAAGACTGGAGGAAAGAAAGTCTTCATAGAGGAGCTGGCATTTGATCTAGACTCTGAAATATAACATCCACTGCTTGTCATTCAAAAACTCTTTTTAACTGCACAGAACAAACCCTCTTAATAACAAGATTTCTTCTGTAAAACTTGGACTCAGTCAAAACGCCACACTCAAGGATCTAGAAGGCCACATATAGGCTGCAGGCTGGCCACTGGCTCCCCACCCCTGGCTAGCCTCTTCCTACCTTTCCATTTTTCTTTTTTTTTTTAATCAAATGCTTTATTAACTTCTAGCTGACATCATTCATTTCTGCAAGATTTCGAGCTACAAATTTTCTCCCCGTTTTTCTTTCTTTAAAGTCCTCTATTCCACTGAATGACAACACTTTTCCCTGAAAGATGATACTCAGTTTTCCTGGGCAGGTGATTCTGGGTTTTAATCCCAGCTCCTTTGACCTCTGGAATATCATATTCCAAACCCTTCAATCCCTCAGTGATCTGCCAGATCCTGGGTTATCCTGATTGGGTTTCCACAATATTCACATTGTTTCTTCCTGGCTGCTTGCAATATTTTCTCATTGATCTGGGAATTCTGGAGCCTGACTATAATATTCCTAGGAGTTTTCTTTTTGGGAACTTTTTCAGGAGGTGATTGGTGGATTCTTTCAACCTCTATTTTGCCCTCTGGTTCTAAAACATTAGGGCAGCTTTCTTTGAGAACTTCCTGGAGGATGATTTCTAGGTTCTTACTCTGATCATGGCTTTCAGGCAGTCCAATAATTTTTAAATTATCTGTCCTGGATCTATTTTCCAGGTCACTGGTTTTCCCCATGAAATATTTAACATTGCCTTGTATTTTTTCATTTGTTTGGATCTGTTTAATAGTATCTTGATTTCTCATAAAGTCATTAGCTTCCACTTGCTCTAATCTAATTATGAAGGAACGATTCTCTTCAGTGAGCTTTTGAGATTCTTTTTCCATCTGGCAAATTTGGCTTTTTAAGGCATTCTTCTCCTCATTGGCTTTTTAAGTCTCTTTTGCCATTTGAGTTAGTCTCTTTTTTAAGATGTTATTTTCTTCAGTCAGGCTGCTGACTCTCATTTCATAATTTTCTTGCCTTGTTCTCATTTCTCTTCCCAATCTTTCCTTCACTTCTCTTATTTGCTTTTCAAAATCTTTCTTAAGGTCCTCTATGGCCTGTAACCAACTTGTATTTTTCTTGGAAGCTTTTGGTGCAGGAGTTCTGACTTCACTGTCTTGTTCTATGCTTTGATCCTTTTTGTCCCCAAAAAAAGGAGTGCAAAGTTGGGTTGTTTTGTTTATTTTGCTTCCCTTGTTTGCTCATGTTGCCACTCAATTACTTGATTTTGGGCTTGTTGCCACAGTAGAGCTCTGTTACCAGACAGGGGAGCTCCCTCCCAAATGCTGGGGTTTTCTCAGCTGCTAAAGGTATTAGTTGGGTGCCCTCTCTGAAGCCTCCACACACTCTGGCAAGCTGATTGCACACCCCAGGACCTCCATCCTAGACCACAATCCAGATCCAAGAAGGTTAAAGCAAGAGCAATTACCCCTTAGACTGGTCACTTGGTCCCCCTACAAACTGCAGACCAGGAGCTGAAGCTGCCACATGGTGGCAGCTGCACAGCCGCAGCTCCTCAGAGGCTTCTTGCCCGGGGGGAGGCCCCCACATTCACAACTACTGGGTCCCAAAGTCCACTCTACACTGACCTCTCACTTTGTCCTTAGGCCCTATGTGTTGATAATTCTGGAAACCACCACAGCTGCCGGTGATCTGAAGTCCCTCCAGTCAGCGGCTGGTCAGGCCTGCCCTGGGGCTAAAACCTCTGGTTGTGGGTGGGGGGTGTGGCCAGTGGCCTTGGCTTCCAAAGCCTGCACTGGTTGCTCTCCGCTGGCTTGCAGGGCTGTCCTCAGTGGGAGGTTAGCTTCTCTGTGTCATTTAGTGGGTTCTATAGCTCCAAAGTTTGTTCAGTCACCTTTTACATGAATTGGAGGAGGTGAGAGGGGGAGCCCCTCGGAAGTCCTGTTTCTACTCCGCCATCTTGACTCTGCCCCCTCCCCTTTCCACTCTTCTTACCCCATAACTTCTTGCCACTTAATCTTCAATCTAGTGTTACTGGCCTCCTTGCTATTCCTTGAAAAAGAGTGACTCCATCTCTTGGCTCTGGGTATTTTCTCTACCTGTCTCCTGTGGCTGGAATACTGTCCCTCTTCATCTCTGCCTCCTGGCTTCCTTTAAGTCCCAACTAAAACCCCAACCTCTACAGGAAGCTGTTCTCACTCCCTCTTAATCCCTTGCCTTCACTCTGTTATTTCTTCTTAATCCTCTACATAGCTTGATATAATTTGTACATATTTATTCGTTGTCCTAGCCCCATTAGACTGTGAGCTTCCGGAGGGCCGGGGCCATCTTTTGCCTCTTTTTGTGTCCCCACAGTGCTTGGTCATAGATTTTTAATGAATGTTTACTGACTGACTGAAAGAAAACTAGAGATCTGAGGAGGAAGTATATTCCAAGCACAGATGACAGCACTAAAGGGCAGCAGGAGAAGAGGAAGAAGGCCAGTTTGGCCAGACAATAGAATGAATGAAGAAGTGATACATATTATAGGATGGAAACAAAGGCTGAAGCCAGATTTTGAAGGGTTTTACACTCCAGTCAGGAGTTTATACTGGACCCTAAAAGCAATAAAGACACACTGTAGTTTATTGAATAGGGGAGTTCTATAGTTACATAGTGAATTTAAAAAATAACTATCAGCTTACATGAAGAATGGAGGGCTGGGTCGGGAAGGTAAGAACAAGGCATTGAGGATTACAGAGATAGTTCAGGCTAGAGGTGATGAGGGTCAGACCTGAAGTGGTGACTGTGTGGGTGAAGAATTTGGGACAAATGCTATAAAGACATAATCAACAGACTTTGGTAACTCATAGAATATATGGGGTGTGGGAGAATAAAGAAGTAAGGATGACACTGAGGTTGTGGAACCTGGTAACAAGAATATACGGCAGAAATGGCAAATACAGAAGAGCAATAAGAAACTAAAGAGAAACTAAAATTACTTTCTGTTTTAGACATGTTGAACTTGGAAAATACCCAACAATGATGAAGCAGGATTAGAGCACAGGGCTAGATGTCTGGGAGTCATCAGCAAGGACACGATTAATAAACCCATGGGAACCTATGAAGGTAACAAAAGGGAATGCAGCAGGAGCAGAGGGTCCATGACTGAGCCTCGGAATATACCAAAGACAGGGATGACGATACAGCTGATGATCTGACAAAGCATGAGAAGGATTGGCCAGGCAGGAAAGAAACAACAGAAGGAAAGAGAGCAGAGTGTTAAAACCCAAAGAAGAAAAAGTCCACAAAAGGCTAGTGGTCAACAACATCAAGTGCTAAAAATTAATATTCTGAAAGAGCCGTCAGAGTTTGATCATCGGTACCTTTGGAGATAGTAGGTTCAGTTGAGTGACGAGGTCAGAAGCCAGACTTAAAGGGTTAAAAAGGAAGTGAGAGAAGAAATAGAGGCAATAATTATATACTTTGCTTCATTTTCTAGGATTGTAGATAAGAAAGAGCATAAAGACACAGAACAACAAAGTTTAGAAGGGTAGGGTCACGTGGGAGTTTTTTAGTTGGGAGAACAAGGAGAGATCATGGTGAATAGCTTTTTTTTTTTTAGTAATGAATGAGTGAAGTTTCTCTGATGACCAGAATGGGGAAGGGAATGGTGTGGGAGATATAAAAAGATCCAAGTCTGAAACAGTCTCTTCAGGGACACAAAAATAAGTCAACCGGGGAGGAGTAAAAAGTTTGCTTTGTGGAAGCACAAGGTTCAGTGACCATGGTTTCATGACTCCCTAAGCAACATCCAGCAGCACGTATGAACTAAGGAGACTGGTGATAAGAGGAACTCAAGATTTGACAAGGCACGACAAGGAGAAAGGGGGCAAACAATTAAACAGAGAACAGTATAAAATGATCTGGCTAACTATAGAGTAAATACAGGGAAGAGAGGAAAAGCCAAGTGAAGTCACAACAAAGGTGGTGACAGGAGTGATGGCCAAGGTGGGTAATGAGGGTGTGGAGGGATTAGGGGACACAGAGCAAGGAATAAATTTAGGAGAAATGACAACTGGGAAGAGATGAAATGATAAATTATCTGAGATAAAGGAATTTCAAAATTTTTCATCATGGATGTATAACACCTGTGGATGATGATGAGATTCAAGGGTATGACTGTCCTGGAGTTTGAGATGGGGTGAGAGCACAGGTCATGAGAGATTAAGGAGGGAGAAAGAGCTGGTGGTCAAGAGTTATCTGACACTAGAATATGAATTAGGTGATACAACCTGATAGAGTGAAAAACAAAGGAGGAAAAAGTTGGTGAGTAAATAAAGCTGAGGAAAGGTTGGAAAGTTCTAATGGTATAAAAGAACACACTGATTCTACCAATCACCTTTGGAACTAGTGTGTTTTCTGAAAGATTGTAAATTGTACTGGAAAGAATGGACATAGATACACCTAGTTGAGTTAGAGGCTTGAAAATATGTTTTGGTGAAATGACTAGTCCTGTTAAATGCTATTTAGGCAAAGGGTATTTAGCATGACAGGTTCAGCATGGACCCTCAATTTAGTCACTATCATGCTGGGCTTGAAGTAAAAAGACCAAGGTTCAAAACCTACTTCGGATATTTACCAGCTGTGTGATCATGGGGGAAGTAAAAACCTTAGACTCAAGTTTCCTCATGGAATTACGAAGACCTTAATTATCTTGGTTTTGTTGAGAGACTCAAATGAGAACGGTGAAAGCTCTCTACAAAACACCATAAAACCACATCAGTTACTGTTATTATGATAAACAATCTAGATTATTATTAGAAACTAGGTCAGTCCTGAATCTTATCATCAAGTTCAGTTTCAGCCTAAAAGTTCAGAACAGTGATTTAATTTTTCCAACAGAAGTCACTATGCCTTAAAATAAGAGACTCAAAATATTAGAAATGAATATATTATCATAGAATCATAAGATTCAGAGCTAGAAGGTTAGACATCATTTAATTAAACAACTTCATAAAACAGATCAGGAATAGGCAAGTGATTTGCTCAAGGTCATACAGTTGTTAAGTCAAAACTGCTAGGATTTAAACTCAGGTGCTCTGACTTGAAATCCAGCATTCTTTCTGTTAGGTCATGTGGCCTCCACTCTTATCAAATTCTAGCAACTTCATTTTTCTTGACTTTCTATTTTTTAGAAGTTTTGAGTTACTTAAGGAAATCACTGTTTAAATTAGCATGATTTCCCACAGATAGCTAGACAGATATATATGGGATACAGATACAATAGTTCACACCCTTTTAACAAAAGAGGAGAACGCTTCTCCCTAATAGTCAATGGTTCATAGGCAGTTCCCTAGGGAAAGAATCAAAACTATACAGATACAAAAAAAAAGGGGCTCCAAAATACTAATAATTAGAGAAATGAAAATTAAAGAAACTCAAAAGGTTCTATTTCATACCCGTCAGATAAGACAATATGACAAAAAAAGGAAAATGACAAACATTTGGAGAGACTTTGGGAAAACTGGCACATTGATGTTCTACTGGTAGAGATATGAACTAGTCCAGTCATTCTGGAAAACATTTTGGAGGTATGTGCAGGAAGATGCTAAACTGCCTATAACCTTACCCAGAGTTAACACTAGTAGATATATAGTCCAGAGAAATTTTAAAAAGAGGAAGAAATCCTATGTGTATAAAAATATTTGTAACAGCTCTTTTTGTGGTGGCAAATTGCTGAAAACTAAGGGGTACCCGTCAAATAGCTGCACAAATTACGAAGTGAATGTAATGGAAAATGAATGTGTTATATAAGAAATGAAGACATAACTGCAGAGAAACCAGGGAGGAATTATGAGCGGATACTATAATATCAACATTGTAAAAAAGAACAATTTTCAAAGGCTTAATAACTCTGATCAACCATGATTTCAAAAGACCAATGCTAAAAAAAACCCTACCTACCTCATGACAGAGTGGTGATGGATTAATATGCAGAAGTAAAACATAGTTTTGAGTGTGAACATGTGGGAATTTGTTTTAGTAGCCTATGATTATTTATTACAACGGTTTTGATTTTTCTACTTTTTTCCCCCAGTGAGGAAGGCAGAAGATAGGAGGAAAAAATTTAAATTAAAAACAAAAAGAGGGAGAGAGAAAATTCTTAAATTCCATAAAAGTGGGAACAGGTGGCAGAATTTTACAGTATCTCATTGAATACTGATTTTGCCACCAAACTGGTAATGAAAGCTTTGAGACAGTTCTGAAAATGATTGTTGCCTAACCTGGAACACTGCAAGAGTCTACAGATTAGAAGATGATGGTTTAGAAGGCATGGAGAGATCACAGACTACAGTTGTAGTGTGTTAAGAAGGGGACTTATTTTTACCATAGGCTCACAGATCCGGAATCTCGAGGACATCTAGTCCAACCCTCATTTTAGAGAAGAAAAAACTGAGGTTCAAGGAAGATAAATGACTTGTTTAAGATCACACAGGTATTAAGTGAAACAAACAATGTACGAGACAAAAATTAGAGGGAGATTTTTCTAAATGGCTATGAACATAAAAGGACAAAAATATATATTAAAAAGAGAGAATACTCGAAGTTTAACCAGATGCCAAAAGGAAGAATTGGTCAAATAAAGGTTTAAATGTTACTTTAAAACATTAGCTCTTATTTTACTTGAGAAATCTGGTAAAATTTAAATATAGAATTCTAGTTCTTTTCCAGTAGCTATGACATCGTTTGGCCAAAGGCTACTAATTTATCATTAGCTGTGCTGGTTGGAAGAACTTTTTATTTAATGCCTTTAACTATTAACCTGTTTTCCACTGCTGGCTCAGAACGTTTGAAAAGCAAACAATCCTTTCTCCTGCTCCCCCAAACAAAGCCTCTGGGAGTCAGCTCTGAGATGAGATTCTGATATCTAATTAGGAAAAAAGGAAAGTTGACTTATAAGAAAAGTCATTTCCCAATAGTCAGGTAACATATTTTGTTTCTAACTTTTTAAAAATAAAAAATAATGCTGCTATGTGTGTGTGTGTATTTATATAGATAGATAGATAGATAGATAGATAGATAGATAGATATAGATATATGTACACAGCTTTCTGTCATTTACCTCCTTTGGGTATAATCCAGGAGTAAAATCTCTGAATTAAAGGGAGTGAACAATTTAATAACTTTGAAACTTGATTTTTATTTCGATTTAGCCAACACATTTTCTAATTTTTATATGAATTATTTTCCTACTTTATTAATAAGTACTTTGATAGCCAGGGCTTTTGGATCTGGTTTTGGGGACACAAAAAAAATCTGTAGATCATGTGAATGTCACAGCAAGAAAAGATTTATTGTAGGAAACCTTGCCATCTCACTATTCAAAGCACCATTAAATAATGGTGGTGATTCTTTGAGCCTTGGGTCACAGGGGCTTGAAACATAATTATGACTTCAATCATAGTTAAGTCTTTCTTATAAGTCACTCAATAGATATTGTTGGCATCATACTATCAAAATTAAAGCATAGTCCTTTTTGTTTATAATTGTTAAATTATAAAAGTCAAAAGTGACATGTATAATTAGAAACAACCATGTTATTAAGTTGTTTAAACCTTTTTGCACAATGTACTTAAAAAGTTAATAGTAGGGGTTGGAAAGTCTTATCCTTTCAAAACAAAACATATCTGACACCCAAATTGATTATTTTTAAATCTTACTTTAATAACATTTATTATTATTTTTCTTAATCTCAATCAAGAAAAACAAACACATCCCCCTAATCCCCACTCCAAAAAATACTTACTAGAATCTGGCATGATACGGAGGTCACCTTCTTTATAGTCATCTAAAAGCTGGTACATGTACAAGACAGGATCTTTCTCATAGGTAATATAAAACCATGTGTTCATTATAGGAGCTCTAGCTAAGACCATTCCCCTCCATTCGTCCTTTGAGCCATCCTCTGTCTCAAACATATGTTCCACTGCTTTTCCAATCATTGTATCTGCCAAATGGGCATCACTGATTCGAGAAGATGCTGAAAAATATCAATATTTTATAATGTATGTTTAATGAATACTTTTTGAGAGTCTGTCTTACTAAGTTTACCTGAAGCTAAATGTTTTCTCTATTCAGTTCTGAATTTCAAACATTCTTTTAGCCACAGAATTAACTCTTTTAAAAACAGCAATTAGTTTAAAATAATATTTCAAATACGTCTAAATTTTTTAAATTGCTTGGTAAATTAAATTTAAAATTACTTGGCAAATTAACTGCTTTCAATACTGTTAGAACAATTGAAAGGATTTTAAGAATTTTTAAGTTTACATGTTAGTAAAAATTAATCTAATTCTATTTTCCCAGTGGCTTGAAATGCTAGATCCTAGAATGCCTAATTTTCTATTGTCTTGGCATTAATTTTAATATAGTAGCTTAGGAAAATACATTTCCTCTTCTTCCTTTTTCCCTTCCCAAATTATAATGTATTCCAAAGATTAATGTGAGCAATTTGCAACAATATATAACCTACATGCCTATTCTTTCAGCGACTGCAAAGAACTGACAATTCATTATATTTTTTGAATTACAGATTTAATCTAAGTGCTAAGATCTTCAAATAATGATCAAAGAATTAAGACAGTATATTTTAATCTGTATAAGACAGATTTATCTTCTTTGTGTTTATGTGATTATAAAGTAATGAGACTCATGTAAAGCTACTGGAAGCAAAAGGAAGTGTAATCACAGCAGGCATCAGCTGCCCCACACATCTTATGTTGTGGCAGTGTTTTCAGGCAGTTTTATGCCAGCAGCCTGGGTGAAGAAGTACATAGTCTTCCTTTTCAGTGGAAATAGTGTCTATTGTCTAGCATGAAGAATGTCATGTCTGTTATACAATGAGAAAAATCAAGTCAAAAATAGAGTCAATTAAGATTATGAGAACGAGGTAAGGTCTACTCGTGACAAGTATTTTTAAGTAATGTTAAAAGAACCAAGGAAGATAATCTGTAATAATATACAAACTACATTTCTGCCAAAATAGTTAAGGAACCTGGAATTTCCAAGAGGTTTTGAAAAATCTCCTGGAAGTCTTCAGCAGCAGGAGTCTTAGTAGTAATATAAATTCAAATTTATCAGATTCTTTAAGCACTTTACCACCCAGTAAGGTAGAGAAGTGGGTGTTGAATGCCAAAGTAAAAAAGCTATTAAGTCTATGTTCAGGAGAAGTTACATAGCAAAAGAAAAGCAAATGAGGCTGCCCTGACTTTAAATGCCTGAAGTCTTTATTTATTTATTTGATTCATTCAACAAATACTCCTTTACAATTGAATTGGCCATTTCTTAAATGACCTGAAGATTCTAATTAAATGGCTCAGAGCAATATACTAAAGACTACAGGAAAACAAAAAGGAAGCTGAAACCACAGGACTTGTCCTAAAAGGATTATGATTTAAACTGAGGAAATCAGAACAGGAGTGCTTAATTTTCTAAAAAGTGTAAGGATGCATAAATATACTTAGAGGTACACTCCTCAAGTCATATACCTAAATGTCCACTTTCAAAGTATACCATATACACACAACAAAATAACTTACCAACTCTGTCAGGAAGGACTTCAAGTGCTGAAACTCGTTCATCTTTGTGAAGTTCTAGTCCATAAACACAGTCAAATCCATCATATTTTATAAGATAGAGAGAAGGATTTACAGGAACCTGATCCAGAACTGTCCCTTTCCACTGAGTTACAGGTCCACTCCCTTCCTTCCATCCATGTTGAATTCTACATCCTACAATGTTTCTCCGGGGCTGAGAAATAGGTTTGCTGGGTCCCACGTTGCTTCGATGTTTTCTGTATACATACACACACACATATATACACATAATATACCACTTCAGGAATATGCATTTTCACACAGCAAAGTTTTACAACACGCCCCCTCCAGGCAGTGACATACACAGTCTACACAGATAAGTTTTGCCGATTTAGTTTATTCACGGTATGAAAAATTTTAATGTCTTATAACACAAATCAAAACAACTAATACCTTATCTTCAAATATAAATTTTCAAGCTTTTATAGTTGCCAGATTAGTTTTATAGTTCCCAGATTCAACTGGGCTGAGGAGCTGCTCAAACATTCTGACTTAAAGACACTCTTCATTTCAGAGTATCTGTTTAGTTGTTCCAGTCCTATTTAATTCTTTGTGACTCCACCTGGAATTTTCTTGGCGAAGACACTGGACTGGTTTGCCATAGCCTTCTCCAGTTCATTTTACAGATGAAGAAACTGAGGTAAATAGGTTCAAGTTGCCTGCCCAGGGTTACACAGCTAGTATGTGTCTGAGGTTGAATTTGAACTCAAGTCTTCCTGACTCCCATCCACTGTGCCTCACCTAGCTGCCCCTTATTTCGGAGTGCTCTGAAGAACTGGTAGTTTTATACATACATGTTTACATTTTATGTGTACACATACACACACATCAAGAGACAGAGAGGGGGCTGGGGGTGGGGAGAAGCAGTTTAGCAGCGGATAAGGCACTGGATAAGGAGTCAGAAACACATGAGTTTTCAGATAATTATTGCCTATGTGACGCTGAGCTGAGCAAGGCACTTAATTTCTCTCAGCCTTAGTTTGCTCATCTATTAAAAAAGGGATAATAATAAGCACTTACCTTAACAGGGTTGTTGCAAGGATCAAGTGAGATAATATATGTAAAGAACTTTGCAAACCTTACAGCAAGCTCAAAACTCATAAAAATGTAGAGAAAGGCAAACAAAACTGAACGAACCCTGAGATAGCCTATGTTTTCATTGCAGAAAGTACCAGCTCCCTAAAACATCTACACAAAGTGCTCCTCATGGTCCTGTGTTTGGTGGACAGAGTTAAGAGTAGGATCAAGGAGGGAAACTGAGTAAAAGACAAGGTTGGAGGGTGGAGGGAGAGAGCCCTGAGTTTTCATACGAAAACAGAAAAGGGTAACAAAACAAAGAAGTGGGAAGAAATGTGGAGGTATTTATATTTTCTCAGGAGTTACTTATAATAGTGATAACAACAGCTGATATTTATAATGCTTGAAGATTTGCAAAACATTGTGCATAAATTATCTGATTTGAGTTGACAACAACCCTACGAGGTAGATAATGCAAGCATTATTATTCCTATTTTATAGCTGATATAAAAAGCTCAGAAGGTGACAGGGCCTACCCATAGCCAAAGATATGAAGCGTCAGAGTTGAGATCTGAATCCAGGTTTTGCTGACTTTGACTCCAAGCTTTACTGACAGCACTACACTTGAAAATATAAGACCAATTATAGATTATACTTGCACCACACATTTAATATGAAAAATCTAAACAGCTAAACATATGTGTACCCATACATACACAACTGCTAGAGGGAAAAATGAACTAAAATGTTAGAAAATCATTCACAGCCTAAGTGCAAATCAAATCAAATGACCTGTCTCATCCAATCAAAATACAATCAAAACAAGTTTCTCAAGATTTTATAGTTTCTTAGTTTCTGTTTTACTACTATAAAAAGCTCTGTAAAAGCCCTGAGGAGTCAGATGACCTGATTTGTTGGCAACTGCTAGCCTTGCAAATAAATCAATGTGCTTGGGACTTTGAGCCTTAGTTTCTCTTTGCTTAAGATTCTATAGTTATACCCACTTCTGCCAAGAGGGAGAAGGTGAATTTTCTTTTTCATCTCATACTCTGAAACCAACTTTAGTCAAGGTTGCCATAAATAATGCAAGACAGCACTGAGGTTCATTTTTGTATGGCTCTTTCCAATCATATTTGTTGTCACTGTGTATGTTATTTTCCTGATTTCATTTATTTCACAATGAACTTCATTAAGAGGCAGCATGTGGAAAAGGGCAATGGCTCTGGAGTCTGAGGACCTGGGTTCAAATCTCACCTCTCACATATACTATCAATATCATATCAGGTAAGCCCTTTCACCTCCCTGGCCTCAGCTTCATGATGGGAATGGAGGGAACTGAATGGTCCTTCTGGCCTTAGGATCTTATGCCATTCTCCCCCTGCCTCCCCACCCCAACATCTTTAAATTCTTCACAGTAATCAACTTAGGGTGTAGTAATATTCCAATATATTTCTGTACTACAATTTACAAAACTGCCTTCCAATCTTAATCATTTTTGATAGAAATCTTCCTAAAATATATTATGTATTTCCTTGCCTTCTCAAACAGTTTAAGTGTTAATTTAACAATTCCTTGATAATTCAGGATTGGGGGCAGCTAGGTGGCACAGTGAATAGAGCACCGGCCCTGGAGTCACGAGGATAATTCAGGATTGCTGTTTAATAGCATCAATCTGAAAAGTAAAAATGATGATTCCAAGGATTATTGATACAAAAACTGCCTTCAGACTACACGTCCTTTTAATTGCTTTTTTTGGTCTTTTCTTGTTTCTGCTTCCTTCTCTTACCCTCAGTTTCTTGATATCAACAATGTGCCTATTTCTCAAAATCCCATATTATTCACTCCCCCAATACCTTGCATCTTATCTATTGTAGGCTGGAAAGTCAGATAACCAAATTTATCAAAAACAATATATAAAACATTGAATAAACTCTGAGGGAAGGCATGAGTAAACTATGCATTGCAAGAGCTTTACCTCTGAGATACCAATCTTGGCAGCTTAGTGGCTTATTTTACGTTTTTTCATTGTCACTTATATTCAAAAGGATAGTTGATAGTGTCAGATAAATGACTTCTGAATGAATGTGATTTTGTCATATTTATGTACAAAGCTTTTCTTGAATGAAACTTCAAGCTTTAAAGCAAGGGCTCTGTGGTCATGGCAAGTCAATAGCAAAAGGAATTTTCCAATAAGGTTTACAATTCACATTTTAACCTTTTACTCTCTTTTTCATAACTAACCATACTTTCTAATAATATAAGCAAAGATATATTATTCAGAGTTTTTAAAGAATCCTAACATAATATTTTATCTTACTCTAAATAATGTTTTCTCAAGGTTCATATTGATTCAAACAAATGCGCCTCTCTTGAAGAATGTCTTTGGGGTATTAGAGTAACTAAACAAACATCCTGAGTTTAAGAACCAACTATACTTTAAGAACAGTGGAAATAGGGGAGGCTAGGTGGCGCAGTAAGTAAAGCGTTGGGCCCCAGAGTCAGGAGGGACCTGAGTTCGGTTCCGGCCTCAGACAATTAACACACATACAAAAAAAACAAAAAACAAAAACTAGCCATGTAACCTTGGGCAAGTTACTTAACCCCAATTGCCCTCCAAAAGGCAAAAAAAAAAAAGAATAGTGGAAATATAATTGGTCTCCTAGTAAACCTGTACCTAGCGTTTAAGAATTAGACTTAAAAAAGTTTCTTCATGGGTAACTGAAAATATTGCCAGATCATCAAATCTTACATTTTCTAGAAATTTCATTTTTCAAAGTAAGAAAATTAAGACAAATATGCAATATTATCAGAAATTCTTCCAAAAAAACATGAACATGATTTGAAAAAATCATCATACCAACATTTATGTGAATTGCTTCACTAGTTCAGTTCCTGGAACAATCTAAAGGTAAAAGAAAATTCTAGATCTCAAACAATAAATATCAGGGCAAAATTGGCAATCTGAAATTATCAAAAAGTTTAAGAAACCAGATGGTTATTCTCTTATGACAGAACAGAGGTAAACTAGGCTAACTCCTATCCCTCAATCAGAATTATGCATAGCCACTCAGAACCTTAGGGTACTCTAAGAAAAGGAGAGAAATGAGGGAAGACTCCAACTACTGTTCAGTGCTCTTTGATTAGTGTTCTGATCTGTAGCTTCTATTTACTTATAAGATAGGCAAAGATGTTATTTAAATATACTTAAACCTTGGGGCAAGTAGGTGGGGTGAATAGAGCACTGGCCCTGGAGTCAGGAGGACCTGAATTCAAATCTGGCCTCAGACACTTGACACACTTACTAGTTGTGTGACCTTGGGCAAGTCACTTAACCCCAATTGCCCTGCCTTACCCCCTGCAAAGAAAAAAAAAAAATATATATATATATATATATATATATATATATATTGTATACCTTAATAATCTCAGTTTCTAAATGCTGAATAGCTAAAATCAATGATGTTTAAAAAATAAAGGCCTTATATGGATTACAAAAATCAATGTTAGGTATTGTTATATACATTCACATATATACATGCATAATCATATGCACATGTGTATTTTTAATTTTTAATTTTTTCAACTGCTGAAAATCCACCTTTTCTTGCACCCACCCCCAATTTAGAAAAAAGGCAAAACCATTTTAACAAATCCACGCATTCAATCCAACTGCAATTCAAAATCTATAGCTCAATCTCCACCCTGAGTCCATCACTTCTCCACCAGGATGTGGGCAGCGTGCTTATTAAAGAAACCTTTGGGATTTTCACACACATAGATCTTTTTCCTCTTTGAAGTATAGATCTAGTAGTGGTACACTAGGGCCAATGAGGATGCACAGTTTAGTAACTTTGGGGGTATAATTCAAAACTGCTTCCTATGGCTAGTCTACTTCATAGTGCCACTGCCAGAGCATTAATGTCATTTTTCTCACCACTCCATTTCTCTAATTGCTAGAGACTTGGAGAGAGGGAGAGAGACAGAGAGAGAGAGAGACAGAGGGAGGGAGAGAGAGAATGTGGCTACTGAGAGCTTGGATTGTTTCCTCTCAAAAGTGCTTGCTTATATCTTCTATCACCTAGAGAACGGTTCTTGTTATTATATAGTTGAATAAGTTCCCTATAAATCTTAGAAATGAGACTTTATCAGAGCAACTTGTTGCAAAGTTTTCCCCAAGTTTTCTATTTCTCTTCAAATTTGCTAAACTAGATTTGTGTAAAAACTTAACTTTGTATAATTAAAACTGTTCACTTTACCTTCTCTGATTCTCTTTTCATATCTGCTCATGAACTCTATCAGATTTGAAAGACAATTTCTCCATTGCTCACCTAATTTGTTTAAGGTTACCCCTTTATGTCAGTCACATTTCTATTTGGATCTTATCTTTGTATATGGCATAAGATGCTGGTCTGTCAGACTGCATTCTCATTTTCCCCTGCAGTTTTTGCAGAATAGCAAGATTTCATACAAATAAGGGATACAATTTTTGAATCTGTCAAGCACTAGGCTACTACTCTGCTCATTTGCTTCTGAACATAATGTACTGAATATGTTCCACTGGTTGACCTCTTCAGTTCTTCATCAGTACCAAACCGTTTTAATGATTTCTGCCTTCTACATAAATTTGAGATCTGGTACTCCTAAGCCCCCTTCCTTCCCAACTTTCCCCCTAAATTCCCTCAAAGAATCATGACTTTTTGCTGCTGCTCTAAATGAATCAATTTTCTCCTGGCTCTATATTGCTATTTTGACAGAAATGGAACTAAATAAATTTAGGAACATTACATCAGTTCAAGCTCCCCAGGAACAATTAATATTTCTCCAATTATTAGGTATTATATATATAATGAAGGATTTATAATTTTTCCTTATAGTCTTTTTGAGGAAAGGCTCAAGAGTCAACATGATCAGCAGATTTACATGCTGCTGAATTGAGTCTGAAAAATTCATCAGTCCAGGTTAAGACTCTGTACTTGCCAAGCCTTTGCTCTCTGCTGCCACTTTCGAGTTGCTCCTTTACCAAACTCACTCTTAGCAACCTCTTCTCCTTTGAGGTCCTTGGAGAGGTAAATAGTGAAAGAATTACAAGACTGGGGTATGACTGTCCAAAGGACAAGGAAACAAGGGATTTTAGAGCAGAGGATGGTGTAAAGTTGAAGTGAGTCACCAAAAGGTTAATGTAGGAAGGGGGAACAAGATGAGACTATGCACAGGGTGACATGGATAGGTGAAGGACTGGAAGTCACAGTAAAGAACAGTTAGTGATCATAAGGCAAAGGAAAGATGGAATAAAAGGTTATGATCAGATAACAGAACTTTGGAATTCATGAATGTGGAACACTTAGGAAAGATGGCAAGATCAAGAGTGTCACCATCTCTAAGGTGCAGTGGAAGAATCAGGCATGAAAAAGGATTAATAAAATTGAGTTGTCCCCCTCTCCACTCTTCAAAGATCAGGTTAGCCATTCCACCGTTCACTTAAGGAGGCCCCACAAGGAAAAGGCCTTCTTAAAATATAAGGAAAAAGGAAAACTTTATTTCCTCATTTTAGGCTTATAGTTGCAAGAATATGAAATTGAGTAGTGATATAAAAAGGATATTCCCATAAACAGGTTAATTACCCATTAATCTGGAGCTAATTGGTAGCTAACTGATGGTAGCCCTTAGAATTCTTTTTTTTCTGATACAGTTGTGATGAAAAAATGGTAAAAGGACAGGGATGACTGAAAGCTTCCATCTTCTGAGATGGCTGCCAATCAGTGGGCATTGGGTCCTCCAGGCAGGCTTAGAAATTATTGCAAGAGGGTCTATGATTTCACGTGCACACTAACCATTGGCATTTTGCTATTTCACTAATAAAACATGCAGTATGACTCAATATAAATAACCATACCTCTTATAGAATAAATATTTGTCCTACATATATATGGCATTACTATTTTTTAAATATGCTGCCAGTAATAAAATATAAATTCAAAATCATAGTAGGGAATTACTTTAGAAGAACTTCTTCTGGTATTATGGATATAAAGTTAAATTGTAATGACATGAACTTAAGACAGTCTCATAAAAAGTTACACATGCTATAAATGCACTTATGTGTAAGAGCTCTTTGCTATAAAATTTGGTTTGATTTTTTGGCCAGGAACAGGTAAAAATGGCATCAATGAAACAATGAATAAAGTTTAAAAATGCATTTTATATTTAACACATACATACTTACAGTTATTCATATGCTTGTTTTATGTTGCCCTAGTAAATTCCGATTACATAAGGATGAGACCTATGTTTTAACATATATTTATGTCCCCCCTAAAACCTAGCACACAACATACTGTAGATCACTAGATTTTACACATATGTGTACAGAAGTGAGAGGTAAGGGCTATTCTGAAATTAAAGTCAAGTGCTTTTTTAATTAAATGCCTATTTATAAAATGACAGTTTTAAAAGATCTGTATTGAGAGACAATATATTACACATTATATGATGCATATATTCATTTCCATACTTAGTCTCTCAGGACACTCACTATGTAACCCTTTCTCCTCTGTTTTCAGCCTTTTCCTAACCTATACAGTGTCCTTTCTACATTTTCACCATTTTAACTATACTTAGTCATAAACTTCTTAGGGCAGGGATGGTCATTTTTCATCTTTGAATCCTTACTGCCTAGCACTGTGTCTTAAACAGAACAGGCACCTAATATTTATTAAATATGTAGTACAAAATGCTAAAAACTAAGAAACTTTCTTGGCCATTCAAATGCACAGAACTCACTTTAGGTTAGTGGAGAGAGGCTGGCATATAGTGCCACGACATCAACAGCAAATGTTCTCTGAATTCTAGGCCCAACTTTATCTCTGCATTAGTTGTCTGATCATCTGTTAATGAGTTCTGACAGACACCACAGCCATGAGGGGGAAAAGGTGAATATGCTTTGGAGGTTTCAGAACAACATATTCATAGATTTAATTTGGGTGCTGGAAGAGGCTGGATAGGTCATTAAACCCAAACTCTCTATTTTACAGATGAGAAAAGGAAAGCCTAGAGGTTAGGTAACTTGTCCAAGGTCACACAGGTACTAGGTATTAGAGCCAGGATGTCAAACTGGGGCTCTCTTAACACTGTCTATATACGTCCAGGAACAAGCAAGGAGAACTATACCTGGAACTAGAAGGTGAACGAGATTGTCAATGGAAAGGGGGTGGGACAGATTGAGAAGAACAAATATAATTGACCTCACTGCTATTTTGTAACTTCAGAAGCCCCTAGCACTGGGCCTTGTACTCAGTATTTATGGACTAACTGAAAATGACAAGAAAAAAATAAAGGAAATCTCCCTTGAAGCTCATACAGAACAGAGGCCTAGTTTTCTCTAAGTTAACTTTAATCGCACCTCAGCACTTTGCTGCTCTGAGTGTGATGTTGGGTTTCAATTTTCTCATTAATAATACAACAGACTAGATGGCTGCCTCTGAGGTCCTTTCCTGTTCTAAATCTATGATCCTAGGTGAAGTACAATTCCAAATTTGTAACTACCATATATGATAAAGGCATTTCATTTTCATATTGTTTGAAGTCTTTCTACCAAAACAAAAACATAATTCTTGCTGTGTAATTATAATAACCTCAAAGAAGAGATAAAAATCTGCACCTTACTCTCTTCTTGGCAGAGGTTGACAAATCTATGGGAGCATGACATATATATTATGCTTGTTAAGACTCTGGTCATACATTGGTTAATCTTGCTGAACTGCCTTTTTTCTCCTCTCTCTGACTCACTGTCGGACTGCACAGGTAGAGGGGAACTAGTTGTCAAAAAAAAAAAAAAAGCATCACTGAAACAGTTTTAAATGCACAGAAGTGAACAAAAGGAACAGCAGAGCAGGGCAGCTTTGAAAAGTACACTGAACTGATTACAGAGACTCACAGTTCCATGTACAAACCTCTGTTCTAAATGTACATGGAAGTATTCATTTTAGCTAATGTCAATTATTAATAAAGAATAAAAAAATTAAATAAGGGGAAATGGCATTAAATATGAACTAAATTATAAAATGGTAAATTGTGAACAAAAATGTCAAAAGAACAAAAAACATAAAATATGAAAAAATAATTCTAGGGGAATAGAAATAGAAAAAGATTAAGAAATTCTATTGTTTTCTAGGTCTATTATACAATATAAGTCTGCAAAAAAACAAAACACAAAAACAAAAATTATAAAAGAATTAGAATCTTTATGAACAAAAATATTAAGATATAAATATTACTAACATTTTCGATACAGATAAAGTATAAAATAAAGTCTCAAATTTTATTATTATAAAAAGAATGTTATGCCAATGCAATAAGTGAAGTTAAACATAAAAATGAAAATCAGGTTTTATAAAATGCTTACTTGTGGGAAGTCCTTTTCTTCATCATGCTGGCAGATACACCTGCATGTCCTGTAAAGACACATATAAAGGAAATGAGAAATGACTAAATGGCGTGAGCAGCTCAAACGAATTCACAAGTTAAAAACTACAAAGAAAAGCACAGCATTTAATTCTCCAAAAGTTGATAAAAATGATTTAATTGCTAAATTTAATATGAAATGTATTTATTTTCTGGTTTCTCAAAAGTGATGATACCTATAAATTATTTTCCATCTTTCACAAGGGTCATCTATATACTAACGATCAGGTTTGTCTTTTCCAGAAAGGAGAAAGAGAAGTGGTAAGAAAGAAAAGCAACCATAAATAAAAGGTGGTAGTTAAAAGTTAAAGAGGAAGGGAAGGAAATAAGCAATTATATAGTGCCTGCTATGTGCCAGGCATTGTGCTGAGTGCTTTTTAAACATCTCTCATTCGATTCTCACAATCACCCGATGAAATAGGTGTTAGTATTATCCCCATTTTACAGTTGAGGAAAATTAGGTGTTTACTTCACTTATAAATCACTTTAAATCATTTATAATGATTTGTCTAAGGTCACACAGCTGGTTAATTTGATACTAGATTTGAACATGGGTCTTCCAGACTATAGGACCAAGTGCTCTACCCACTTTACAACTGGTGTAAAATGAGGATGGTCTCCAGTAAACCCCTTATAGAGATGTTATGGGTCTCTATAAGACACGGATATGGACAAAGGCACCATAGGATGGGAAGACATTGAAGGCCTGTGACCTACTTCACTGGAATGAAGTTCCAAATTAATAAAAATCACAGATTGATTTAAGTATTGAGTCTGAGAGCAACATTTTAAAAATAATAATCTACACAATAGATTTTGATGATGTCCAGACAATTAGCTTTATAAAGATGGATAAAATATTAAAATGTGTTTTTAAAAGTTACTAGGGATGACTTGCATTGAAAAAAGAAAATCAAAACTAGGTTGTCAAAAACAAAATAAGACTAGTGAGGTATATTTTTATAGAAATTTAAAATGATAAATATTTCAAAAAGCCAAGGAATAATAGCAATCACTAAATATCCAAGGAAAGTGACGCTGGTCTATGGCAATAACACCCTGAACGTGCCTGATCTCAGAATCTAAGCAGGGTTGGGCCTGGTTAGTACTTGGATGGAAGACCACCTGGGAATACCAGATGCTGCAGGCTTTGGGAGGCTAGGTGGTGCAATGAATAGAGTACTGGCCCTGGAGTCAGGACGACCTGAGTTCAAATCCGACCTCAAACACTTAACACAAAGATTAGCCGTGTGACCTTGGGCAAGTCACTTCACCCCAATTGACCTCCAAAAAGCAAAAAAAAAAAAAAGTGATACTGATACCAGGGCAGAAATATTTTAGTTACAAAAGGAATATGACTCTTATTTAATCCAACAAAGATGAAAATATATCTCACTTTCTTCTTGTCATTAAATTAGTAACTATTGATTATAAAAGTTCCCTTCCCATACCATTTCCAACTTAAGTTATTCTTATTCCTCCTATTCTTGCATTGATGTCATAATCCGGTGCTGCTGTTACCTTGGAAATTGTCAGGACAAATTCAACATTACAGTCTCCAAAAGGATCAGCATTTTTAAAGGAAGCTAGTCACAAGGCAAATGAGTCAAGAAATTCTCAAAAGGACAAGTTTATTTTTTAAGATGAAAAGGTAAACAGATGTTCTCTCTGTTCCCCACAACACAGCAATAAACTTTTAATATTCTATTTGGATGACACTTTGTGTCCAGTTCCTCACTGCCTAAAATCTAGCTTCCATTATCACTACCCTGTAGACATTATTCTTTCAGGTGACTGCAGCATTCAACACTGGAGACCTACCCGCCCCTCCCCTTCCTTCTTAAAATCCTCTCCTCCTTAGACTTTGTGACACTAGAATCACTATTCTTTCCTCCAATCTCCTTGATTATTCCTTTGCTGGCTCTTCCTAATCCTAAATACTTGAGTATTCTAACTGTTCACTCCTTTGACATCTATTTTCCTCTTTATATAACAATTTATTCTTATAGAGATTGCACATTTACTGCTTCAACTATTACCTCTATTTATGTTATATATACCCAAACTTCAATCAGTATCCTAGGATCGTGATTTGTAAGGAAGCTAGAGCTAGAAAGGACCTTAGAAGTCATTTAGTGACAGGTGAGGAGCCTAAAGGCCACAGCGCTAGTAATAGTAGGAGATATTCTAGGCACATCACCATTATCTCTCCCCAACCTGGTTAACTGTAGTAACTGTCACAAGCTTCACTAAAGAAAAAGCCGAGAGGGCTGATCCTTATGACCTCTCCCAGTTCCTCTATTATTTCTATCTGGGATTCTTGCTGTCACCTAAAACTGAAAGGTCTAAAATCTAACTTTTTATCATTTATACAAACCTACTTTTCCCTCCACTAAGGTGGGACCATTAGAAACATCACTTTTTTTTTTTCCTTATCTCACCCTTCCACATCCAATAAGTCATCAAGTAGTTTGTTTTTGTATCCTGAGCACCTAATACAATGACTGACACAGGCTAATTACTTAATAAATATCTGCTTGAATTGAAGTGAAAATCCTGAAAGAATGATGGTAGAAAGCCCAGGTCTAACTCTGTCATGTCCTTAGTCACTAAAGCTTCAATGGCACCATCTTAAATCTAGGATAAAATATTAACTTCTCTATTTGGCATTTAGAGGTTTTTATGATCTGGCTCCAGCCTAGCTTTCCAACTTTCTTTTCTGCTACAAGCCCTATGTGAACATTCTTTGGTGCTTACCTTATTCATTTCCATCACTGTTCTTGGTTTTTATCATTTCCTCCTTCCAGTATCAAATCTTCCAGGAAGCCTTTTTCTCAGTCACTCCAGCCCACATAATCATGTTTCCTTCCTTTGAACCTCTATTCTGGGTTTTGTTTAACCAATAAACCAAATGCAGCTTTTTTGTTTTAAATATAAAAAAAACAATTTATCTTTATTCAAGGATGCATTCCAAGGAGTAACTTTACGGCTTCACAGAAGTGTGCAGCCTTGTTTTTCTCCTAATCTCGGACTGCTGTATTATTTCACTTTCTGGGTTTGCTTCTTTATAGTTTTCCTGTTTTTCTCTTTGCTGCAAGGCACTTTCCCTGTCAAAATGTGCTTACTTCCTTTTATATTTATTGCTTCAGGTGTGCATCATATATGGTACAGATAAACAGACTTGAAGAAAGGGAAGGTGTTAATAACCGACACACATTTCTCCTTAAATATGTAAAAAAAAATCCCTAGCTATAGCAATTACAGGTCTTATAAGAAAAATCTGTAAAATGTACTATCCAAGTAACAACATAACAAAAATATATTCCATATCTCAATATATATTCTTACTGAATTATAGAGAGGAGGCCTTCTTTAGTTAGTTTCAGTTTTTTACAAAATAGGATTGAGTTTTCTAGCACAGTTGCAAAATTAATCTGGAAAAAATCCAAATGAATCACTATTGTAAAATTTATAGCCAACATTATATCACCAACTAAGGTTTATTTTGTCCCAATCCATTGATAGATACTACAGAGATAAAGAAGCAATATAGAAAATGCTGTGCTTGAAATCAAGAAGCCTCGGGTTCCAATACTGTAATTTTATATTGGGTGCAAAGCACCCAATATAAAAGGGGGAGTCAGCATAAGTGGGAGGAATTAACATAATGGAGTTCCTTATTCAAAGACCCTTTACATATTCATGTACGTATAAGATATCCCTATTCCATATGAAAATAAAGAAGTTCCAGAACATCGAAGGAGGAAAGAAAAGCATGAAAGCCTGTCCCCAAAGAAGCTACTCACAGTGAAGTGACTTAGAACACCACCTTGGCCATGTGGGAACAATGAGATATAGACCAAGCTACTTTAAACTATTTGTATTTCAGTTGTCTCATCTGTAAAGTAGGAGGTAGCAGAACTAGAAGATCCCTTAGTTTTTTCCTGGTCTAGATCTGAAATCTCAGACAATGATCTTTACTACTAAAAAAGTAAAAAGAAGTCTGTTCACACTAAAGCAGCATATGCTAAAGTAGTAAACTGAAGAATGGGGGAAAAAAAAAACACCTTTTTCTATTTGGCCTTGAAATGATTTTGTGTATGCACATGTACACATCTGAAAATGAAGAATGCCTTTTTTCCCTTTTTTTTTTTTTGGAGTGGAGAAGGCAAGGCAATTGCAGTTAAGTGACTTGTCCAAGGTCACAGCTCTAGTAAGTGTTGAGTGTCTGAGGCCACATTCAAAATCAGGTCCTCCTGACTCCAGAGCCAATGCTCTATTCACTGCGCCACCTAGTTTCCCTTGAGGAATTCATTCCAAAGAAAAAGGACACATGCCCACACAGTTATGATTGATCTAGGCTTGGAATTCTGGCTCTGCCACTCTATAACTTCAGACAAGTCATTTAACCTCTTTATATAAATAAGGGGATCTTTTAAATTTCTTCCCATCACTTAAATCTGAGTTTATAAATCTGACCAAGACTTTCTAATTTCCCTATCTTTTTAGCACTTCAAATCCTCCCTTGCAATAATACTGCATTCTAGAACGCACTGTTGTAGGATATACCTACCCTTGACCTGTGTCAGGCTTCCACAGGAAAATGAAATATATTGATTTTTAGCTTTCACAAAATTCCCCTCTAAAAGTCAGACCTAAAATTAAACTTGCTAGACAGCGTTTTTTAAACATTTTTCTAGTTATGGCACAGTATTAATTTTATTCCTTTCTGCTAAAAATTCCATTTCGTTATAACTGAGAGTAAGCTGACTTTCTAAAGAACAAAAATCTGTATTAAACATTTATCATAATTGGGGGTGGCTATAAAAGGTACTTCAACAAGCTCAGGAATTTCCAATATTAAGAAAATTTACCACTTAATTAACAGATTCACATTCTAGAAATAGGTCACCTACTTGTCACTACAGACACCTGTAATGGTAATAGGAATTTGAAGATTCTCCCTGCTCCCTAATAGGCCAAATAGGTAATCACATAGAACCTGTGGTGGGAGGAGTTTGCTGAACAGGTAGAATAAAGCCCAGAGGAAGCTGGGAGTCAGAGCAGTTAGACCTGCTAACTGGGGGAGAGAGAGGGAGCAGACAAGCAGGCAGCAAAGATTGTGCTTGTTTGTAAGAAGGTTTTAGGATGATGTTGCTCTCTGCAGTGTTATTGTGTACAGATTTCTTTGTTGTTATGGATAGATTTGGCTTTTTGGTGCTGGGATTCTGCTTTCTGTTGTCTTAATGAATGTTTTGCTTCTGTCTTCCATATGGAGAGTCTGCTTTATTTTACAATTGAGAATTATGCTGGCATATTCATGGTCACCATCAGTGCTGTAAATATGGACATGGTGATACATTTGACGTCATGACCAGGATAGCAAGGTATCAGATCTCTATTTGTTAGCAGAAGGACTTTGGGGAAGAAATGGATATCTCAGGATGGGAGGATTTACTTTACTCCTCCCTAGCAAGGGAATGTACTAAAAGCACCCAACCCTGTGAAAACTGGAAACTGAGGCTACTGAGATAACCTAGAGATTTAGAAAGGTATTTGCAGGAAATAGCAATAAAACTAGAGAAAGAACTGAACAGTATGTAGAAGAGGCTGGGTTTTACTAACAGGTTACCATATTATATGTAAAAGCAGAGACAAATTGCTGCAAGAGAAAGCTCAGATGGAAAAGAAGTTAGTTGATTTGCATGAGAAACTTTTTGTGCCACAGTGTTCAGGCGCTCCTTCAGAAGAGCAAGCTAGAGAGTTTCAGGCAGCAGAAGAGGGGGCAGTTGTGGGTTTGGCTCAGAAAAAGAAGGAAAAAAACTAATTAAAGGAATGTGCACGTAGCTCTGAAACAGGCTGAGCCTAGTTGCCTCGACAATGGCAGCCAGAAGACTGTGTTGGAGGAAAATGAAACAATGCTACATGAGGCTTCTTAGGCAGAAGTTCAGCCCCTATTGAGAAGAAAGCAAGAGAACCAAAGGAAAAAACAGTCTTCAGGGAGATAATTGGGGATTTCACTCAGCAGGGGGTCAATGATATATTAAGTTGATTCATCCAAAGGATGGGAAAACCAATAGTGTTTTGGATGGTGAGAATCAGTAATGAAGGGGCTGGAGGAGAACTGGTAGACAGCATGGACTGCCTGAAATTTATAGGTGTTATACCTTTTGTATCGCAAGTTTTAGGGATTACCATATGCAAGGAAGCAATAATGCAACTAATCTGTGTTAGCTGCAGAGGAATGCAATAAAATGCATTTCACTGATTCTATGTGGCCTAGTGGAGACAGACCTGGTATTGCTTAGGGACTGTATGCAAAAGTTAAAATAGGAGGCAATGAAAACAGATGCTTATCACAATTAGCAGTTAATTAGTTTAGCAGTTTCTCATAGAAATATCATAGTGAAGATGGCTACCTCCTGCTTATAAGCACCTAATTATGACTCTATTACTTGTTGTAAACGGAAATGCAAATTTAAAGATCTTCCCTGCCCCTAGGCCCTTTGATAGGCTTAAGAGACTCTGAGAACAGTCCTTGATTTGAAAATATACTGTCCCCTTATAGGCTGAATGTGGTCACATGAAGCCTCTGGCAGGAGGCTTGGTTTTCAGGAATGCCCACACCTTGATGCTGTGTGACTGGCCAGTGGGTCAAGAGGGTTGTGGCATTCTGAGCCAGGAGAAGGCTGTATAAATCGCTGATGTGAGGCTCTGCTTTGGGGCTCATTTTGCGAAGTGTTGTGTGATTTGACCAGAGGAGACTGGGCAGCTGCTGAGAGCCCCCCCCCCCCCGGCTTTGAAAACCCAGATATTGATGCTTCCCTCTCTGGTAACTGTGATTTGGTATGGATGTAATGGTTGGACAGTCTGGAAGCCTGTCTGCTTGATCTGTTTCTCTGTCTTGTAACTTCTGTCTGTATACTCTGAAGTTCAAGGTGCTGACCTTTTCCCCCTGAACCAGGTAAAGGATATGTCTTTGATTAAAGTAAGCTTGTTAACCCATTTTGAGATGCTTTCCTTTAGAAAATCAGATCTAAGAACCTGTGTTGGCAGCCACCCTGGGAATGCTGGGGTGCTTGCTGCTACACTTGGGGAGATAGGGCACTCTCTTTCAGAGATGCTGGATAAGATTTCACAGCTAAGTGACTTAGGGGAATGGGGAAAAGATAAACTTCCTCAACAGAGAAGAGTAAATAGCTGGCAGATTCAAAGTCAGAATAGTTTAACAAGAAAAGAACTTTTTACTGCTTTACTGAGTGCAGGGGTAGATTTTGGAAGAATTGATGGTATTCCCAACTAAAGTATAAAAATATACTGAGAAAAGGGGCTTGATATTAGATGGAATAGAGCAGTAAGGAACTGCTCCTACAGATCTTCCTGAATTATTGCTATGATAATGGGTTCATGGACTCCATAAGTATGGCTGACCCTATATTTGTTTCTTTTTGGCTTTTTGTCTGTTAAACTTGTTTATGAAATTTGTTTCCTGCAGGCTTAGTACCCTTCACCTGCAGATGCCTGATCACTTAAACTGGATGTCACCCACTGTTCACAATTGTGATGTGTCACCCCTGGATCTGGTGTTGATCGAGTTCCAGATGCCAGTTAAAGAACTGATCTCTCAACTGATTGGACCTCTTGGGCCTGGCATTGACCAAGCCCCAGATGCCAGTTAAAGAAATGACCTCTCGAATGGAAGGTATGCCCTTCTTGGGGCAGGGACAGCTCTATGTCCAATTTCAGCAGGAAGTAGCTATGGGAGAAGAGATCTTCACCCCTTATCCCAAGATTTTAAGTCCCATTCATTTGAGTAGGGAATGATGGGGTGTTGTGCTCAAGCTCCACCCTAAGATATTGCTTTATGTGCTTATTTTGTGTTACCCTTGTCATAGTGTTGCCAAGTTCTGTTGACACCAGTTACCCCTGAAGTCCCATTGACCTATATAAGGTCAAGATATGTATGAACAATCTTCAGGCCACATGGAATGGTAATGGGAATCTGAAAATCTTCCCTGTCCCCTCCGAGGCCAAATGTAATCACATGGAGAGTGTGGCGGAAGGAGTTTGCTGAACAGGTGGAGCAGAGCCCAGAGGAAGCTGCCAGTCAGAACAGAGGGAGGGGCGAGGACAGAGGCAAGGTGACGGCTAGGCTTATGAATGTTTGTTGCTCTCTGCAGTGTTATTGTGTATAGATTTCTTGGTTGCTATGATGGATTTGGCTTTCTGGGTTGGGTTTTAGCTTTCTGGTGGCTAAATAAATGTTTTGCTTCTATCTTCCATATGGAGAGTCTATTATATATTGTGATTCATAATTATGCTGGCATATTCATAGCTGCCATTGGTGCTGTGAATATTGCCTTGGTGATACAACACTCAGTCACACACACGGCCCACAATTACGGCACAGAACCAGATTAAAATGTAATTAGGAAATATGTAACAAAACAAAAAAATACAATAAAACAGAGATAATCTTAACATGTGGTTTTCTAAGTCAATGAGGCCTCCAAGGATCCTTGGTGGCCCAGTTTCTACTTAAGTTTGACATCACTGTCCAGAGGATACCTGAATTTATCTAAGAATTATACAGTATTATTTCTTTACACCACTACTTTTTGCATGTTCAATTCTTGGCGTCTCAGTCAAGTCCATGCATGTATAAGTTCCATAAAATTGGAACTTAGTAGCATACCTACTTGAAACTGGGTATATATTTTGAGAACCACTGGATTATCCCCAAGTCACAGAATAATCAAAATCCTCCCTAGAATTAAGAACTGATGGTCCTTAAAAAAGTACAGCTTTGCCTTTTACTTCTCCCATATAACTACATGACTGGTCAAATTACAATCTCTCTTTAACTCATTTTCCTCATCTCTAAAAGCATAGGATTGGATTACTTCATCCCTCGAGTCCCTTCCTAGTCTATCATTTTATAGGGATTCTATGACACAATATCACTGTCAAACAGCCAGATGAAGTAAAGAAAGGAAGGATGACTAAGAACATAGGACAGAAGACAGGTAGTTGTGATGCAAAAGGCAACTTTCTATTGTATCAATGGATTCAGAGTTGAAAGGAACCTTGAAAGGATCATCTTCCAACTTCCTCATTCTATACTTTGCTTTGAGGCTGCCTGGAACACAGAAAATATAGCAAAAAATATATTTATAAAGAGTTTTTAAGCGCTATTGGCAAAAACCCCAAGAGGGAGGGAAAAAGCATTTATTAAGTGTCTAATATGTGCAAGGAAATATGCTAAGCATTCTATACATATTACTCATTTGATCTTCCCATCAACCCTGGGAGTTAGGTGCTATTTTTTATCCCCATTTTATAGTTGAGGAAACTGAGGTGGGGAGATTAAATTATTCTCCATGGATCACACAGCTAATGAAATGAGGCCAGATTTAACCCAGTGCTCTAGCTACTGTACCACCTAGATAACCACAGAGGAGTTCTCTTTCATTTCAAAAGCGAAGGAAATGAAGTTCAGAGAGTTAGTTCAGTGACGTGTCTAGAACTGTTATACACACGTTAAAGCTGGGAATCAATCCCAGCTTTTCTGACTCTTAGCACTTCCCCATGCTGCCTCTGCAATAAATCACATTTATATTTACATACAAGTCCACAGTTTTCATGTTTAAGCAATAAGCAAAACTAAAAAATTATGAAAAAATTTACTGGCTTTAAAATAAAAAAGGCATATCTACAAATATTATAGGCAGGTCAAAAATTAGATTTTAATTAGATATTTTCTGATATCTCTACTTCACTTTATCCCTTCCACCTTGTCTTAACAGCTGTATTTCTAATATTTCAAACTGCCTTTATGTTTTTAAAAAGCCATCAAGTCACTTCATCAACTAATATTAAGAACCCACTGCATGTATAGTGCACATTTTCCAATCTGGTCTAGTCTTCCTAAAATCTCACTGCTGTCATATCAAATACTGCTATAATCTTACCTCTGAATCTTCAGCATGTTTCAGATAGTGGTTTGCTTTTTAAATCTACTCTCAATTAATAAAGATTTATCCTTTAATTACTTCAATATTCATTAGTATGAGTTATTCCCTTGACAAACACAGGATCCTGTTCACTGCATTCATGTGTAATGAGCTACTGTGAGCAGTTCCAGCCTCCAGCAACAAGAGGTTAGTGGTCATACAACAGACAATATCTGAGTATGTGGCCAGACCCATCGTCAGAGCCTATTTTGCTTAGGAAGACTATCAGTATCTACTAACAGCATTAGTAAATTATTCCAACTTTTACTAAATGCCTAGTTATGGCATAGATGCTGTTCTCAAGCTACACAAAATAGTAATGTACCCCCAAGAAGCAGAAAACACAAATCAATGCTAGAGTTTTGGTTTTTTGTTGTTCTTGTTGAATCGTGTCCAACTCTTTGTAATTTCATTTGGGGTCTTCTTGGTAGAGATATTTAAGTAGTTTGTCATTTCCTTTTCCAGTTAATTTTTCTTTTTTTCTTCTTTTTTTAAACAATTGGGGTTAAGTAACTTGCTCAAGGTTACACGGCCAGGTGTTTCTGGGTGGGTGTTAAGTATCTGAGCCAGAATTCGATCCCAGGTCATCCCGACTCTGGGGCTGGTGCTCTTACTCACTGCGCCACCTGGCCGCCCCCCAGTTAATTTTTCAGATGAGAAAACTGAAGCAACCAGGGTTAAGTGACATCACACACCTAGTAATCTGAGGTCAGATTTTACCTCAGGAAGATGGTTCATGACTCCAGGCCCAGCACTCTACCCATTGCACCATAACTAGAAATACTCTAAAGTGTAACAGGCCACATTACAGACTGCAAGAATAGTAACTCAGTCAAAAAGACTTATCGAAAATCTTTAAGCAAAGATTGTTTAGTTACTGGCTGGGTCACTAACAAATACTGAAGATAAGATTCTTGCTCGGGCTCAGATTAGACTAGATAGAATCTAAGGTCTCTTCTACCTTTTTAGTTCTGTTTTTGTGAGTAAAGTACTTTGTAACATTAAATAAACTGAAAAACTGTTAATAGTAAGTTACCCTTTTAACATGTAAATATCTCTTGGGAAAGCCTTTGACAAAACATAGCACTCATTTATGCTGAAATTCCTAAAGAAAAAAAAATAGGCATGAAAAGGTCCTTTTACAATATTCATCAAAAGCATATATTTAAAATCAAGATAGAGAATTTAAAGCAATGGAGAAATATTAGTTGTTTCCCCACTATAAACAGCACACGGTCCTAATTTTTTTTTGTATTGCCCTAGAAATTCTAGTTGTAGCAATAAAAGATTAAATAAAAAAAGCATTACACAGACAAAATAATCTCTACTTGTGGAGAGTATCACAGAAAACATTAATAAAGGTTTTACAGATCTGTTTGTTCTATGTCTACACTACAAACATATAACAAAAAGTAAAACAAGTAAACACAGCAACATCCTCTGAAAGTGTATACTCTATTCTACAGCTGTAGCACTCTGCCACCACTATAAAAATTGTGTTATTTTTTTTTATACAAATCTATTTAGTTTCCCTACTGGAGAAAAAAAGAAAAGGAAAAAATTTCTTTGTAACAAAACAAATTTCCTCACTCTTTGTGTGTGTGTGTGTGTGTGTGTGTGTGTGTGTGTGTGAGAGAGAGAGACAGAGAGAGAGAGAGAGAGAGAGAGAGAGAGAGAATCTCTACACTGAATCTGTCACCTTTATAAAAGAAGGTGGATTTTACATTTCATCATTGATCTTCTGGATTCATAGGCAGTTACTATAATGATAATAGGATATAGTTTCCAAGCTGCTTGTCTTTACTTATTGCTACTATATAAATTATTCTCGTTTCTGCTCATTTCATCCTTCATCAGTTTTGTGATAAGAGAATTTCAGTTTAGTTGAGACATCAAATGAGCTCAGTTGCTTAACTGGTTAGTGAGTGGTAAGAGAACTTTTGGTTCAATTGTCTTACTTCTATTTACTTAAACTGAGAGTAAAAACCTAACTGTGGCTCGGCATTCGTGGTTAGCTGAAAATTCCAGAGATGCCTAGAGTTTGCTAACTAGTCCGTCATTTTGCCTGACGCAGATCACCCCCTTCTGTTATCTGTTGACGTATAAATCTTTACCTTGCCCTTCTGCAAAAGTACATTGTAGTATCCATTCCAGGTAACTAAGACCTCTAGTATCTTGTAGAAATATATCGAGTCTGTGCTCTGAGCATATAATAAACTAGTGTTTATATCTATCTATGAATTAACAGGGTGACTGGCAGCAGTACCTATCAACAACTCCTTGGACAATTTTTATCAGTCTATAATTATAACATCTTCAAAATCATTAGTTTTAATAATACTGATAGTTGTAAGTTGTCCTTCTGACTCTGCCCACTGCATTTTGCATCAAGTTTGTAAGTCTTTGCATACAAGCAGCTAGGAGACATAAAGACAGAGTACAGGTTTGGATTCACCAACAGGAGCTCAAGTCTATTCCTCAGACACTTTCTAGGTGTGACCATGGACAAGTCATGTAACTTCTCTACATGCCTCACTTACCTCAAGAGCAAAAGGGGGATAATAATAGCACTTACCCCTCCCACTTACCCTGGCACATAGTCAGTCCTTAATTCTTTTTCTCTTCTCCCCCATGTCTCTTGAAAATTTCCTCATTTCTTCCTCATTTCTTATTATTAATAGTATTCAGTCACATTCATACACTACAACTTAAGTCATTTCTCAATTAATAGGTATCCCTTTAGTTTCTAGTTTTTTACAGTTGGAAAAAAAATATTTTTGTGAATATTGGACATTTTACTCTTTCTTTGATCTCTTTTAAGTATAGACCTAGCAGGGGTATAATTGGTACAAAATTATTGTTCAGTAACATTGTGTATACAATTTCAAATTTCTTTCCAGAATGGTTACATTCCTTCACAAGTTCACCAAAAGTATACAGGGTGCCTGTTTTCCCTCTATTCCTATTTATTACTTCCCTTCTTTTGTCATCCTTCTCAACCTTATGGGTATGCAATGGAATCTCAGAATTGTTTTAATTTTTCTTATATTTCTTTAATTATTTTTTATTTTTAGCATTTTAAGAGTTGCGAATAGTTTGGATTTCTTCCTCTGAAAACTGCCTGGTTATACCTTTGACCATTTATCTATTTGGGGAAAGGACCTTATTTTTTTTTTTTTGGAGGGGGGGGAGCAGGGCAATTGGGGTTAAGTTACTTGTCCAAGGTCACAGGGCTAATAAGTGTTAAGTGTCTGAGGCAGGATTTGAACTCAGGTCGTCCTGACTCCAGGGCCAGTGCTCTTATTCACTTCGCCACCTAGCCGCCCCTATGGACCTTATTCTTATAAAGAATAAGCTTATCTTGTATTATAAAGTATAAGGTATTGGTCTAAATCTAATTTCTTCTATATTGTTTTTCAATTTTCCCCAGCAGTTTTTATCATATAGTAAGCTTTTATATCAGAATCTGGGATGTTTATGCTTACTGAATAGTAGAGTACTGAACAGATTTGCTTCTGCATGTTGTACAGTCAATCTGTTCTGCTTACTGATCTCTTTATTTTTAAAAGAATACTAAATTGCTTTGGGAATTACTGCTTAGAATAAAATGTGAGATCCTCTTCCTTCTTATTTTTTAAAAATTATCATTACCATTGTTATATTACCATTAGATTCTTTACCTTTTCAACATCCATATCAATTACAAATTATTTTTTTCTAATTTCATAAAGTAATTCTCTGGCATTTTGACTGGTATACAAACAAAATATTCTTTACAGAAATAAAAGGGAAACAAATATTTAGATTCATATCAATAAAATTAGAAATAACTAAAATAAATTTCACTGAAAGAATAAATAAGTTGAGGTTGCATTTTCATTCATTATACTGACTCATTGCTGTTATGTCTGTCCTCCATTTTTGAAGAGGATCCTGGCATCAGGGAAATGACATAACTTGCAGTTGACTTTGATGTGAGTGCGGAGGGCTATGCAAGGTCATATTCATCAGGATGACTGCAGATGACCCAGTATGCAATGGGAGACCCTGGCCTTTACAGGTACTCTTCTAGAGTGAGGTAACGCCCATCCAGTGAATAGGTCTCTTTAAGAAGGGAGACAAGGAATGGCTCCTTTAATTAGAAAAAGAAAAAAACAAAACCAGGCTGGGAGGGAGAGATCCTCAGGCTCTGGGTCCCAAATAGAACCAGTTGCCACTGACATTCACTCTAAACCAGGAGGGCCCAAAATACAGCCAATTAGGTGAAGCTTGGAGAGGGACCTGTCTGTTGTGGTCCAAGGTATGAGCTTTAGAGTGAACTGAGTTGAAGGCTTTGGGAAGAAAAGAAAATAAATGAAAGGAGGGAAGGGAGGAAGGAAACTCACTTAAGAATACAAAATAATAAATCTCCAAACATCACCATTTCTACAGTAGTTGAAGAAAACATGCTTGTGGGGATCACATGATTTCCCAGGAAGGGTCAGGGAGTTGGCCTGGAAAAGCTTCCACTATCCACTGCTTCCCTGGGGGCCCTTAGTGGAATACCCTTCAACAGGGCTGTGGGGATCACAGGACTTCCCAGGTGGGATTAGGGAGTTAGCCCAGACAAGCTTCTTGCTCTCCACTACTTCCCTTGGGGCCCTTAGGAAGATGCATATGATATACACTTTAAAATGGCAAATCGCTTCTTACTGAAAGAACTCAGAAACAGAGTGTGCAGAGAAAGGTGTTTATTATGCTTCTGGCAAAGAAGCAGGTGTGGTGCTCACTAGGAACACACCCATATTGATACAGAAGTTGGAGTGAGACTCTACAGTTCTGTCCTTCCTGGTAGACTTAGGGGTAGTCAAATCCCTATATTCCCACCATATATGCAGATTACATAGCCTTAGTACTGAGGATACTTGTGACCAGGGGTGACCTCTAAGGTCCAAGCTGTTTGCCACATCCCCAGCTTTCTAGTTTCCTCTGGCCATAGACAATAGTTCCAGGAAGACCAAGGTCTTAGTAAAATAAAATAAGGGAGTTTCCCCACAGCTACGGATTATCTTCCACTAACTTTCCAGGGAACAAAATATGCCATAATATCACTTCTTAAAGAAGTAACAAAAATTAGGGGAAAAAATTCCTTTCAAGATACAGAAATAAACTACAGAACACAGAAAATATCTGGAAGTTAGCCCACTAAGGCATACAAAATAACCACACTATTTAATTTGTAGGTTTAATGCTACAGCAAGTAAATCGGGACATTTTTTAGAAGTAGGCAAATAAATAAATTCATTAGCAAAAAACAAAAGTCTTGAATCTCAAAGAAATTAAGGAGGGGAAAATACTACCTAAGAAGGTTATTTTAGTATTTTAAGGCTTCAAATTATACTATAAAATGGTAGCCTTTAGAAGTAGAACAAACTAGATAAAAAAGCATTAGTAGCAATCAAAAACAGCAATCCAGTCAGCATTTAATAAAATCAAGCCTATAAATTGCTAGGGAAAATTCCTGGCAAAAGGATTTGCAGAAGAACTGCAAGAGAAACTAGAAAGCAGTTTTGCAGAAATGAAGTTTAGATTGATATCTATCTAACCAGGATGCCCTAAATAGGTTCAAAATGTGTTTGAAACCTGAATAGAAATGTTCCATTTCAAAAATTAGAACAAGCTTATGTACCATTCCCAAACATGTCCAAATGAGATCACAAAAGATAAAATAGATGACACAACTACAAAAAAGTAAGAAGGTTGCACACAAATAAAACCAATGAATGCAAAATTAGAAGAAAAATGTTAGAATGGGAAAAGTTTCAAGTACTCAAGTACTGATGAAGTACAGGCTATGGGAAACCCCCTGAACTCTGAATTATGAAAGCATTTGCCTGAGGCCATAAGCCTTACATTATTGTAGGCCCAAATCTCTTAACTCTTAACATAGACTAGCCCTCCAATGTCCAGCTACTTCCCACCCCTGGATTCTATCAAAATGTCTATACTCAAATCTTACCCTTAAACTAGCCTAGCCCTCCCTTGTCTGTCATCTCCAGGTAGCCTCCAGCTATTTCCCACCTTTAATTCCATTCCTGGAGTCTCACCTCAGTTCTATCAAAGATCCTCTTTAGACTCCTCCTCAAGACCCTCCCCAAACTTCTCCTCTAGATCACCCCTAAATCGTCCCACAATCTTTCTGTATATAAGATCCATCTTGACTCCATGAAGGTGCTTGAGATTAATCTAGTGCTGACTCACTGGGCCCGCTTGTCCAATACAAGCTTCACAGGCACTTAGGCTCTAGCTCCTTAAGAGTCTACCCATTATGGAGAATCTTCAATAAACTTTGTTTTACTTTGGCTGAGAGAAGACTTAAGTCAAATTCATTTAGCAGAACCCAGCCTTGAGCACCCCTAAACTTCAACATTACCACCACCAATTAAAGGTGATACCCCGAATACATGGGGAGGAAATTGACAGAAATAGCTACTAACTCCAAGAATCGAGAACGCCAATAGAATCTTGATCGACAGACATGAACAAGAGTTTTCTATAGACTAGGACACTAAGAATGATCACATGAAAACACAATACAAATGACTAACAATAGGAGAAATCCAAATTTTAGAAAACTGAGGTTTGATTTTATTCCACTTAAATGGGTAAATGGGGGGGGGTGTGGAGGTGGTAGTAGTCAACAGGGAAGCTGTGGGATGAAAAGTAAAATGAAATACATACTATTGGCAGAATTGTGAAGTATTTCGACAATTCTGAATTTCGGTTGGAAATATACAACAATTCAATTCTCTCCCTCTGATCTAGTAAAGCCACTAAGGGCACGTATCCCAAGATCAAATATTTACCAGAATATTCACACTAGCACCATTTGTGGTTAGCAGTGAACTATAGAGGAAACAGCTGAAAATACTATATGAAAGGAATATAATACTATTGTACTAAGAAATGAAAGCTTTAAGAATTCAGAGAACTGAAATAAAACATGCATGAATTGATGATGGATGATGAAATAAATAGGTCATTAAAGCAAACTGAATTAGTGGGAGGGGGAAGATCAATGAAGATGCCAAAGAAAAAACGATGGAATATGCCTCTGTCACACCAGAGAGGTAGTGATTACTAGAAGAAACCATAGTATACCTTGTCAGTCTCTTCTGCAAATGTTCTTTCTCATTTATTACAGCTCATTGCAAAGGAGAGTTCTATATGTACTTACCACGTGCCAGATACTGTGCTCAATATTAGAGATACAAAGAAAGGCTAAAAATTGTCCCTGCTTTCATATAGCTCACATTTTAACACGTCTATAATATGCAAGCAAACTATATACAAGATAAATTGAAAATAATCAACAGAAGAAAGGAACTAGCATTAAGGGAGATCTAGAAAGGCCAAGAAGAAAAGATGAAATGAGCATTCCAGGTATGGAAGAAAATCAGTGAAAATGCCTGGAATCTGGAGATGGAATGACTTGTTCATAGAACAAGAAGGCCAGTGTCAGTGGATCTCGGAGTAGAAGACAGGGATGTAAGTAAGGTATAAGAAGACTGGAAAGGTGTGGGGAAATGGGGGGAGACAAAGGCACACAGTTTATGAAAAGATCTGACAGTCAAACAGGATCTTACATTTGAGTAAGGAGGTATCATAGACTGACAGGAAAATCGCTGGCAGCTGGAGGATACATTGGAGTGAGGACAGACAGACCCACCAGAGGCTATTGTAATAGTTCGGGAATGAGGTGATGAAGGCTACAATCAGGTTGGTGGCAGTGTCAGGAGACAAAAAGCATATATGAGATAAAGAAAAATAATATAATACTTCATAACAATGAAGGTAAAATTGCCAGAACTTAACCACAGATATGGGAAGCAAGAGAGTGAGAAGTCAAGAATGACCCCTGGTTGACTGGGAGAATAATAGTAGCCTCCTCAGTAATTAATAGTGAAGTTAAGAAAGAGGACAGGGTTTAGTTAGGGGGAAAGATTCTGTTTTGGACATGTTGACTTTAATATCTATGGGACATTGAATTCAAGATGCAGGAGATTCAAGAATCATCAGCACAGAGATAATAACTGAATTCACAGGAGCTGAGGTCAACAAGTGAAATAGTTTAGAAGGAGAAAAGGGCCTAGAACAAAAGCTCTCTGAGACACCCGTGGTACGTGGTCACGAACATGACGGAGATTCAACAAAGGAAATGGACACTACAAGTAAAATTGATAAGAGGAAAGACAAAAAAGAGCAGTATCCTGAAAACAGAGATAATATGAAGGAGGCAACCAACAGCGTCAAAGGCTGAAGAGATGCCAAGAAATATTAAGAGAGCATCAGTAACTTGGGAGGGAGTAATTTTGGTTGAATAATGAGATCAGAAGTCAGAATTAAGAAAGTGAGTGGAGGGGCTGCTAGGTGGCACAGTGAATAGAGCACCGGCACTGGAGTCAGGACAACCTGAGTTCAAATCCTGCCTCAGACACTTAACACAAAAACTAGCAGTGTGGCCTTGGGCAAGTCACTTAACCAATTGCCCTACAAAAAAAAGTGAGGAGAGAAAGTTGAGGTATCTAGTCTAGACAGCCTTCTCAAGGACTTTAGCCACTTAAGGCAGAAGAGCTACGGGGCAAAAGTTATTAGTGATGGATGGATCAAATAGGGGAGAAACAATCATTTTTATAGGCAGTAGGGAAGCAGCCAGTAGATGGCGAAAAAACTGAAGATAAGAAAGAAATCTAGAGAAGATGTGACAGAATAGAATCATTTACACATGTAGAGAAGCTTGCCTTGGCAAAAAGAAGGGTCACCTCTTAATGTGAAAGAGATAAAGAGAAGACTGTGGCAGAAGGCATGAAGAGTGGTATGATATGAGGAGCAAGGAAGAAGTTCTCAAGGAGGTCTCAGTTTTTTTTTTTCCCCAGTAAAATATAAGGCAAGGTTTCCAACTGAGCAGACTGGGAGGAAGAAAGGGTACATGGAATGCTTGAGAAGGGATAAAAAATTTTGGAAAAGCCACTGTAGTGAGTGGGATGAGTTAATTAGGGAAAAGGACAGCATAAGCAGCATTGAGGGCCCGGTTGAGGTTTTATAACATAAATTTGTAGTGGACCCAGTCAGAACAGCTGCATGGTTTACTCTACCTTTGTTCAGCAGCATGTATATAGGAGCAAAGACAGGTGATGAGAGTGAGCCAAGCTAAGGCACAATCATACTCTGCCAATGAGTGACATTCCTCAGCCCCAGGTACAGTAAGAGGCTAAGCTGGACGTGGCGTTAACGCCCCTACACAGGGCTCCAAGGTCGGGATGCTGACAGAGTGCCCTTTCTTTATGTATTCTGTGTGTTCTCTATAACTTTAACCCTTTCTTTATGTGTCCTGTGTGTCTGTCATTAGGCAATGCTGTAATCTTAACCGTGCTGTAACTTTAACTTTTTGTCTCTGTCGCTATCCGAGTGTGGCCCCGAGTCTCAGCCCGGGGAGCCACTGCCAAACATCAAAAGCTCAGTCTCCTGCAAACTCACCATCCCCTGACTCAACCACCCCGTCAGGGCTCTTCCCCCTCCCCCCAGGATCTGACCAGCCTACCTGGGGCAACTGCCAACAGTTCCTCTGGGCGCTGGGTAGCTCCACCTGGGACCCCCAAAGGGAGGGAGTGAACTTTCGAAATCCAAAAATGTCAGTGCAAGGGGCCACCGGAGAGACAAAACACCGCTGGAGTGTATTCTGTGTGTTGTGTTGTTTTGTGTATATCTTATCTCTGGGATACCGGCAGGTAGAAAGGATGAAGCCTTCTTCCTTTTGCCCTGCTGTGTTTTGTGTGATTGTGTAAAGAAATTTCTAAATCTGCCACCCTGTAAGATTAAAAAAAAAAAGCAGCCAAAAGCACCCAAGCAGTAAGACACACTGTACCAGCACTAGAAAGATTAATAATCTCTTAAGGAATGGCTGTTGGCAGAAAACCATTTCTCCTTCTACTCCTTGAACTCCAGCCAAAGTTCTTGAAGTACAAAGACAAATGGACAGAGAGAGAGAAAGGGAAATTTCTTCCCTAAAATCTATCTAAGGGAAAAGGGGTCACTTCAATGATCAAAGAGAAGTAGGTTTCCAAGCTGCACTTTGAAATAGGACTAACACTTAACCCTTTCCTGGGTCACAGAAAGAGAAACGTGCAACATCATTGGGAATTAGATCCAGGTAATTGAATTCATTCTGGTTACTATTTGGCACTACAAAAACTGAAGTTTAAGGTCACCAGATTGGTTATTCAATTGTTTTCAATAAGTTTAAAATTAAGGCGATGATTGTTCTCTTAAAGTCTTGAAGAAGATCTGAAATTTTAAAGGAAACAACACCTAAGAAAAGTTTACTTGAGCAAAACCTTAAAAAGAAAAATCCTCTAAGATTCTCCTCCCTGTAGCCCTACCTCTGACAAGGTTAAGGGCTACGGTGCCTTCTCACTGTGATCCAGCTCCAAGTGCCAGTGACAAGTTACAACTGCTAAGATTCCCTTCCCTGTGGTCCCGGTTCTTCTTAGCTAGGGCTACAGAGCCCTCCCCTGTCATCCAGCTCGGACGGAGCAGAGGAGACAGTAAGAGGTTTGAACCATTAAGATTTTTCTCCCTGTTGTCCTGGCTCTAACTGAGCTAGGGCTGCAGTGAAGTTAATTTGAATTAACCTCCTCCAAAAACAAAAAATGGGGGAAGGTACAGCAGCTACATCGGAACTACATGGGCTTGTCATCTGCCTACCTGAAAGGTTAAATCTCTGAAATAGAACATTGTTCTGAATGACATGGGAACAATTAGACAAGGGAAGTTAATTACTATCCCATATACTAAGCCTGGGATACATCTGAGCTTTTACTAAAGTGTGTGTTAGAACTGAGCTATTCAGCCTAAAATTATATTCTTTCCACAGTCTAAATAGTTTAGTAAAAGGGTACTTGGCCTAGCTCCCACTGGCAACAGCCTTAGATCCCCAGGTACCCTGAAGCCCAGCCCTCTAAGTAAGCAGAGCCTGAAGTTTCTACTTCAAGTTTCCCAAACCTTCTCCTCAATGCTCCAGGCTACAATCTCCTGGCACTCCCCAGTTGAGCACTGCCCTTTTTCTCCCGAATCAACCACCCCATAACCAGGGTCTGCTACGGGAAGCTGTACCATGAAGCCCCAACTTCAGGACCATCTCAGAGGCCTCTCCCTTGTTGCAAATGATCCCTTTGCTTGTTCCAGTGCCAAGGAATTAAAGAAGGTTGCTAAGGACTCCTGGAAAACAATGGAGCAGGGAGAAAACACCCCAGAATAGAGAGCAAAAAGAGAAAAACAAGAGAGGTACAACTAAGAAAAAGATGAAAGAGAGAAAAAGCTTGTCAGTGAGAAACAATGTGTTCCAAACTCTGAACTGACTGGTTGTGTGACCTAGTACAAATCATTTAACCCTGAGTCTCAATTCATCTGTAAAGTGGGGAGATGAGAAAAATGAGGTCAGAAGTCAACCAGCCTCTTCACTTGGTAAGATCAATCATTCTTCTATGTAATTTGGAAATGCAATTAATGTCATCTCGCAGTTTATATTATTGTTGTACTTCTGCACTGCATACTGTAAAATCTGAGTGAGGAGAAAATTGTGTAAGACCAGTAGTGTCACTTTATATATATATATCTGCTATTTAAAAAAACTTGTAAAACTATTAACCAAGCTATTTGGGGCTAATGTTTTAATGCCAAAACTTGTAACTATTAATTGATTACAGTATATGGAAAGGAAGAAACTAACTGGATGACAACTTGTCTGACTCGTTCTGCCCGTTCTGAGCCGTCTCTCCTGCTTATTCTGAGTGGTCTCTCCTGCTTACAAGTCATATATATTTTCCTTATGTTGTAAAACTGTCAAATCCTCTAGAAACTATCTCCAGGCAAGGCCATTCAGCCTGAGAAAGGAACGTCTTTTGTCATGTAAGTTTTAAATGAACCTAATTTGTGAAGAAGTTGCAAAGATTAAAAAGAATTTCTATACATTGGCTTTTATATTTTAGAAAGATGGTAAATGGAATTCCTTACATTACAAGATCTAATACATCTTTATTACTTATGGCAGCCCCGTGAGAATACAAATAATTATAACTGGCTCTGAGCTGTGACTGGTGAGGCTTGTTGTTTTAAGGTAAAAAGCACTTGGGACCATAACTAAATTTTATTTTGAATCTGAATTTGGGTATAGTTGTCTTCATTAAATCAGTGTCTGAGAGAAAACGCCAATAGCTACTCAGAGGAATGTGATCCTGTACTGTCAACAGGTGGAAGTCCATATTTGGTAAGGTCCGAAGGGACAATCTCAGTCTCTGTCTGGGATGGGATCCCTCCGGGCTCAGTTTACCCATGAGGTTCCTTTGAAAAGGAATGTTTCCCACCTATTCCTGAGTCTAGCTATGAGATGGAACAGATGCTGCCTGTTTGGATATCTGTAACTGTACCGAAATTTATACAGAGCCAAAGACATTTTCTCCTGGCATATTTGGAATGTCACATGTCTCTGCTTTTTTCCCCTCTATAACAGGTTTCTATGCTCAGAGCAAGTAATCAGTAAAAGATATGAGCTCTTTCATGTTAGCTTATTGGAAAATCTAATATTTTTCATTTAGAATTAATACATGTACAGAAAGTTATGCAAACTGCTTAATATCACTTTAAAAGTTTTCAATTAACTTTCTTCATAAAAGTTTATTGATCATTTATAAATCTTGAAACTGTTTTGAAGAAGGAAAATACTTTTAGAAGAAATTTTTAAAATCTCTAGTGTGATTTTAAGAGACTCACTAAAACCTCCACTTGCAAAATTGATGTAACAAGTTGTAAAGCAGAAGAGAACTTGCTATTTTGTTTGATCCATTATTTAAGCAAGTGTTAATATCTGTAACTGAATACATATGTGTAAAATTCATTCCCCTTTTTCAAATTCTGTTCAGCACCCCTCCTTCTATTGCATTTTGGGTGACGAATGCTGTTATGTATGACTGTTCATGATTTACTTCTCAAGACCCTCCAAGCTCTCCAAAACATCCAGGACGCAGTCCGAGTGGTGTACCAGACCACTCCACTGTTAAGGTGGCCGGAAGAAAAGCCCGAATCCACCCCTCCAGTGACTTACAACTGAAGATTAAGAGACTGTCCTGACATTCCTGCCTTTGGCCGGTTCCAACTCCTATGCTCCCACCTTGTACTCTAATTGTAAAGAATGTGACTTATGGGCAGCCCATCCTCTCCTTTGATCTCTCTGCCCGGCTCGACACCAGGTTCATGTTGTTTCCCTATACAGGCATGTGTTCTGGGGGGCCGATGGTGCTGCTTGTGGAGACATGGGCAGAAAAGCAGCCTTTGGTCAACCCAGTCATATGTCTGCCCTGAGGATGGGTCCCCCGATTGTAGGGGACAGGGGAAATATCACTGTGCCAATTGGGATTGTGTAACTATTGCTGACTGGGTCTCCAGTGGCAGCCGTGGCCACCACATTTCATTTTGTTGTAGTACCCTTAAGTCATGTAACCCAGTTGAAATCAGGGTTTTGGATTGGACCAAACAGGATTGGAAAACAGGGACACGTTGGGAAATCAGGTTTAATGTCACAGGAAGGGACCCCAGGGCCTTGTTCATCATTCATCGCACTCCAGTGCCAAGGGATCTTATTCCCACCAGTCCCAACGTAGTTCTCAATCCACCTCCTGGTGGCGATCGAACCCCAGATGGCCCCCCTGTTTCACCCATTACCAGCACCTCTGAAGTCTCAGGCAGCACTTTGGTAGACACCAAGTTCCTCAGACCCGAGCTTAACTTCTGACTGCTTGTCTGCAGGAACACCTTTTTGCTGGCAGCCCCCATTTTAGTCCCTATCCTAGTTGGCCTTGGTATGGTAGGATCGGCAGCAGGGGGTACCACAGCCCTAGTGCAAGAGAACAGTTCCCTGGACTCAGTTGAGTCCGAGTTTCAACTATGAACAAGAAAAGGGGGGAGTGAAGTGCCCACCAGAAATTATACACCAAAGCCCCCTAAACCTGCCAGAAGGGGCTCCTACCAGGGTCCCTGGAAACCACCTAATAGGCCCTAATAGTGAAGGAACTTTTCACCTGTGTTGCTAGAAAACATGCCCCAGATACAGGTTTGTTTATGTTTGTATCCAGGGCTTTGCTAGGTAATCAAGGCTTCAGCAGAAATGGCATGAACAGCATTACACCCCCCTTGGAACCACACTTTGTTGCTAGCAACATATTAACACTATAAAAATGCACCTTTCAGGAGACTCCATGCTGTCTTCCCTATCAGGGAGGCAGTCACCGTGGTTAATAAACACTCCTATCAAATTATAATTGGCTTGGCTGTCATGTCCACTTCATTTGTCCATTCCACTTACTAATCATTTCTCTCACTTATGTTAATAATATACATTTTAGGGGGCAACTAGGTGGTGCAGTGAATAGAGCAATGGCCCTGGAATCACAAGGACCTGAGTTCAAATCTGGCCTCAGACACTTGACACACACTAGCTGTGTGACCTTGGACAAGTCACTTAACCCCAATTTCCCTGAATTACCTCCAAAAGGCAAAAAAAAAAAAAAAACCCTACACATTTTAACATCCAGGAAATTAGAACATTTCCTTTAAAAAGATTTAACAAATAATAGTCACCAACTGCATAAAATGCTTGCCCATCTGACTATGGAGAAACATCTTTTGTTGCTCCAAGGCAAATCAAATGATAATTCATTTTACAGATGAAGAAACTAAATTATAGGAAAGCCCAATGATAGTTGCTAAGATTCCAGGGCAAACTACAAAGAAAACAAACTACTTAGGTCTAGTAGTGTGACAAAACTAAATGATTCTGCCAGCAGTTTTAAATGTCTTAGTCCTCTTTGAATGGTTTCCCTAAATGCCTTAAAGAGTTATTTTCCTTTGATACTACCATCCCATAAAGAACACAAATGCATAGTATTCATCATAATTATTTTAACAGTTGTAACTGCACTTCAAGTTGAGAAAGGTACAAAAGGGAAAAAAAAAGTTCACTTTCCATATATATTCAGAATAATGCTTCTCAATATACACAATAAAAAAAACATATATTTAGAGCTGTTAGGACACTCCCTTGCATGAGGTGAGCAACCACAAAGTCTTAATAGACACGTACCCTCCCTCCTAAACCCCCCCTTAGGGCCAATAAATATCCGAAAATTCCTAATATTTTTGACTATACTAGGAACAACATGTACTACAGCAATAATCAAAGCGATAATTAAGACCCACTCTAGATACTTTACTAAAACTAATTAATTTCCTTGAGTTGATATGTAGATTCACGAAATAACTTTGAAGGAAAAACAACAAATATACATTTCCCTAACTTACTTATTTCCAGGAATCCCTGGTAATTTTGCTTGACCTTTTGATATTCACAACCTACAAACTTAATCTCTAGGTAATCCCCACAATTCAATTCCCCTTCTCTTTCTAGGGTTTCTAAATACTTCTGAACAAAGGGATCTCTACTACCACTACTACTACTACTACTACCACTACTACCACTACTACTACTACTACTACTACTACAAATACGGCACATAGTGTCAACTACATCCTGAATATGGTGCTCAGAGGAGACACTGATGGACTTGGACTAGGTTCCAGTCCCAGCTGTACAACCACAAGGAACCTCTCTGAACTTCAGTTTTCACATATGTAAAATGGAAATACTACATGATACCTTCCTCAAAGGGTTTTATGAGGCTCACATGAAATCACATGCAAAAGCTATGCAAACCTTCTATATATGTGTATATGCATGCAAATTATATGTGAGCCCAGTCTGCCCCCTCACACTTCTCACAAGTATTAGAAGACCATTATGGCAAATTAATGCAAACCTCTCCCTAATGTCTGTCCCTAAAGCACTTAGCAAAGTAAGCTCTTTATTTCTGGCTTTTCTTATCAGTTCCCCTGGAGAACCTCTGTGTCAAGGTTCTTTTGGTATCTTCCACAATTCCAAGTAAGCTCCTGAAGGAAATAGGATGATTTTCAACACTGTATTTCTCTCTCTCTCTCCCACCTCAGCCCATTGCCTAGAATACAGCAGATGCTTAGAATTAAGCTGAAATTTAGCTCCTAGGTTATCTCGTCTTTTCTACCTCTTTCGGACCAGTGTCAGCCTTACACACTTCCTTCTTCTGCTCTTACACCAAGTTCTTATCTCATCTTAGCACCTACTCACTCCTCCTCCTCCTCCTCCCTTCAGCTCGGACCTTGATGGTACTCTTCCTCCAGTACTCAGCTTTCTTGTTATTCTTCCCCTGAAGTCCAACTTTTGACCGTTGCACCCCCATTTTTATGAGTTTTTAATATTCTGTTCCTATTACTTACAGTTTCTGGCTCTGGTCCAGGCACTCTGCCTTCTCCTACTTCCCTGTCCCTCTCTTTCAGCTCAGGTGCTAAGCCTTCTTCAGAAGATTATTTCACTTCTTCAGCTTATCATCAATTCCTCCTAAATTTTCTCTCCAAAATTCAACCTCTAGTTTTCTTCTAAAACCGTTCAAATAATTTCCACATACACTTGTCCCTTACCCTCCTGTCCCTCTCTGGTTCCTTCTGCAACAAAATCCAGAATTAGAATTGATAAGCTAAATAGTATCTAGAAGTGGGTAATCAAGATGGTGAACATTCACTAGTTAGTACCATACAAGTATGAGTTGAAGGAACCAGGCATGCTTCATATGCAATTAAGTGATACATGATAACTATCTCTTAATTCTCAGACGAGATTTTTTTTTTGTGCTCAGACCTAGAAGGCAGAATTAGGATTAATTGATGGAGGCTGCAAAGAGGCAAGTTTAAGTTGACATAAGAAAAAAGACTTTAGGAAAGAGCCCATGACATAATAGAGAGATAGCATATACCAGAGTCTGGAAAACTAAGCTAAAATTCCATTTCTGACAGTAATTGATGGAATAGAAGCAAGTCTTATATAAAGCTATTATAATTTGTACAGCAAGTATAATGAATGAATGAAATCTAAAGGTATGGAGGTTTCATTATCTGGTAACAAAGAAATCTTAGGTCTGGTCCAACAAACTCCCTTAGGCAAAGTAATGATGATTACATGCTACAGAAGAGAGCCCCTCTCTTGAGATATAGGTTGGACTGGTAGCCAATAAGTCCTTTTTGAACTCTGAAATTCTGTCTCTATAATTCTGAGTCAGGAGAACCCAAAGTGATACACTGAGAACCATCTGTCACTACTATAAAGGAGTTTACATTCTCTGACGATATAAAGGCTAAGGGAGAGGAAGTTATTTGTCTAAGGTCACACAGAGAGCTGGTATGAGACAGAAAAGTTAATGTTCAAACCTGAGTCTTCTGACTCCAGAGACAACACTCTCACTATTACAACAAGCAGCAGTAGCAAACTTTTGTCTCCCAAAGTAAAACAGCATCTTCTGAGGCTGTCTCTATTTTTACCAAAAAGACATGTAATCAGTATATAAAAAGAATATGTAGTTGAGAACAGTGGTGGTCAAAAGAAAAAAGAAATGGATCCCTTTGGGAGTATACTGGCTTAGAAAAACACAAATTAGCATTATCTATGTTGTATTTTTATTTATTTTGTTAAACATTTCCCAATTGCATTTTAATCTGGTTTTTACTCCACTTGAAGGTTAAGAGTTTTGCCCATGTTCATGAGGGCCTTTAGTTTGACCAATCTATTCTAAAGTGCTCTGAAGTCCAATCTTAACAACAAAAACAAAACAAAACCAAAAAAGTGAAGTTGCTATATACTTCAATTGTAACAATTATTGAAGTATACAGCACATTTCACTTTTCTTTTTTTTTTTTTTTAAAAGCACTCGGGGTTAAATAACTTGCTCAAGGTTACACGGCCAGTTATTTCTGGGTGTGGTGATGAGTATCTGAGCCCAGATTTGATCCAGGTCATCCCAACACTGGAGCCGGTGCTCTTACTCGTTAAGCTACCTGGCCACCCCTAAGCAATTGGGGTTAAGTAACTTGCTCAAGGTTACACAGCCAGGTGTTTCTGGGTGGGTGCTAAGTGTCTGAGCCCGGGATTCAATCTCCAAGTCTTCTCAACACTGGAGCTGGTGCTCTTACTCTCTGTGCTACCTGGCTGCCCCATACATTTCACTTTTCTATAAAAACAGTTTACACTCAAAAGGTTAGTCACAAATGTCAAACCTATTGATATACTTAACACTGTGACTTTGCTCAAAGTAAGAGAAAAAAATGTGATGTACTTTGGCAAGAGAAGTGCTAAGATTACCACAATTTAAAAGTTCACTTCACAGGCTTCCCCAAAAGATCTAATGTGGTAAATCAACTTAATGAACTTCAAGAAAGATTATACTTAGAACTTTTGAGGTTGTTCAGGGATCATCCAGTTCAGTCCCTTCATTTACCATTACAGACTTGGAAGCCCTCATATCACATACTGCGGGGGAGAGAGGGAGAATGGGAAAAAAATCTGACCAGAGGCTAAGAGAAGGGAAAAATGTTGCCCTGAAAAAATTTTCTATATGTGTTTTTTATTGTTTATGTGTGTTTTTATAGAGAGTTCTTAGATATCTAAGTCTTTCCTGGAGACTTGGTTGGCTCAGGGAACGGAGGGCTCAGACTGCTGATATTATCGCTTCCCATTACCTGAGTACAAAACATCCACATGGAACTGCAAGGGTCCTCAGATACCGGGCCAGTGGGTCAACATGGGAACTTAATGTGACTGAATTAATTTGAGCTGCTCTCAACTTATCCATGTTGATTACCCTTCTCTTATTAAGGCCAAGTAAATATATATATATATACACAGTGGAATCACCACTAGTATCTCATTTTGTTTCAATACCAAACCTGAAATATCAGGAGTCTGGGTCTGAACTAGCCCAGAACAACTGGCATTGTCAACAAGATTCAAACATAGTGAGCTCCTTGAAGTGGGAAGGTGAGCCCTTGAGATTGCTTTTAATGTTTCTCTGGTCCTTTTGGTGATGTCTCTGGAAATTGTATTTGCTTACTAGAGATGCAAAGGTTAGAACTGAAGTCAGAAATACTTCAATTTGAATTCCACATTACATATTAGCTATGGGACCCTCAATCTGTAAATCACTGAAAATCTTTTCTATTTGATTCTACTCTGTAATTGATTCTATTTAGGAACTTCCTGAGACATGTTTCTTTGCTTCTGACTTAAGTTCTGAAGATCAGTTTTCCCTCTGAGTTTGTTTAAAATTGGTCTATAAATCACCTTAACTCAAAGAAAGATGTTACTTCTAAACAGCCTTGCATACCCACACACAAGTAAGTGAGATCTTTTATCCTACTAAAAACCCTTACATTCAGAATGCAGGTGAGCCCCAAGAAGTCCATTCCCTCTGCTCAACTAACCAGCAGATACTAACTCTATCAACCTTTCCTGACAGCAGGATGGAAGGAGGGGTTGCTGCTAGCCCCAATTAATATTGTTTTTGTTGCCTATGATGCTTCAAACTTTGTCACCAATCACACTGTTTGCCTGTCATCTGTGATGCTTCCTGTTCTTTGATCTCTTGTACTTCCTAAAACTATATGAAGTGAAGCCCCACCTCATGGTCTTGGCTTGCTGAGGAGTCCAAGACCCATTTTGTTGTTGATTGCTTGCTAGTCTCACCAATGAAATAAATACGCTCAGAACTTTATTGCCTCAGTTTACCTTAATTTCCAAATATAACAATTTGATCTCTCTAAGCCTCAGTCACTTCATCTATAAAATGAGAATAATAGTAACTTCCTCATCACAAGGATTAAATGAAATATTTGTGAAGAGCTTTGTAAACCTTAAAGCACTATAGAAATGCTAGTAATTAGCAATTATTAATGTGAAACACTTCCCAATCCTAGAAAATTAGAGTAAATTGCCAGTGATTATTCAACAGAAAGAGAAGGTTCTACATCCTTAAAAAACTATATTTGGATAGACAGAAGATAACTGTGGTAAATTGTTTTAGCTTTGTTGGGTATTCTAGGCTGGAAATTTAAACCTCCAAGGTTTATTTGGGGGTAAGTCTCTTCAGAATTCAACTTACTTTTAAAGCAGTCTGGAGACACTGACAAGTCAGGAGCAGATAGAGAAAGAAATGTTCCACCTTCCTTAGAAAATTAAAAACTCATAAGAAGTCTAGTTGTGCTCAGCCCTTGCTGAGAAGACCTTATACCTTTGTATTGCAATTTGTCACTACCACCCAGCTGCTTTGGGGGAAGGAAAGAGATTGTCTCCTTAAAAAGGCCCATTTCAGTTTTAACAGAATCACATTTGTATAAACTGTTAGGTTTTGAATGGTATTTTGGAAATAACGATGCAAATGAAGCAGTTATACCCAGTCCTATGATTTTATATGGACATAGCCAGGTACTGAAAGGTGGCAAGAGGGACTTCAACAATGAGAGAAGGCAAATCAAGGAACCTCTGAAGAGAGCCCAAAGGAAATGACTATTATGTGCACATGGGAGTGATGGTAATGGGAATCTGAAGATCTTCCCTGCCCCCTAATCGGCCAAATGTAATCACATGGAGCCTGTGGTGGGAGAAGCTTACTGAAGGAGTGGAGCAGAGTCCAGAGGAAGCTGGGAGTCAGCGCAGTAAGACCTGGAGAAGAAATAGCTAGGTATGGTGTGTCTCCCTGCTGTGTTACGGCGTATTAATTTCTTTGCTGTTATGATGGATTCAGTTTTCTGGTGCTGGGATTTGGCTTTCCAGTGTCTGAATAAATGTTTTGCTTCTGTCTTCTATATGAAGAGTCAGTTATATTTGCGATTCAGAACTATGCTGACAAATTCATAGTTGCCCTTGGTGCTGTGAATACTGAGTTGGCACTACCATGGGAAAGAGAGACCAAGAATATTTGGCATGTGTACATGCATGTTGCTTTGTGTCCTTCCCCCAGAAGAGGTCAAAGTTATTTACCACACAAAGATAATCAAACACATATTCCCCCAAATAATCAAAAAACAATCATCTTGAGCTAATTACTTCCACTTTATTTTCTTCCTAAACTTCTGAGTCACATAATTTGAATTATTTTCATTCCACACTAATCCACTGTACATCTTCTTTTTCCGTTTCTACATCCTCTCTCTCTGTGTTTCTCAAAAGCAACAATGACACTCCACCTTTGGTTACTTCATTCAAGTACACAGTAAGTTCTTACTATGTGAACAACAGTATGCAAGGGGATTATAAAAGAGTAAGACACAATTCTATACTCCATGGACTACTTGCACTACTTCAAGGTCCCCCTAAACTTTGTCACCAGCATTGTGGTAACAATGATTACTGTCTGAGTCACATCTAGAAAATTATATTTCTGACATTCTGAAATTCAACTACTTTCAGAGTAGTAACATCACAATAGGTAATTTTAAACCTACTATTCCATTAAGACTGAAGACTTTTGAGAATCTGATTAGCCATAAAGTATATTATATGTAGCACTCAATGTAACTCAGAAACCATAAACACAAGTTGTCTTACCTGCATCAGCTCTGGATCGCTGACCTGCTGTTTTTCCAAATGGGGTCTTCATTCATCTGTGTTTAAGTGAGCAGCAAAGCTGCCAGACTAGGGTGAAAATCCAATACTTTGTAATTTTTTTCTCCTGAATTTCAATGTTCTTGTTAATCCACCATCCAAGCGTGAATTTCTTCTCCAAGCTCAGACGAAATACTTGAAATTATAATACTCTGTAAAACAATAAAAGAACCATTCATTACCCAGAGCCAAAGAGAAAAAGCAAAAATAAGCCAAATAATCCAAAAACACATAACACCAAACTTAAAATAAAATTATATGAATATTTCCTAAAGCACAATTTTCAAATACTCCTAAGCCTCCAAAACCTAGAGGTTTGAGCAAGTGTATCAGCACCATTTTGTGGGCTCACATGTCTCTGTGTCACATTTTGATAATTCTCGCAATATTCTAAACTTTCCCATTATTATATCTATTAAGTAACATGTAATCAATGATCTTCAATGTTACAATTCTAATTGTTTTGGGGTACCACAGACTTAAGGTGAGGAACTTAATAAATGTTGTGGGTGTTCTGACTGCTCTACTAACTAGCCATTCCCCTGTCTCTCCCTCTTATCGGGCCTCTCTATTCCCTGAGACACAACACTGAAGAAGAACATTATATAAAAAGCATCAGGGTCTGAGAGGATTGGTTCCAATTTTGAAAGTTCTACTGTGATTCGTAGAATGCTATCCAATTTTTTAGTTGAGTCTTTGCGATTTTCAAGTATATCATCATTTCTTCTTCAAAAAGAGACAGTCTCATTACTTCATTTCCTATTCTGATTCCTTCTATTATTGCTATGATTTCCAATACAATATTGAATAATAATGGTGACAGCGGGCATTCATTGTTTTACACCAGATATTACTGAAAAGACTTCTAACTTATCTTCATTATGAATAATGGTAGCTGATGGTTTCAGATAAATGTTTTCTTAAAAATCAACTTAAGGAAAAATTAATTTATACCAATACTTTCAAGTTTTTAACAGAAATGGGGATTGTACTTTATCAAAAGTTTTTCCTGCATCTACTGATAAAATCATTCTTTTAAACCATCCTGCATCCCTGGTATGAATCCCACTTGAGTGTAAGATATAATGTTTGTTAACAGATAGTTGTAATCTCTTTGCCAGTACTTTATTTAAGATTTTTGCATCCATATTCATTAGTGAAAGTGGTCTGTAAGTTTCCTTGTCTTGTTTTTACTCCTCTAGTTTAGGTATCAGCATCATATCTGTTTCATAAAAGAAGTTTGGTAGGATTCCTCCTTTGCTATTATTCCCAATAACTTATTTAACATTAGAATTAGTTGATCTTTACATGTCTGATAGAATTCACTTGGAAATTCATCTGGTTCTGGTGTTTTTTTCTTAGGAAGCTCATTTATGGTCTGTTCAATTTCTTTTTCTAAAATAGGTCTATTTAGATATCCTATTTCGTTTGCTAATCTAGGCAGTTTATATTTTTGTAAATACTGAATTTCACTTAAATTGCTAAAATTATTAGCTTAAATAGAATTGTGCAAAATAACTCATAATTACTTTAACTTCATTTTTGTTAGTGGTATCCTTTAACTTCATCTTCGTTAATGGTATATTCACCTTTTCCATTTTTAATGCTACTGATTTGGTTTTCTTCATTTATTTACTTTGTCATTTCAAAAAAAAAACTTCTACTTTTATTTATTAATTCAATAGGTTTTATTTATACTCAATTGTATGAATCCAACTTTAATTTTTAGGATTTCCAATTTAGTGTTTAATGGGGCTTTTTAGTTTGTTCTAGCTTCTTAAAATTGCACACCTAATTCATTAGTTTGCTATTTCTCTAGTTTACTGATACTCTGATCACTGCTTTTAATGTATTCTGTAAGTTTTGACATGATTATCATTCTCCTTAAAAAAAAAAATGGTTTCTGTGATTTGTTCTTTAACTCACTCATTCTTGAAGATTAGGTTGCTTAATCTCCTATTAGTTTTAATCTATGTTTCTGTAGTCACCTAAATACAATGTTCATTGCATTGTGATCTGAAAAAGATACTTTTAATATTTCTGTTTTTAACTATAAAATGTATATGTACTAACAAATGGTCAACCTTTATAGACTGATGAGAAAAAGGTATAGTCCTTTCTATTTCCATTCAATTCTCTCCAGATATCCATCATATCCAGCTATCTAAAATCCAAGTCACTTCCTTGACCTCTTTCTTATTTATTTTTTGGTTAGATTTATCTAGCTCTGAGAGGGGAAGATTAAAATCCCTATTACAATACTACTATCTCCATCTACTTTTCTTTTAAAAATTGAGATGCTATAATATTTGGTGCATATAGGTTCAGAATTGATATTGCTTTGCTATCTACCATTTTTTTTTCATTTTAATAAAAAAAATGCTGACAAATGGCACCTTGTGCTACAGAGAAATCCTTCATGAAAGGAAAACTCAATTGATGTGGCAAACTTCAATGTCATATTTTTGTCACAATCACCCCAACCTTCAGCAATCTCTGCCCTGATTAGTCAGCTGCCACCAACATCATGACACAACCCTCTACCAGCAAAAAGATAACTCACTGAAGGCTCAGATGATGGTTAGCAGTTTTAAAGTAATAAAGCATTTTAAAGTTAAGGTATGTACATTTTTTAGATATAATATTACTGAACACTTACTACAGTATAATATAAATATAATTTTTATATGCACTGGAAACCCAAAAGTTTGTGTGATTTGCTTTACTGCAGTGATCTGGAACCAAGCTCATATTATCTCTGAGGTATGCCTATATATTCTGCCCAAGAAGATAATACACACTAGTAAAACAATTGAGATTTCCAGCAGTAGTACAAGTTGGCTAAAACAGTCCTGCAATGTCCCAGTTTTCTTGGGCTGATACAAAAGCGGAGTGGATTGGGGGTTTCAGGACTAGGAAAAGGAACAGCTCCTTGTCCCTAAATTATTTATGCAGTGTGATGTGCTCTTTTCCAAAAAAGGCAAGGGCTGTACCCAAGTTTATCTGGGCCTCAGACCACAGACTTCATATGAAGTAAAGTCAAGATGAGAGGAGTAGAACATTTGCCACCACTGAGCAGGGGAAGAGACCAGAGGGCACCCTTAATATTCTCTTTCGGAAAGCAAATGAGAAGAGCCAATGTCTTTTTAAAGACATACTAAGTGGTTTCCAAGCCAATTCTTATAGTGATTTATAGGAATTTCTTGGCATTTATGCCTAATTACAATATTGGAAAATAAAAATTTTCTGTGTAATTCTGTGTATTTAATAACAAAAATAAACTATGTTTTATCTAGTAGATTTTACCCAATATCAGATGGTTTTGATAATTACTGCTTTGAAATATAGTTGAAAGTTTGGCAATGCAATAGCCCCCTCTTCTTTACTTTGATCTTAATACTCTGTATTCTTCATCTTTTATTTCTCCAAATGATTTTTATTATCCTGCTTAATTCTATGAAGTGTATTTTTTGGTAGTTTGATTACAATAGCACCTAAATATACAGATTAGTACTGAACTTGAACTTAAAAAGACATCTAGGTTTAAATTCCACCCGTGACACTTATTTAGTTTTGCCACCACAGACAAATCACTACCTTTCTGAAGCACCAAGTGTAAGGAATGACTGAATTTTGTTTCCACAGAAATTATTAAGAAACCGGATTTGAAGTCATGTTGATGGCTAATATCAGAGACAAAAATTGCTGATAGAGGGTAGTGGGGGAGGTTGGGGCCTGAAAATCAGCATATCTACTACTTTTCTTTATTCTGAGAAGGATTTTCTGGTATAAAAAAGGACTGCCAGGCCAGACTTCATTCACAAAGCATGAGGATTAGATCCATTATAATGGGACTTTCATTGTCAATATCCGGGGTTCAAACCTTCAAACTCAAGCTTTGGTCAATTCTCCTAGACATCAAGGAAAATTCTTTCTCATGCTATCTGATGCAGATAAAAGGGGAAGAGACCAGAAGCATTTTTTGGCCTTTCCTTTATTTAAGTACAAGGAAAAATGAAGATGAGAAGGGAAGGAGTGAGGGGGGAATTGAAAGGTATAAATGAGAAGATGTAATCAAGGGGTGGGATTAAGTGAACCCTAGAATGAGGGTCAATGGGAGGCATATGGGAAATTCGAATTGAAAGCAGGGCATTTAAGCCTGGCATTTGTCTAAACAAAATGTATTCTTCATTCGGAAGGGACCCGAATAATTGACTAAAATAAAAGAGGCGCTTTCGTGTCTTCACAGTGTGGTACCTTGTTTAAAGTGAACGCATTTCTCAAAATACTGGGGGTGGGGTGGGGGAGAATCTAAGTTCTTTTCTGAGAACGAGTCTATCACATGGATCTTCCTGAGGGCTAGTACCTTGCCTAGGGAAGTCCTGTGCTCCCCCCCACAGGTGTATTTCTCACACAAGCAATTCTCCAATGTTTATATGGACAAATTCCCATCTTTCACATTGGACAAAGCTCCCATGCCTAAAAAACAACAGCAGCAGCTAACAATTATATAATAGTACCTACTACATGCAAGACACTTTTAAATTATCATCTCATTTGACTATCACAACAACCCTGTGAGGTAGGTACTATTATGATTCCAGTTTTGCAATTGAAGAAAAGGGCAAAAAGAGGTTAAATAACTTGCTCAGGATCACACAGACAGTAAATGACTGAGGCCACATCTGAACTCAGGTCTTCCTGACTGCAAATCCAGTGCTTTATCTATCCACTGTGCCACCTAGGCATCTTATTGATATAGCTACTACTTTTACTATATTGGTATTTCGCAGTCATGAAGACTGAATCTTTCCAATTACTGATACCTCTTCAATTAAAAAACTGTTTTGTAGTTAGTTATATTTATAAGTTCCATTTGTGTTGGTATACAAACTTCTAAATATTTATTTCATTTTACTGTCTTAAATGGAATCTTTCTAGAAACAAATACATAGTAATTACTATTCAAGAACCAAGGACTCTATTCAATAAGAACAAAAGCTAAAAACAGTTTAAGGAAAAATAGGTTTAGATCATCATCTTAAACTATAGTAAGAAAAATGAGACAAAAGCAAACTGAGGTACATTTTTATTAACAGTAAGATGTATCACTGTTAACCAAGTGGGCCACTGACCCCCTCAGTAAAGCCAAGGACTCTCATGAGAAATAAAAGGCGATTTATACTGAGATGCAGCAAAGGAGAGGGTGGCAGTTGTGAACATCAAAACTGGTTACAGCTAGAAGATGTAGGTTGGCCTTCACGTGTGGACCATCCCCACCTCATGGCTAATGAATGCTCACTGCCATATGGGGCTCAACGGCCTTTAATAATCTTGGCTAGAAATTCAGAGCCACCTGAATCAGACCGCCTGATGAGTCACCCCCTTAGGAGCAATTACCCCCCCTAATTTCACAAGGAGAGACAAGAACTGTTTTTGGGAAGGGGTTGCAAGCCTAAGCTGGTTTTTGCCTACAGAGAACAAAACAGGTGTATGTCCCTGGAGTTACTTTAAAGGGATGATAAGCATCAATTCCCTTTCAGCAAGGCCTAAGACAATTTGAATTGCATTTTTCAGCTTAAGTGAGAAATAGGGTTTGACAAAATGGGGAAGATGGTCAATTACTGAGGAGAATCAAGTATTAAATAATACAGCATAATTTCAACTTCCTCAAACCATATATCACAACAAATTCCAAGAGATAAGGATCTAAATAGAAAATGTTGCACCACAAAAAAAGATTTAAGAGAAGAATAAAAGCTTCAGCTTTAACTGTGGATGGAGGAACAATTATATAAACAAACACAACATGGAAGAACAAACCAGAAAACATACTTAATAAAATTCAAAAATCTTTGTACAAATAAAACCAAAACATCAAAAATCAGAAAAGAAATGAGTCATGGAAAAGTTTTGATATCCAGATTCTATATGGAGTTGATATGCATAAGATTAAGTAATTCTCCAATATACAAAGGATATAAAGTCCTCCTAAAAAGGAATTTTAAAAACTATCAGCAAATTTATAAAGTGATCAAGATATCTAATGTTCAGAAAAACAAAAACTAAAACAACCCTAACGTCCCATACATACCAAGTTAGCAGGGATGGGCAAGGAGGACAGGATAATTTATTCTAGGAGTAAATGTGGGAAAGAAAGCTCTCTGAGACACTGTGAAATGGAGCTGTGAGATGGAGCTGTGAGCTGGTTCAACTCTTTTGGCAAATAATTTGGCATTGTGTATGAAGTTATTAAACTGTTCATACCTTTAGACCCAGAGATTCCATTACTGGGCCTATCCCCAAAGAAGGTTTTATCAGGAGCCAAAAAAACCTATATGTACAAAAATGCAAATAGCAGCATTATCTGTAACAAAAAGATAAGTTGAGAAAAATGTTCCTAATGATCAGGAAATGATCAAACAATATAAATATAATGCAATACTACTGTTTCATAAGGAATGATGATTTTTAAAAAAACTACAAAAAAAGACAACAAAACTATGGTCAAATACAATGGTCAAAGTCTGCACCACACTATCAAAATTAAAGGACACAGAATTTCTTTGTATTAGAAATCAATCCACAAAAGTATATAATTACATCAGCTATCAATCACAATCATTTTTGGGTAGTTCTACTTAACCCTTTTCTGGAAATGAGACTTCTCTGAGCCTTTCGTGTAGAAGAGTCTTATGTCAAAAGATTTGTCAATCTCAAAAGATTTTTTTTAAATGAAGTTATTAGTTTATCTCAAAGATCACTGGTGATCTATTCAAAATGCTTTAAAAGTTATGGACTTTTTAAAAAACAAGTTAGCTAATTTTTAAAAAAGAACTAAACAGAAAGTATAAATGTTAAGAATGAAAAGTCGAACTGTGACTAAGAATTGCTTTAACTCTTCTTAGCTGTGCTTTTCCATTACTTTCTGCTGTATCCAGCAAGTGAAGATCCCAGTCCACTCACAGCAGCATAGCCATGAACTAAAACTGAACCACTGTGAGGGAAAGAACTTCCCTTTCCCTGCCTCTTCCCTCTCTTTTACACTGGCTCTATTCCAAGAAATGGTTTCTGTAGTTTGTCTTCCTCAGTTTCAGGTGCAAGTGCCAAAGGCAATTCTCACCCCAAAGACCCAACAGTTTGTGCTACACCTTATGAGGCAGGATTTCAGTCAGAGCAGGACAGTCAGTCAACCTGGCAAGGATGCCCTGAGAAGCCAGGATTGAGTCCAAGGTGGGTTTTGCACTTAGAACCGGGACTGTGTGCTATAGGAACCAAGCTAAACTATAAATCTAATTCTCTCCCTTTCTCCAGAAACTGAGATGGTACAGGAGAGAATTATGTGTCCCACATTTTGGGGGGGGGGGGGGGAATAATTGTCTATATTTGTGATTATAACTTCTGAAGTAAATATTGCTGTGAAAAAAGTTTTTCTTTTTAAAATTAAGTCATGACAAGAGGGAAAGGAGAAACTCTTAGTTATACTATACTTTAAAATATCCAAGATTCTTATTTTCACAGTCAGCAGCATAGGCCCTTTCTTCACTCTATTAAACAGGCTTAACAAGAATACTGTATCTGAAAAATAGGTGACAGGTAAGCCTCTCCTAATCTGAGCCAGTGCACATAGTCTGATATTGAGTTTGATAGTATCCATCATCTATCCTAAAAGGCATCAGGAGAATTTTTGCAAAGACAGCTATAAAATATAAATAAAGAAATATAGATTTGTTTTCTAGCAAAATAGCACCGATGGGGCACTTACTAATTGACAGTCCAAAATAACCTTACAATCCACTTACAAAGATAAACAAACTAAAAAAAAAAAAAATTCAGCACTAAAATAGATGTCCTTAGAGAATAATTTATATCAAAGGTGTCAAATCCTGGGCTGCTTAAGTGCAGCCCAAACCAGATTAAAATATAACTGAGAAATGTTTAACAAAATAAAATAACTGCTACTTTCTGGCTTTCTAAATCATCATTAGAGAACCCTTTCTATTTCAGTTTGACACCACTGCTGAGCATTATTCGTAGTTAAATGAATAACACACACAATGAGTGCTAGAGGAGTTCAGAAGATAACAGAATCAGCTAATCCCAAAATATGGATAGGATTCAGACAGGCTGAGAGGGGAAAGTTTTTTTAAGAGGGGGAGGGGGGGCCTGGATTACATCATCAGTTTTGAGCTTGAAGATCCTGAGAAGTCACCTAGCCCAGTAATTCCCAAGCATGGTCCACAGACAACTGGGGTGCCCTAGATGCACTAGTTCAGAAGTATTTTCCTAATAGTATTAAGATGTTATTTGCCTTTATCACATTTACACACTGGGCTGTATGACCTATGAAAATAAAGATTCAGCTCAAGCATGAATATGAAATTAATACTTCGTCTGTAGAATTATAGTCTTGCTTTACAAATGGATGAATCTATAGATGTGGCTAGACTTGCTGTTTTTCTTTTTTATAATCTGGTATCAGCACCAACAAATTACGGCAGATCTTCATCTTAACTGATGCTTGGCAACAACACACAAGTGGTATTGAAATATTAAAAATGTTTAGTAATTTTTTTTTAATCTCATGGTCTATCCCAGAACTGTGCTGGTGCAAATACTATAGAAAGTGAAACTTGCTGAGACTTTAGCACAAATCAAGGGAGTAGCAGCACCAGCCTATATTACTAATGATAATATTCTTCACTGCCATACACTCAGTATAAATAAATTAATGAGTAAATAAATGAGCAAGCAAATTAATAAGTTTTTTAAATGCTGGTTTCACTTAATGTCCTTGATGAAGGAATATTGTTAATTTTATTAAATATTGATCCCTTGAATACACATCTGTTCACTATTCTCTTTAAAGAATCAAGAAGTATACACAAAGTATTTATACTATGTATTGAAGTATTATGGCTATCTTGAGAAAAAGCTCTTTATACAACTGTTTGATTTTCAAGTTAAACTGGTTACTATTTTTTTTTCCCCACAGAACACACTTTTTACTTGAAAGAACAACTTACCAAAACTATGGTGATTCAGACATGGGTATTTGACAGACATTTTCACAAAAAATAAGCCTGTCATTTCAAGTGAAAATTAAAATTTCGAAAAACTTCAACAGTAAGCCTAATAAGTTTCAATACTTGAAGACTTCCACTGAGATCAGTGCAGCTATGAATGAATGAATGTGATTTTTTTTTTGGTGTTGTACAATAAAATGTCAACATTTGGAAATCTGTATAACTCAGTTCTTTCCAAATGATCAGTGTGTATGATATTACAAAACCAGACCTGGGTAAAAGATTCATTCAAGTATAAGATAAATTAATGGATTTTACTGTAACAGTACAAAAGTTCACTGATATAACTTAGATTCCATATTGGAATTAACCTTTAAGAAACTACTACTTGTCAGGTTTCAATGTAGTATCAAAGAACACTAGCCATAATTATTGGAAAAAGCTATTAAAATTTCCCTCTCCAACTACATTAACTGTATGAGGCTAGATTTTATTATAAGATTTATAAGATTTTATCTTATGCTTCAACCAAAGCAACATATTATAACACATCAAATACAGAAGATATGAGAATCCAACTGCCTTCTATGAAGCCAGACATCAGAGATTTAAATGTAAAGCAATGTCACTTCTTTCACTAATCTTTTTTTTTCTGTTTTGGAAAAGCTATTTTCACTAAAAAATGTTCTTTATATTAACATGAACCGGTTTTTTAAAATTAATAAGTACATACTTTAAAATTTTACCACATTTTAATAAATAAAATTTCTTTGAGTTCCTCAATAATTTTTAAGAGTACAAATGTTTCCTGCCACTAAAACCCTTGAGAACTAATCTAGCCTAATCCTTTCAAATTAGATGTGAGGAAACTGAATCCAAAAGGGCAAATGACTAGTTTTAGGTAACACAAGTAGTGTATAACAATAGGCCTTCATGCCCCAAGACTTCTGACTTTAAATGAAGAACTCCTTAGAAAAATGGTTCTCTCAAAGAGTAAAGAAAATGCTTTAGGTGTGTGAAGCACTGCATATACAGGCTATCACTTAATTTTGCTTAGTCGTTTTTCCTCTATTACGAAACCTCAAGGAAGGTTGGGAGGAAAGGAGTGGATATATGAAAACGACTATGAAGCTGAAACAAAGGCATCCGTTAAATTCACTCATGAAAGTTTGACAAAGGAAAAGAATGTAAACATACATTAACTTGCTTCTTGTTTGGTGATGTCTGACTCTTTATGACCCCATTTAGGGGTGTTCTTGGTAAAGATACTAGAGTGGTTTGCTATGTCCTTCTCCAGCTCATTTTACAAATGATTAAGGATTGGGGCAAACAGGGTAAGTGACTTGCCCCCGGTCACATACCTAATAAGTGTCTGAGGTCTGATTTGAACTCTTAAGAAGATGAGTCTTCCTGATTCCAAGCTCTACCCACTGCAACACCTAGCAGCCCCCACGTAAGCTAACTAGACATATATAAAAGGAAAAATACACAAAACTGAAGGAATGTCAAAACATAGTATCACCTTTGCCATGTCTGACATGTTTCATATTCTGTACCTAACAGGTCCACTACTTGTCTGAGATAAGGGAGGCATACTTCACCATCAGTCTTAGGAAATTACAACAGGCCACTGCACAAAGACTGTCTTTCCTGTTACTTTTCCTTCACAACACTGTGAATGCTGTCTGTGTAAAATGGCCTCTTAGTTCTATCTGGTTCACTCTGCATCACTTTATATAATTTCATCTTCATAAGGTCTGAATTTAGCACATTGTTTCTTATGCAATATCACCACAGTAAAACCCACCAATTGTTCAGACATATTCTCATTACTAGGCTTGTTTTCCTTTTGGTTCTTTACAATAAAGAACACACACACACACACACACACACACACACACACACACACACACAAAACACTACGTACAACGGTGGTACTCTGGAGTCAAAAATGTGAGTGACTTTTTTTTAATATAATTCTAATCTGTTTTCTAGAATCAAGGGACCAATAAACAACTCCACTAAAAGAGTCTCTGGTTTATGTCTTTCCATAGTTTGACAGTGGCCTTTCAACTTTTGACATCTCTGTAAATTTAATGAAAGCAATGTGAAACCTCAGAATTGTTTTAATGTACACTTATCTTAATATTTAATTAAAAAGTTTATTAATTATTCATGATATGAATGACTGATTATCAATAATTTGCATTTCTTTTGAAAACTGCTTGTTTATATCCTTTGAAGAATAGTTTCTTTCATATGAATTACATATTTTAAAAATTCTGTTACCTGTCATTTGATATACTTTTTCCCCACTCAGCTATTTCTCTTCCTATTACAGTTTCAATTTATCTATGCAAAAGCTTTTGAAGTTAATATAATCGATATTATCTACCGTAGAAGCCAATTTATCTTAGGTATTTCCATTCTGAAAACTGTTCTCCATCACCCTTGAAACAATGGAGCCTTTCTCCTCACTTGCACCCCTAATTACAAGTAGCTCCATTTTTTTGGTAGTCATCATAGGCTGCTGAGAGATTCTGCCCAATTACAGGAGCTAATTTAATTTAAGTGACCTTTAAGTGCCCGATTTAGCAATTTTTCTTGTACTGAAGCAAAGGCAAGATAGAAAAAAACATTTCTTAAGCACTTACTATATGTGGAAGGAAGGTACTAACCTGGGAATACAAAATACATGAAAAGAAAGGTAAACCCTGCCTTCAAGGAGTTCTCCTAATGAAGTAAGACAAAATATAAAAAAAGAACTGAAAGAATGAGAAGGGGAAAACCATACTACCACACCCCCACGGCAGGGATTGGAAACTGGATTGAATTGGGAGTACAGCCCAGGGTGGAGATCACAGGGGTGGAGATACTGACAGCAGGAGAAGGTTGCTGAGAAAGAAGCATAAGGGTAGTCAGGGGTTGGAAGAAGTCCCAATTTCTATACTCAGGAGGTCTGACTTCTAGATATCTTAATTCCCCCATCCCCCTTTCAGAGTTTATAGTACCAGAGCAACTCTGGCTTTCCCAATCAATCAGCTAGTTGTTTAATAAAAAAGCTTTGCCAACAAAAGGTTAGTCTTTACTCTAAAACACTATCTGGACTTTTTAATGATTATTGTACCCATTCTTTGGCTAAGAATTCTTCCCTATAGCCATTGTTATAAAAGGTACATCCTTCCATTCTTCCCTAATTTATGATATGACCTGTAATAGATTATATGTCCATTTGGAACTTATTTTGATATATTTGATCTAAACCTTACTACTTGCCAAAATGCTTTATAGTTGTCTCACAAATTTTTATTAAAGAGGAAGTCAGGATCCCAGCAGCTTGTATCTTTTAATTTGAATTAAATTGAACTTCTAGCTGTTATATTCAATTGCTTTTGCATCTCACTTAAGTCTGTTTAATTATTTTTTTAAAAATGTTTAACCACAACCAGAGTTTCAATTATATTATAATCTGAGATATGGGAATGTTAAGAGTCTCTTCATTACTTTTTTCATTATTTCTCTTTAGGTATTTGAACTCTCTTGATTCTTTAATTTTATTCTTATTCTGTCAAGTACTATAAAAATAACTCTGTAGTTGAATTAGTAGCATTAGTATCATAACAGCATGGCCCCCAAATGATCAATACATCTCCAATTAAGTCTGTCTTTTATTCCTGTAATAATTGTTGAACTGATATGAATCTTGACTATACAGCTGGTGACACTAATACCACCGAGGGCTCTGTCCTCTTAAATGTTTTTGGTGAAGATTCATTTAAAAAAATTTTTTTTGTCATGTCTTTTGTTTGTTGATCTTTTCTTTTAATAGAATAATTTCTTATTGTTCTTAACTTGGTTTTAGAGAGTTGGGTCTAACCTTTCAGGTTGTCATATTTTTCCTTTATTCCTTCAGTCAGGCAAGTTAAACATGAACAGAAGAAAGTTCTTATACTATTAATTGCCTCATTATTTTATTAATTAACTCAATTTCCCCTCAACTTTCTTTAGAGGAGGAAGCACTGTATAATTTATCTTAAATGTCAGTCAACAGCATTTATTAAGCACCTACTACATACCAGCCACTGTACTCAGTGCCCGGGATTACACAGAAAGGTGAAGACAGTTCCTGCTCTTAAGGAGCTCATAATCTTAAGTGGGGAGACATTAAGTAAAGAAATATATGCAAACAAACTACATCCAGGTTTAAAAAGGAAATAATTAACAGAGAGAAAACACTCACATGGTGGAGGGTGGCCTGGGTTATTGAAGAATTAGACTGCCAAAGTGGGGGTTTTATATTTGAACCTAGATATTAGAGGGGGCCATAGGAATGTGTGTGGGGTGAAGGAGGGGCTGACATGGTCAGGCTTGCACTTTGGGAAAATGACTTTGGTGACTGAGGGGAAGATAGATTGGAGTGGGCCAACTAGAACAGCCCAAAAATGAGGTGACAAGGGCCTTCACTAGGGTGGTAGCAGTATCACAGAGGAATGGGGGGGGGGAGAGGGGGTATATCTGAGAGACGTTGCAAAGGTGAAATATACAGGCCTTGGCAACCGCCTGGCTGAGGAGGATGAGAAAGAAGTTGAGGGTAACTCCTAGGTTGTGAGCCAGGAAAACTGAGGACAGCAGTGCTCACAACATGAATAAAGAAATTTGGGAACGGAGAAGGTTTAGAGCAAAAGAAAATTCGTGCACTTTGGGACATGCTGAGTGTGAGATATCTAAAGCAGAGGTGTCTGAAAGGCAGCTGGGAAGCCTGGAAGTCAGCAGAGGTTGGGACTGGATAGGCAGATCTGAAGAATCATCAGCATACAGATAACTGAATCCAAGGGGAACTGATAAGATCACCAAGACTAGTAGTATAGGGAAGAAGAGAAGGTGGCCCAGTAAGAGTCCTGGGGCTGCACCCCCTCCTGAGCTGGTGTGACCTGGATCCTGGCAAAGGAGACTGAAAAAAGAGATTAGAGAGGTGTGATGGGTGTTTGCATGCCTCTGGAAGCTCCCAATTTCTTAGTAGACCCCTCTCCTCTGAGAAAATTTTCTCTTGTTACAGAACACATTCTCTTATCAAACGGGTCCTGGTCCAAGGATTTTTGTCCCTGGCTGGCCCAAGAACTCTTCCTCCCACCAGATCCCCAAGGTCCATGCCTCTGACGACTCCCTCAATGTCTGGTATACTCCCTACATTTTCCCACCCATAGTTCCCAAAGACACCTGGACCCTTAGATTGCCTAATTAGTATCCCTGGCATTCACTTCCCATGCCCCTTTTCCATATAAATCCCAGCACCAGCCTCAGTCTCTCATAGGGTTCCATAAGGACCCCTGTGACTGCTTTTGGGGGCTTGAATGTGTAAATTCATTCCAGCAACTAACCCTGCCTTGGCATTCTCGGGGTCCCAGCGCAGCAAAACCTCAACAGAACCTAGGAATCTGTCTATATATAGCACATATGAATGCTCCCTAGGAGAAAAAATTAAACTTTAAATTTTATTAATCATAAAATTTAGCAGGACAACTATCATCAGAATCATTTTCTTCCCCCTTAAGTTTGAGGCAATTCAAAACCAAGTTTGGCTGATTCCAGCTACCAGTGTGTACCACATAAGCCTTCAGATTTTACCAGGTGTCAAAAGGTGCCTGGCAATTAGTAGCAATGGCTTAACAGTCTAGTACTGACAGAAATACATAAATTACTTTCAAAAAGGACTCTGAATAATTTAGCATTTCTTTACAAATTATTAAACTGAGTATAAATTATTAAACTGAGTAAATACATAGAAAACTCACAGGAATCTACCATTTCATATACACAACTTGAAAAATTCCTAGTGATGGGAATAATATAGGGTTGGGGTTTTTTTTGTTGTTAGGAGGGGCATCATGGTATAATATAGTAGATAGAGAACTGGCTTCAACAACAGGAAGATCAGGGCAGTTTATTGACCCTAGAGCAAGTCACTTTCTCAGTGTCCTACTTAACCCTCTAAGACCCTGGCAAGTCACTTAACCTTTCCAGGCCTCCGGGCAATGCTAAAAGGATAATCTATCTGCAAAGCAACTACCAATGTGCACTGGTAGGAAGGATGCCCTATATGTATCTCTCAACCTCAATACAACCTTCTCCAACCTGACCCACAAAACGAAGCAAGATAAAATAAACAAATCTGTTAAAGTCATCAGGATTTCTATTCAGATCTAAAATAAACTCAAGCAGAAAATGTAAAGGAAACTCCTTTCAAAAGAACTACAAGTCTATAATATTCATGGAAGTTAACCTACCAAGACCAATGTAGGAATTATACATAGACAACTATGAAATATGCTTTTTGGAAATTAAAAAAATTACTAGAGAATCATCATCTGTGGCTGGGTCATATATTAATCTATTAATTATTCTACCTAAATTAATTTACAGAGTGAATACTTCAACAAACTTACAAAGGATTATTTTTCGTTTTTGTTCAGTTGTATCCAACCCCATTTGGGGTCTTCTTGACAAAGATACTGAAGCAACTTGCCATTTCCTTCCCCAGCTGATTTTACAGATGAGAAAACTGAGACAAACAGGATTAAGTGATGTACAGGGTCACAAAGCTAGTGACTGAGCCCACATGTGAACTCAGGTCTTTCTGACTCCAACCTTCATTCCTTGCACCACCCAGCTGCCTGATTATTTTGTAGGACAAAAGACTAGCAAGATTCCAAATCTTGCTAGTCTGGAAAAAAAAACAAAAAGTTCGAAGATCTCAGGAAAAATTAGTTAGAAAATTAGAAAGACTTAGCATTTTCAGGTCTCAAACTACATTTTAAGAAAAAAAAACCCACTCGGCTGCAGAACCAACAAAATGACACAGAGAAAAGCTAACCTCCTGCTGAGGATAGCCTGGCAGGCCAGCAGGAATCGGCCAGCTCAGAGCTCTGGGAGCTGAGCCCAGCCCCATGCCAAGGCTTTAGCCCCAGGGCAGGCCTGACCAGCCACCTGCAGGAGGGAGTCCAGATCAGCAGCAGCTGTGGCCTTTTACAGATTTATCAACACATAAATGCTAAGGACAAAGTGAGAGGGCAGTTCAGTCTGGACTTTGGGACCCAGTAAGTGGGAGTGTGGCTTTTGCCCCCAGGGTGAGAAGCCACCATGAGGCCGCTTCAGCTCCTGGCCTGCAGAGTGTAGGGGGACCAAGCACCAGTCTGAGGGGTTAATTGCTCTTGCTTTGGATCTGGACTGCAGTCTAGGGTGGAGGTCTTGGGGTATGTGTCCAGCTTACCAGAGCGTGTGAGACCGCAGAGAGGGCACCCATCTAATACCTCCAGCAGTTAAGAAAACTCCAGCGTTTGGGACAAAAGCTCCCCTGTCTGGTGGCAGAGTCCTACTGTGGCAAAAAGCCCAGGGGTCAAGTGACTGAGGGGCAACATGACCAGGCAAAGGAAACAAAGCAGACAGAAGATTCCAACATTAGACTCCTATTTGGGGGACACAAAGGAGCAAAGCATGGAACAGGAGGAAGACAGTTTAGTCAGAACTCCTGCACCAAAAGCTTCAAAGAAAAATAGGAGCTGGTTACAGGCCATACAGGACCTTAAGAAGCAGATAGGAGAAGTGGAGGAAAAATTGGGAAAAGAAATGAGAACAATGAAAGAAAATTATGAAATGAGAGTCAACAGCCTGACTAAGGAAAATAATATCTTAAAAAACAGACTAACTCAAATGGCAAAAGAGCTCAAAAAGGCAATGAGGAGAAGAATGCCTTAAAAAGCCGAATTTGCCAGATGGAAAAAAGAATCTCAAAAGCTCAATGAGGAGAATTATTGCTTCAGAATTGGATTGGAGCAAATGGAAGCTAATGACTTTATGAGAAATCAAGATGCTGTTAAACAGATCCAAACAAATGAAAGAATAAAAGACAATGTGAAATATCTCATGAGAAAAGCCACTGACCTGGAAAATAGATCCAGGAGAGATAATTTAAAAATTATTGGACTGCCTGAAAGCCATGATCAAAGTAAGAATCTAGAAATCATCCTCCAGGAAGTTCTCAAAGAAAACTGCCCTGATGTCTTAAAACCAGAGGGCAAAACAGAGGTTGAAAGAATCCACCAATCACCTCCTGAAAAAGATCCCAAAAAGAAAACTCCTAGGAATGTTATAGCCAGGTTCCGGAATTCCCAGATTAAGGAGAAAATATTACAAGCAGCCAGGAAGAAACAATTTGAATATTGTGGAAACCCAATCAGGATAACCCAGGATCTGGCAGCTTCTACCCTGAGGGATTGAAGGGCTTGGAATATGATATTACAGAGGTCAAAGGAGCTGGGATTAAAACCAAGAGTCACCTACCCAGCAAAACTGAGTATTATGTGTCAGGGGAAAATATGGTCATTCAGTGGAATAGAGGACTTTCAAGCATTCTTGATGAAAAAGCCAGAGTTGAACAGAAAATTTGACATTCAGATACAAGAAGCAAGAGAAGCATGACAAGGTAAACAGGGAAAAGAAATCATAAGGAACTTATCAAAGTTGAACTACTTACATTCCTACATGGAAAAACAGTAATTGTAACTTATGAAACTTTTCTCAGTAGTTGAAGGGATTAGAAATATATATATATATATATGAGGGTATATGGGCATATGAATACTGTAATGGACAACCAAGAAAGCAAACCAGTGAAACCAATTGTAATCTGATGGGAGTGTTTATTAACCGGCCGGGGCGGCCTCTCAGAGGAAAGACAGCAGCAAGCTTTCTGCTAGACATAATTTTATAGAAAATGTGGTTGCTAGCAACAGGGTATGTTTCTAAGGGGGTGCAGTGCCATTAGTATTGTTCCTACTGAAGTGAAGCGAAGCCATGATCCCTTAGCAAAGCCTTGGATACAAACATAAACAGACCTGAATCTGTGGGAATCTGTGGCATGTTTCTAGCAACACAGGTGAAACATTTCTTTACTATTAGGGCCTATTAGGAGGTTTCCAAGGAACCTAGTAGGGGTCCCCTCTAGCAGGTTTAAGGGGCATTGGTGTATGATTTCTGGTGGTCACTTCAAATACATATGGGAATGTGTGTATATATGTTTACAGGTATACATAGATAAGAGGTCACAGGACCAATTTAACAGGAAGGGATGATACTTAAAAGGTGAAATTAAGAGGTGAGGGGAAGATAAGGAGAGGAGATGGGGAGAGACAGAAGGGGGTAAACTATCTCATATATAGAAGAGGCAAGGGAAAATGGTTACAATGGAGGGGAAGAATAGGAAGGCAAAAGGGAATGGGTCAACCTTATTCCCATTGAATTTGGCTAATATATATATACTATTATTAATACTATTTTACATGTAATTGGGAAATAAGATATACAGGCACTGGGGCATAGAGATTCACTGGAAAAGTCGAAAGGGGTATGGGAGAAAATATGGGAGAGAGCAGATTGGAGGAGGGGACATCCTATGGGACTGCTATTTTGGGGCGGTGGGTAGGGGAAAAACGGGGAGAAAATTTGTAACTCAAAATCTGGCGGAAACGAATGATGTAAATCAGAAGTTAATAAAGCATTAGAAAAAAAAACCCACTCTTTTGTACTGATTTTTTAAAAAGTAAAATATCAGTGGAATTGACTAGTTAACCACTGAAAACAACAGCCCAGTGTTTGATAAATTCAAAAACAGAAATTATATGAGAAAGGACACCTTATTTGACAGGAATTGCTAGGAAGAATAGGAGGCAGTTTGGCTTAAATCAACATTTTGCACCAGAAACAAATGAATATGTAAATAAGAGTCACAACACTCATAAAAAAAAATCAGAAGAGAATGAAAGGAGGTGCATTTCACCACAATGGGTAGGAGAAGAAAAAAAAATTTTTTAAACATTTTCTTGATGTCTTTTGATTTCATTATCAGTTCAATATATGTGCCCCACCATGAACAGAACGGGAAAAAACAGCTAAGGAAAACCAACAAAATAATCATATTTGATAATAATAATGCTAACATTTAGTGCCTACTATGTTCAAGGCACTGAGCTAAGTGCTTTATAAACATCTCATTTTGTCCTCATAATAACCCTAGGAAAAAAGTAATATGATTACCTCCAATTTACAGATGAGGAAAGTGAGGCTGACAGGTTAAATGACTTGCCCAGGTCACACAGCAAATAAGTGTTAGAGACCAGACTTTAAAACTCAGGTCTTTCTGAATCCAGGCTCAATGCTCTCTCTATTCACTGTGCCACCTAGCTGTCCCAGTACACCAACAGGCCCCAATTTTGCTAAAGGAATAAAGTATACTTATAAAATCTTTTCTCCCTGGCAAAGCTCATTCATCATCATTGCAAGGCATTTACTTTTAGTTTTATTTTTCTTTATATTTGGATTGTTGGAGTCATTTTAACTTATACATAGAACTAGCATTATTAGTAAAGGGGGGGGGGGGAAATGAAAGTTTCCCGAGTACAAATCACTGTAAACCAAAGGTTGTCTCTTTTCCTACAGTACTTGAAATGCTGGCTATAACAGTAAAACAAGAAATCGACACTAAAGGTAAAAAACATTATCAAAAAGATATACACCAGTCCCTCATTACAGTCATACAACATAATTGCTGACTTAGAAAATCCCAGAGGATCAGCAGTGAGACCTTATTAACAGACTCAATAAAATAGAAACAGCTTGGCACAGTGCACTGAGATATGATCTAAGATTCAGGGAGATAAGAGCTGGAGTCCAGCTTCTAATACATACTGCTTGATTGACCCTTTGAGTAAGTTACAGCGAGTTTCTTAAAGTCTTCGTTCAGTTCTAAGCTTTAATAGCTTATTGACTTTTGAAATATTCCATATTATTTTGTCACATAATCTAAGGAGGTCAAAAACAATTTTTTCTAAAAGTCTAATTTATAACAAAATATTCTTATCAACCCAAATAAGTGAAAAATAAGTGGACACCCACTGATTGGGGGAGCTATTGTTTTCCTATCTCTGCTTATTTCAACATGCACTATTTAAGTCTTCCCATGTTTATATGAATTTTTCAAATGTCTAAATTTCTCAATTCTCAATAATATTCTAATAATTCACGTATCAGTTTAGTCATTTGCCAATTAAAGAATATGTTTCCAGGTCTTTACTCCCACAAAGCGCCAATGGAACAACTAGACAGATTAATGGTTATAGCACTGAGCCTGAGGAGTTCAAATTCAGCCTCTGACACATAGCTGTGTGAGCTTGAACAAGTCACTTAGCCTCTGTTTGCCTCAGTTTCCTCATCTGTAAAATACAGATACTGAGAGGATCTACCTTGCAGGGTTGCTGAGAACCAAATGAGACAATAATTGTAAAGTGTTTAGCAGAGTGCCTGGCACATAGTGCAATATGTGCCAACTACTATCATCTTCTTCTTCATCATTACCAGACCATCATCATCATCATCATCATCATCATCATCATCATCAGACCTTTGTTTCTGACTTTCATGTTCCTAAGGGCCATCTGACCAGCAATGAAATCTTAGTTCAAGGATGTTAAATTAAGTGATTTCTCTCATAATTCCAAGTTGTTTTCCACATTGGTTGACCCATTTGACAGTTGAGAGAATTCCTTTAAAAATAATAGAAACAGGTAATCACAAAAGTCAAAACATAGGCAGCTAGGTGGTGCATTGAATAGAGCACCAGCCCTGGTGCATGAGGACCTGAGATCAAATATGGCCTCACACACTTGACATTTACTAGTTGTATGACCTTGGACAAGTCACTTAACCCCAATTGCCTTCCACCAAATAACTTCCACCTTCCAACAAGCAAAATAAGAGTGAAAACATGGTACAAGGTTAACAATAATGACTTTAGAGTCAAGTAACAGGTTCAAAACCTACTTTTTTCTGATGTTTACAGCGTAATCTTGAGTAAATCTCATCTTCTGGGCCTCAGACTCTTCATAAAATGAAGCTGTTGAACTTGATTGCCTCTTAGATTTCTGACATCTCTAAATGTCTAATCTTATGATGGCATAAGAGGAAAAAAAATCTTATGAACAAAAATGATGCAGATAGAAGGAAAACTTGTCATATGGAAAAAAAAAAGTTTGAATCAAATTTCACTGGTAAAAATTAGATATCCAAGATATACAGATGATAAAAATATAAGACCAAAAGTCCCAACAGGAAGGGTGGCTAGGTGATGCAGCAAGTAAAACACTGGCCCCAGAGTCGGGAGGACCTGAGTTCGGTTCTAGCCTCAGACACTTAACACCTACACACACACACACACACACACACACACACACACAAACTAGCTATGTAACCTTGGGCAAGTTACTTAACCCCAATTGCCCTTCAAAAAAATATTCCCAGCAGGTAAGTGAACAAAAGATTTAAACAGAAGTTCTGAAAAGCACTGTAAACTGTCAACAATGATATGAAAGAATGCTTCAATGGCATAGTTTATTTTATTATTTTGTAGTAAGAAGTGACAAATAAGAGGAATACAGAGAAACATGAAGATATGTAAAAAGATTCAGAATAAAGCAAAACTAGAACACACACGAATGACTACAACAAGTTAAGTGAAATGATCACTAAAAGGAAACCAAATTGAGTAACTAAAAAAAAATCATGGTTCCAAAGAAGAAATGATGAAATATACCTCCCTCTGTAGAAAGATGGAAGTACTATGAGAACAAATTGTCTCATATTTGGTCTACAGAAATGTTCTTTTCTTTTCCCAGGCTAAAGAGAAGGTTCATTCATTTCCTGGTTGGGGGGTGGGTGAGAGAAGAGATCCAAAAATAACTGTGATACAGAAACAAATGCACGAATATATACTATGGAAGGGTGAAATATGAAATTATGATAAGCCTTTCTTAAAAAAAAAACAGTAGAAGCTACATAATAAGGTAAGTTCGATCAAGAATCACAAAAACCCTACAAAACATCATTGTTGTTAGTTGTGGTAACTAACTTTAAAATTATAATAGAAAAAAGAAAGCTTTATTTTTTGTATTTGCATCTCATATTGAACAATTCCTGTTATATACAGTATTGTAGTTATTTAGTCATTTCAGTCAAGTCTGACTCTTTAGAACACCATTTGGGATTTTTTGGACAAAGATACCACAGTGATTTGCTATTTCCTTCTCTAGTTCACTTGACAGATAAGGAAAGTGAGGTAAACAAGGTGAAGTCACTTGCCCAGGGTCACACAGCTAGTAAGTAAGTGTCTGAGACCAGTTGAACTCAAGAAGATGAATCTTCCTGAGGGCAGCCTCAGTCCTCTATCTATTGTACACAGGAGGCCCTTAGAAAACAATTGATACATTAAGCCCGCTAAGTCATTGGCAACATCTCCAAATCTCTGTAGAGTTCTGGTCTACGATATTGTTGGGCTCAACAAAAAGAGTCCTATTTCAGCAGAGCAAAACTAAGGACATTTAAATTTGAATTGTAAATTCATTCAACAAATTTCAAAGGAACAATTTCAAAGGATGTCCCAAAAGTGTAGCTTTAAGTTTTCATTGCTTAGAAGTTACCCCTAAGATAAGGGGTGAGGAAGGCATAACAACTATTGAGCAAAACCTCCCTTTGACAATACACATAACATTCCGAATGTAACAATATGTACTTTGTCACCCAACTCATAACTCTTTGTTTACCAGGATAAAGACTTGTCTTTATATTTGGGAATTCTTTGTTTTAATCTTCTTTTCATTTACATAATTTTAGTCATTGTGTAGATTGTGTAGAGTGAAGTTCTGAACACTTCACTGTACATCAATTCAAAAAACTCCCAGACTTCTCTGAATTCTTCATATTTGTTATTTCTTATTGATGCCTTTTATATTCATAGAAGAACTATTTCTCCACATTTCCACACCTCATCTTAAATGATCCCTCTCTCATAAGAAAAACAGATAAGCAAAATCAAGACATGGTGACTCATTTGGTAGCAGATGCAGTAGTGTTCACCTGAAATCCCTCACCTCTCTACCAAAAGGAGAGATGCCTCTTTATCTCTTTTAGCCATACAAACTATTGTTATCACAAGAGAGATAAAACTGCATCTGTGAATTAACTGATATAAGGGAAGACTCATGACCCAACAGCAAAGGAAACGAAGGATCAATAAGATAGCAATGGAGAGAGGCATACTAGGTATGAAGTTCTGGGATTCAAATCCAGTACAAAGCAGTAAATCAAAACATTAGCTAAACCGAGATGACATAAGTAATGATGCTTTATAGCTCCTCCTCCCTTTGTCTTACTTCTATAATTACCACAGGGATTTTTTCAGGGTCTTTGCAAGGATCCAATCTTTTGTCTGGGGTGATTATTAAACTGTTAGCCAGGACACACCATGTCTTCATGGCCACTGCCCCTAATGTTAGTAACCCATATAATTATTAAACTTATCTTATAATCATTATGGAGCTCCTGGCCTCTTTCTTTGGTATCAAACTTGCCCCACTCTTTGGCAGGGACTGTGAATATCCCTAGGCCACGGAATTCTGGATATGACAGGTATAAATAATTCCATCCAAAAAATGAATAACCAAAAACAGGTGATGAACTGATTACATGGTAAGAGTGAGGGAGGAACAGACAGAGCAGGTAGAGCCTGGGTGTTCCACTGGTAACCAGAAGATGTACAGTGATAATTGACTTGTTTGGTTGTCCCCGGGGGCAAACTTATTGGAGGATATGGATGGATGAAATTAATCAAGATATCATAAGCAAAATTTACAACTTTTACCTTTAAAATAACAGAAGATAATATATTTCACTTTTCAATCTATGGATCAAAGAGTATTTATTAAGTATCAATGTTACAGATCTTATGCTAGACTCCAGGGAGAAGGAAGGAGAATCCTACCTCTCAAGAAATGAAAACAAGTATATATTAAAATTAAAAATTAATGATTCTTATTATCAAAAAGGGAAAACAATGAAAATATATATAAATATATAGAGGCAGAGAATGAACCCATGATTTTACTGATGAGGTAATTCCCAAATGAGGAAACTCCCTATACCCTTTCATTTAAAGAACAAATAACTACAATATTACATGAAGTGACTGCAAACCAAAAAGGGGTTCCTACAAAAACTTTTCTATGGAACAAATATGGTATCAATACCTAAAAAGCAGGGAGAAAGTAGAAAAGGAAAACTATACACCGATATCCTTAGTAATCACTGATTCTCAAAAAAGTTAAATGAAATAGACTGGATTTATACCAGGAATACCAGACTGGTTTAATATAAAGAAAACTATAAACATAAGACTCTTTGAATAACATCTCTAAAAAAAAAAAAAAAAAAAAAGACACACAAAATCACATCAATAGGTATTGAAAAATTGTTTAACAAAACATAACTCCCATTTCTGTTAAAAAACATTAAAAGCACTGGAAGAAAATTGATCTTTCCTTAATATGGCAAATACTATTTATTTATCTAAAAACCAAGAAGGGTAACTAGGTGGAACAGTGAATAGAGAAACCAGGCAGGACATCAGGAAAACTCAAGTTTAAAACTGGTCTCAGACACTCACTAGCTGTGTGAGCCTACACATCACTTAACCCTATTTGCCTCAGTTCTTCTGGTAAAATGAGCTGAAGAAGGAAATGTCAAACCACTCCAGTATGTTGGCAAGAAAAACGCAAATGAGATCACAAAAAGTCTGAAATAACTGAACAACAAAAACCAGGAGCCAACATCCTAGTGGAGAAGCATTAAAAGGCCTTCCAATAGGATACAGGTAGCACAAATGTCCCCATTATCATCAGTGTTGTTTAACAATACTAGAAACAGCAGGTACAAAAAGAAAAACAAGAAACTGAGAAAATATGGAATAGCTAAAGAAGACAAGATAGTCATTTTCTGCACATGATAGTCTATTCAGAGAACCCTAAAGATTCAACGAAAAATTAAGTTAAGCAAGAAATTCAGCAGAGTAGCAGGTTACAAAATAAACCCCATCAATTGTGTGTCATCAACAAAATTCAGAAAGAAGAGATTTAAACTGAAATTCAATAGAAAATAACTAAAGGAGGAATAAAAATATATTGGCACCTATTGACCAAGGCACACAAAGGAACTATATGCATTACAAAAATGAGCCTAAGTTACCAGAAAAATATATTATATCTAGGCCATGACAAAATAATAAAAAATGACAATATTCCCTAACTTTTTCAATGATGCAACAATCAAAATGCTAAAGGACTCATTACAGAACTGTTACAGGCAAAAAAAAAATTCATCTGGAATAACAAAAAGTTCAAGAATATCAATCTAAATAAGGAAGCAAACAAACAGCAGCAGAGTTTTCAATAAACCCAAAGAACCTCTAATACTGGGATAAAACAAAATGCTAGGAAACCGAGCAAGGAGTAGAACAAAAATAGGTTTACACCAACATTCCATTCCATGTAACACAAATTCCAAATGCATACATAACTTAGCTACAAAAAATTTCTAATACAAAACAATTAGAAGTAGGGAATGAGATGCCTTTCCCGACTATATTTAAGTTCAAGATGAATTCTTGACTAAACAATGGATATAAAGGATTACAGATGATAAAATAAGCAATTATGATTATATAAAATTTAAATTCTTCGGGAAAAATTTACTGAAGGAAAAATTAGAAGGAAAACAAGGTAGGGGGAAATTTGTGTAGTAAATTTCTCAATAATTATCAGTCTAGTAAATCTAAGACAGAGAACTAGTTCAAATATGTAAGAGTAAGAAAAAGAAATTCTCAAAGGAAGAAGCCAAGCTATTAATAATCATGCAATAATGCTGCAAATCACTAAGAGAAATGCAAATTAAAACAACTTTTGAGGTTCTATCTCACAAATGTTGGCAAAGTTGACCCCCCCCCCAAAAAAGGAAAATGGTCATTATTGGAACAAATGTGACAGTATAAGTATACTAATGCACCCATTCATGGAACTATGAAAAGGTTTAGCTCTACTGAAGCTTTCTGGAACTCCTCTCCAGAGATCATTAAATCTTGACCCAGAGCTCTCAACTATTAGATTTATATCCCAAAGAGATCAAAGACAAAAGGAAACCCATGCACAAAAGCACTTTTAAAAGCCAGATTTTTTGATGTAGCAAAGAACTAGAACACAAGGAAGTAGCTATGAGCTGATGAATAGCTACATTTAGTAACAAATAGTACAAATAGTTACAAATAGTAACATTTAGGAAAAAGAACTCTGAAAGAATAAATAATAAATTCACAATTCCTCTGAAACTCACTTTCCTTGTCCATTAAACAAATTTAACACTAGATAAGTTTGATGGAGTTTTCTACTATATTTTGTTCTGGTCAGACAAAAGTTAATGTATTATATTAGCTGCAGCCATCATATTTTAGGAAGGACACTGGTAAACTAGAAAACAGGTAAACGATAATCAGCATGGAAAGAGGTCCAATTATGAGTGGAAGTGAAAACTTCTCAGACTATATTCTAAAATCTAGTAAGGCTTTTCGTGGGAAACAGGCCCAAGTTCCCCTTCACCAGAAATCACATGATTTACAAGGACTCAAAACTCAGAGAAGTAGGGAGTCCCCCCGCCCCAGTGACACCTCAGCATAAGATGTGCCAAATAAGGACAGAAGTGCTCTCAAATGTACATTGTCTGCTGTTTCCTTGTCCCTGTACTTGAGGTAGACTGCTCCGCTTACATTGTGCACCTGACTTCTAGCCAATGGAAGAAAAAGGTCAGAAGTGGGGTGGGGGAGAATTCCATGTTAGGCCTTTATAACTTCACCATTTGTCAGGAGGGTGGCCCTTTCTTAAGATCGTAATAAACCATTTTTTTCTGCTTCTTACCTTGAGAATCCTCTGAGTATTATTTGGGTAAGGATCTCTGTTGCACAGTTTTGGGGTGCACACAATTACATTGTATAAGAAATAATTGAAGAAGTTAGGAGAAGACTTAACAAGGTACAATCATGAAATGACATGTTTTGCCCCACAGGGGCAAAATCAAGTGCAATGAGAAGTTTCCAAAAGGTAGATTTCCTCTAGTCTTAAGGAAAAATGTACTTCCTAACAATCAGAATTATAAAAAAGTAAAATGTGTTGCTGGGAAGAACTTCCCCCAGAAGTGCCTTACCAAAAAATTATCAAAGAATTATTTCCAGAGCTGGAAAAAAATAACAAAAATTTATCTGGAAGAAACAAATGGTCAAGAATAAGGGGATCAAGGAAAACGAATGTGAAGGAAAGCTGCCTAGCAGTACCAGATTTTGAACTGTATTTACAAAGTGGTAATCACCAAAAGCAATCTGGTACTGGCTAAGAAACAGAGTGGTGGATCTGTGGAATAGATTATATACATAATATACAGTAGTAAATGATCACAGTAATCTACTGCTTGATAAGCACCAAGATAACAAAAACTTCTGGGAAAACTAGAAAGCAGTCTAGCAGAAACTAGGCATAAGCCAATTATCTCATACCACATACCAAGATAACCTCAAAATGGGTACATGATTAAGACACAAAGGGTAATATCATAAACCAAGCATAGAATATTTTGCCCATAGGACCTATAAGACAAGAATTTATAACCAAATAAGAGAAAAAAATCACAGAAAACAAAATGAAAATTCTGATTACGTGGAAATGAAAAGGTTTTGCACAAACAAAATCAATGTTGTCCAAATTAGAAGGTAAGCGAGACATGGGGGGTGGGGGGAAGGAGGGGCATTTAAAGCTAGTTTCTCAGATAAAGACCACATTTCTCAAATATGTAATGTTAACCTTTAAAAAGTTTGGTTAAAGGAGACAACAGGTTAGGTGAAATACATTTACAGCATTTATTCCCTTAAAACTAGTGACTCGTACAAGGGGTTAGAACAGCTAAGTCCTAACTAACTGAACAAAGAAATTAAAAGGCTTAAATACATTTTAGAACCATCCCAATTCAGGGTGGCTGTGTCACACAAATTTATGATCCCCATAAATGTTTAATCATTGGATGAGAAAGGAATTTTCTTAATTGAATAGATGGTAAATACGATAATATAAGAGAGTTGACAAAGTGTCAATTGAAATGATTGTGAGGGATAACTTGCAGTGAAGTTTCCCCATTCTGAAATATCAAATTTAGAGTAGCTTCAGCATCCACTAGGCCTAAGTTTAGAAGTCACCTGACCTTACAGGAATCTGGGACTTAGAGCAATGGAGACCCTCCCCAAGGCCATCCCAGTACAAGATAGGCCAAACAAGGCCAAAACTGCTTTCCTGGCCTTGCACTGGACACCCACATGATTCCATGTTCTTTGTCTCCTAGATAGATTCCCATGCTTAGATTGTGAGTCTGCCTCCCCACCGATGGGAGTGAAGGCCAGTTGGGGGTTGGGGTTTCTGCATTGGGGAGTATATAACCATGGGCTTGCTTCCACAAGTTGCTCTCCCTAGCCCACGCCATTTGAGCAACAGGGGCAGAGCCCTTTCTCATGAGAAAGAATAAAGACCTTTTCTGATCTCAGACTCAGACTCCGAACACTTCTATCTCACACATCATGATCCAGGATATCTGTGTTTTCTTCACCACTAATGAAATGCCCATGGCCTCATATACTAAGCCCCTGTATGTAACAAGTTTGGAAAATTACTTAATTCTTCCTGAACTCGTTCGTGCTTAGCCAGGAGCCCCTCTCTTGTGAGAAACAGACCTGGCCATACTTCCTGATAAGATGTCAGAATGATCCTGGACATCTGGGTCTCACAATAAATCAGGGCAAGGACTATACAACTGTTCAGACCAAGGCCTGGCTACAACGGATGTGCTTATCTACCACTGTCAGACTAAGTTTACTTCCCACAAGATTAACTATTTCCCACACCTATTTTTGTGGGTTTTTTACTTTAAATATTCCCCCTTTCCCAATGGTCGGGGCAGCTCTCCTAAGGTTTCCTTGAGAGACTGTCGCTGGCCAGCTCAATAAACTGATGCTCAGAACTATTGGCTTGGCTTGGGTCATCTCTGCCGGCATGTCTATTTCATTAACATTCCATAACATAGTATATTTCAAAAAAAAAAAAAATATTAAGATAAGGAAAAGTCCCATTACTCAAGTTAATGCCTCAAGTTTAAGGGTCTCATCCTTAAGGGCCATAAAGTAAAGCTCATCTGCTTTGCTGACATAAGAAGAGGTATTCTCAGAGCTCACTCAGAGAGCAAAGACAAAGCAGGGTCCATTTGGAATTTATGATCTTAGGATGTCTGTTTTTCTTCTGAATGGAGTATGTCCCAAGATAAGGGGAAATCCTATTTCCAGCCTTATCTAGTCTCTGGAGTTGCTGACACAGAAAAAGGTATTTTTAAAGCAAAGCAAAGCAGTCTATGTTTGATTCAGACTTTGTCCAAAAATATGATATTTAATGATTATCAGTAATAAACTGAACCAATTTTATAAAAACAAGAGTTATTTCACAATTGATAAATGGTCAAATGATTTGAAAAGGAAGTTTTCAGGAGAAGAAATCAAAAAGGCTCTAAATGAATAATTAGGAAAATGCAAAAATAATACAACTCTGCAGTACCATTTCATACCCCATCAGATTAGTTATACACTGAATGAAAAGTCCAAGAGAGTTTCTGGGTAATTAATTAGGCTAGCAACTCAGGAACCAAAGACAAAAGTATAGTGATCACTGAATGCTTAAATACCTTTGGAAAAGGGGTTTCCACTAACAAATGGAAATCCACTAACAGAAAATCAACCCAGATTAAGTTAATATCAACAAGTAGATGGATTTTTTTCTAAAGAGGGGATCAGTTAAGTCTTCAGCCCTACCCAGCAGAGGAGATTCATCTACCATTATCACTCCAGACAAAAGAATCTCCACCTAGATCACTCCTGCCTCAGGCAATGTAGACAAAGGAACCCATCTCCACCCAGACCACTCAATTTGAAAGGATGGAAGAAGCAGAAGGGAAGCTGGGGTTGTCCAGCCTAATGCTTTTTAGGGCTAGAACTCCCCTAGATTAGATTCTCTGGGTAAGGATGATTCCTGGGCAATCTCATCTATCAGAAATATTCTTCAGAAACTTACCCACAGGTGCTAGACTTGGAATGAAGAAAAAATAACCTGGATCCCAATAACTGGTTATTAATATAATAGAAAAAATATTTCCTCTAACCTAAAATGACAGAAAAATGACAAATGCCGAAGGGATGTAGAAAGATAGAAACACTAATGTATTTTTGATGGAGACATGAACTGGTTCAACCATTCAGGAGAGGAATTTGGAACTATATCCACAGGGCATAACCTTTCACCCAGCAATATTACTTAGTAGGCCTATATCCCAAAGAGATTAAAGAAAAGGGAAAAGGAGAAAAGAATCTTTATGTACAAAAATATTTACAGCAGTTCTTTTGGTGGTGGCAATGAACTGGAAAACAAGGAGATAACCCATTTACTGGGGAACAGTTGGACAAGTTATGGTCTATAATTATAATAAAAAAAATTACTATGATGTAAGAAATAAGCAGGATGGTCTCAGAAAAACCTGGGAAGATTTATATGAACTGATGTAAAAGTTTATATGAACTGATGCAAAGTTAAGTAAATAAAACCAAGTCAATATTGTAACAGCAATATTGCAAAGATAATCAACTATGAAAGTCTTTGCAATTCTAATCAATACAATTCCAAAGGATTCACAAAGAAAAATGCTATCTACACCTAGAGAGAGTGAAGCATACTTTTTGCCCTTTATTTTTCTTGCCTTTTTAAAATTTAGCAACATGGCTAATATGGAAACATGTCTTGCATGACTTCACAAGTATAACAGGTACCATACTGCTACTCTTTCTCAATGGGTGGGGGATGAATTGAAGAGAGAGGAGAATTGGGAACTCAATTTTTTTAAAAATGAGCATTAAAATAAAGTATGATTTTTTAAAAAAACAACGAATATGACTGAGAACCATGAAAACACATAAACTGAGACAAAATAAAGCAAGATTAAGAAAATAAAACATGATTACTATAATAATACAAATGAAAATGTATATTTTTTAACATTATAATGACAAGTATTGACCCTGGAAGAGAGATGAAGAAGCACCTCTCCTACTTTTGCTGAACAGTTTTACTTTGTTACAAAAAAGATTGATTTGGGGTAGGGACTAGTAGCCCCAAACTGTGTTGTAAAAACAAAAGGCATCAATAAAACTTTCTTTTACAAAAACATTTAACTTTTGTTGAATAAAATTAATACATTTTAAAATGTTATAGCACATTCCCGGAATTCAGTCTTTTCCTGTCCTGACACCTTCCCATCAATCAGAAGTCTAAAACTTCAGGGATAGAGCCCTTTCAGAAGGAAGTAAAAAACAAATTTTAGAAAGACTAGATTTGGGGGAGGCTAGGTGGCGCAGTAAATGGAGCACCGGCCCTGGAGTCAGGAGGACCTGAGTTCAGATCGACCTCAGAGACTTAACACAAAAACTAGCCGTGAGACCTTGGGCAAGTCACTTAACCCCAACTGCCCTCCAAAAAGAAAAAAAACACAAGAAAGACTAGATTTTCCAAATTTCACATAATAAGACTGCTCATGAAACTTAAGTTAAACTTATTAAAATGCTAATAAAGGATGCTGGTAAATAAATTAATTTATTTTACTAATTAAAAAAACTATTCCTTTTATTTGCCAGTTCATTGTACAGCATGGTGTAGTGGAAATTAGGGCTAGCCTTGGAATAACAATAATCTATATTCAAACCCTTGCCTCTGACACATGCTAGCTATAACCCTGGGCTAATCATTCCACCTGTCAGTGCTCTAGATTAATTGATGATGATGATGAAAATGACGATGTTAGGAAGACCAGAGTTTAACCCCAGCCTCAGACACTTAGTAGCTGTGTGATCCTGGGTAAGAAAGTAACAATCTGTTTGCCAGACAAAAGGATCCACTGGAGTAGGAAACAGCAACCCACTCCACGTATCCTTGCCAAGAAAACCCCATGGACATATATGGTCCACAGGGTCCCAAAGAGTCAAACACAAATGAATAGCTAAACAACAAAAATAATTATGATAGCCAACATTTGTAAAGTGTAAACATGTATCATCTCACTGATCTCCACATCAACTCAGAGAGATAGGTGCTATTATCTCATTTTACAGATAGAGAAACTGTAGCCAAAAGAAGTTTAGTGACTTGTCCAAGGTCACACAGTTAATATGGTCTTCTTTACTAAAGAAGAATTCAAAATCCATGTCCTCCTAAATCAAAGTTCAACACTCTTATCAAATATACCATATACCTGCCTCTAAAACTTTTAATTTGCAGGGAAGGTACTAGGAAAGGACGTATGCTCGTTTGGGAAATACTTATATCAATGATAAGTCTCTCTTTCTTGTGCCTATTAAGTCAGTAAGCATTTAAGCTCCTACTACCGTGTTTCCCCGATAAGAAGACCTATCCCAAAAATAAGCCCTCCCCTTACTGTGTAAGATTCCTCTAAAATAAGCCCTCCCCCGAAAATAAGCCCTATTGAGATTGCTACTGTAGTGAAGGTGATCCCCTGCACTACACGCTACATTACGGCGCCATTGAGAGCAGTGCCGCGGAGGAGAGCTGAGGCAGGACAACATAAGCCCTCCCCTGAAAATAAGCCCTCTGGTGTTTTTCTTTCCAAAAAAATTAATAAGACAGTGTCTTATTATCGGGGAAACACGGTATGTCCTAGGCAATACACTAAGTATTCAAGTTCAATCAAATGGATGAGACAAACAAAATTATATACAGGATTAAACTGGAGATAATCTCATAGGCAAGGCACTAAGATTAAAGATGCCTCAGAAAGGCTTCTTGTAGAAGGTAAGGCTTTAACTAAGTCTGGAAGGAAGCCAGGAGAGTTCCAGAAATCAAAGACAGTCACTGAAAATAACTGGAGTTGGACGACATAAATTGTTTGCATAAACAGTCGAAGAGATCCTACTAATTTTCTTTGAGACAAATACGTCCCTGACACTATGAACAGTTTGGCCTTGCACCAAGGATGTAAGGTTTGTCTAGTATCAGGAAAACAATAGACATCAGACCATATTAGTAACAAAACAATAAAAACCATGATATCAATAGATATGGACAAAATGCTTTTAACAAAATACAATACCCCTTTATGTTAAAGACATTTAACCAACATTAGAAACAGAGAAATGGTTGAGTATGGCAGAACATGCCTGTAGCCTCTTTTCTTGGGGAGACTAAGGCTGGTAAATCTCTTGAGTTTAGTTCTGAACTGTTGTAGGGCTAAAACTCATTGGGTGTACCCAATAAGCAAAGCTTCAATATGCTGACCTCACAAGAACAGAGGAACCATCAGCCTACCAAAGGAGTGAACTGGTCCCAGGTCAGAAAAACAAAGCAGGGAATACCAGCAGTGAATAATTATTCTGAAAATAAAGAACTAAGAATCGTACATTCTACTCTGCTGCCCTTACCAGTTATCAGTACAACTTCTCAAAATACTTAAAATCAAGTGTATTAAACCATAAAGAATAAATTCCTCCCCACCAAAAACAAAAACAAAAGCTTTTATGCAATGAAACCTCACTAATCAAAACCTGATATCTGGGGGACTGAATTTAAGAAAGCAAAAAGTATGAATCTCTGTGTTTGAAGAATATTGAAAACTACTGAAACCTACTTCCTCAAGAAATGTAAAACAGGGAAGTTTTAACAAGTGCTAAGGAAAGAAGGAAAAGGAAAAAAGGGATTTTTTCAGACTCATATTTTGACTTCCACTGACAAAACAGGATGTTTCAAATACATGATTTCTTTCATCATTAGTTCTTCCTCTGAATTGATTCATTTCTGAAAAGTCTGTGAGAACATTCAAAACTTCTGATCACATAAACCCTGCAAATCAGTCAATATTGAATTACTTCTATTCTCCTTCTCTCTTCTGCTCTCAAGTGTTCAAATCCCAAGATTTTCTTTGTACTATTTACAAACAGTCTAACCAAATTTAGTAATGCCAGGGAATTGCCTGCTAGAAGTTAGGAGAATAAAAGTTGGGAGGGTGTAAAGCATTATACTTCTTAGCTCTCAGACATTTGTTGACATCTGAATTTTTGAAACTTGAATGTGAAGAGAATATTCACCCTATTTAATCACAGGCAAAGTGGAAGCACATACTTAATTGCTGGGTATTAAATTCCATTCTCAAATTTAAAATCAGAGATGTGTTTCTTAAAAAAAAAAAAATCTGCCTGAGATCCCACATCTTTACAAGCCTTTTAAAAGAAAATCATTCCTAAAATACCATGGGGGGGGAATACACGCACACCAAGTAAATTGGGTTCATTTATTTGAATCAAACTGAATGTGATTCTTGAAGAAGAAATATAAACACCACTAAAATTCTCCATTAACGCCTTCTAATAACAGATTAATAAGGACTAAAACAATAGGGTCAACAAACGCTGAAAGGCCCCATCCAATAAATGAATGCACTATGACAACTGCAGGGTCTTACAACTCACCAAACTCGTTAGTAAATGGTCATCACCAGAATTGTCTGGTACTCGGTGATGAATTCTTTTTTGGTCACAGAAACCTAAGTAATAGTTAGTGGTAGTGGTGTTTAGTAGTAATAATAGTAATAAAAAACATTTCTATAGTGCTTCAAGATTTGCAGTTTTATGTCTTCTCATTTAGTCCTCACAAACTGAGGTAAGGGTTACTATTTACAGATAGGAAATAGGTTGAGTAGACCACCTACTAAAGTGTGAAGAGTTTGTTAGTGTGCATATCCTTCTTACCTAACATGACAAATTTTATATTTATTGCAAAGGAAAAAGTAGCATGGAATAACAGAAAGAGAGCTGGGTATGCAATCAGATGACTTAGATTCAGATTAGTTCTGCCACTTAATACACTCAAGTTACCAAGCCTAGTTTTCCTTTTTCATAAAATAAGAGGATTGCACTGGATATCTGAGGCTCCTTCCAACTCTAACTCTATGTATTTATAAGAAAAGTTTATTGATAAATATAATGTATTATAAGCTTATCTGATTTCCGGGCTACACTCTCATCAGCAGCTTTTATAATTATTTCCAATTCAGAAATAACTGATTTAAAACCAAAGAGAAATAAAAGAAATAATTATACAAAGGTTTTTATTTTTGTTTTTTTGCTTTTTGGAGGGGGGAAGGCAGGGCAATTGGGGTTAAGTGACTTGCCCAAGGTCACATGGCAAGTGGTGTCTGAGGCCAGATTTCAACTCAGGTCCTCCTGACTCCAGGTCTGGTGCTCTATTCACTGCATCACCTAGCCACCCCAAGGGTATTTTCACTGAAACATAATCCAGAAGAATAATAAAATCATTCATTCTATATAAACCCATTTTTCTAAGCTCGAAGAAAGCAAATTTGCATAGTTACTAAAGGCCCTGTTTTCTTACTATAAATCAGCCAGGAATGTTATCATTCTTTAAAGCAGCAAATAATTTACTGAGTGCAAGGAGGGTCTCTAGGTTATACTTTCTCATTAGGTTCAAAGCACTTAGCATGAACTTGCCAAATGGTCAAATATATTCTGGGAGTATATGAAGGAAAAAGGTGCTGTGGTTAACTAAGAATTAACAACTTGGAACCCAAATTATGAAAACAACATACTGATTTGTTCTTTAGTAGTCATATCCTAAAAGCCCACAAGATGGGGATGTTTCACACTAAAGTATACCTTGTGAATAAAATGCATCATCTTAACTATCTCCTTCCCTTTCCAGGAAGTTAGGATTTTTCTCAGTTCAAAATGAAAGAGGCTGAAGTCACAATACTGACGCTGTTTTCCTGGTGAGAATATATTTTTATTTGAATCAGACTTCCTGTATAAAAAATACATTGAGCAATTCTTATCTATTTAGCAGTTTATCTCTATTAAAGATGTCTTCTGAGTTTAATAAAGTACCTATATTTGGGTAAAGCTGCTGGACTTGAGAGTCAGGAACACCAGAGTTCAAATCCTGCTTCAGACACTTATTACTCATATGTAAATCAATAAAGCTGTTTGCCTCAGTTTCCTCATCTGTAACATGGGGATAATAACAGTACCTATTATTGTCACATGATTGTTATGACAATAAAAAGATAATATTTGTTAAGTATTTTGCAAACCTTAAAGAGCTACATAAATATCAGATACTAAAGTTAATATTATATACAAGAAAACTGAAATCCTGAGAAGTTAGGTCAAGTGATATATGTTACAAAACTAGTGGCAGAATTTTAACAATTATCTCAGCGCATAAAACTTTATATATAAGAAAAAGAGAGTAAAACAGAGTTAGAGGTGTCACAAATGACTCAAAAATTTTTAAGACTGTCTCACCTACAGTACAATGTGAACTAAGGGAACAAAATACTCTACAATAAATCTTACAATTTTTCATATATTTAAATTTTTTTCCATTTTTTAAATTTTTAAAAATTTTTATTTATTTTTATCTTATGGTATTTTATTTTCTTCCAATTACATGTAAATATGGTTTTTTTTTCTGATTTACATCATTGATTTCTGCCACATTTTGAGTTACAAATTTTCTCCCCATTTTTCTCCTAGCCCCCGCCCCTAAAAAGCAGTCCCACAGGATATCCCCTTCTCCAATCTGCTCTCTCCCATATTTTCTCCCATACCCCTTTTGACTTTTCCAATAGAGCATGGTGGATCTCTATGCCCCAGTGCCTGTATATCTTATTTCCCAATTACATGTAAAATAGTATTAATAATAGTGTGTGTGTATATTTAAACATTTGATTTTAAAACTTTGAATTCCAGATTCATTCCCTTCCTTCCTTGTCACCCACCCTTACTGGGAAGATAAGCAGCTCAGTATATGTTGTACAAGTGTGGCTAATGCAAAACAATATGGTAGATACATTGTAAAAGACTGACTATATTTCCCTCCCTCCTATCCCACCTCCCACTTGTTCTATTCTCTACTTTGATCCCATCCCTTTTCAAAAGTGGGTGCTTCCAATTTCCCTCCCCCATAGCCCGTCCTCCCTTCCATCATCCCCCCTCTCATCCCCTTCCCCCCTACTCTCCTGCAGGGTGAGATACCCTATTTAGTGTGTATTTCATTCCCTCCCCAAGTCAAATTCAATAGGAATAGGGTTTACCCATTCCCTTTTGCCTTCCTATTCTTCCCCTCCATTGTAACCATTTTCCCTTGCCTCTTCTATATGAGATAGTGTACCCCATTCTGTCTTCTCCCCATCTCCTCTCATTATATTCCTCTCACCTCTTAATTTCACCTTTTAAGTATCATGCCTTCCTGTTAAATTGGTCCTGTGTTCTCTATGTATACCTCTAAACATATATACACATTCACATATGTATTCATATGCCCATATACTCTCATATATAGACATATATATTTCTATTCCCTTCAACTATGTTCATGCTGAGAAAAGTTTCATTAAGTTACAATTATTAGTTTTCTGTGTAGGAATGTAAATAGTTCAATTCTGATAAGTTCCTTATGATTTCTTTTCCCTGTTTACCTTCTCTTGCTTTTCTTGCTTCTTGTATTTGATTGTCAAATTTTCTATTCAACTCTGGTTTTTTCAGAAAGAATGCTTGAAAGTCCTCTATTCCACTGAATGACCATATTTTCCCCTGACACATGATACTCAGTTTTGCTGGGTAGGTGATTCTTGGTTTTAATCCCAGTTCCTTTGACCTCCGGAATATCATATTCCAAGCCCTTCAATCCCTCAGTGTAGAAGCTGCCAGATCCTGGGTTATCCTGATTGGGTTTCCACAATATTCAAATTGTTTCTTCCTGGCTGCTTGTAATATTCTCTCCTTGATCTGGGAATTTCAGAACCTGGCTATAGTATTCCTAGGAGTTTTCTTTTTGGGATCTTTTTCAGGAGGTGATTGGTGGATTCTTTCAACCTCTGTTTTGCCCTCTGGTTTTAAGACATCAGGGCAGTTTTCTTTGAGAACTTCCTGGAGGATGATTTCTAGATTCTTACTTTGATCATGGCTTTCAGGTAGTCCAAAATTTTTAAATTATCTCTCCTGGATCTATTTTCCAGGTCAGTGGCTTTTCCCATGAGAGATTTCACATTGCCTTCTATTCTTTCATTTGTTTGGATCTGTTTAACAGCATCTTGATTTCTCATAAAGTCATTAGCTTCCATTTGCTCCAATCTAATTCTGAAGCAATGATTTTCCTCAGTGAGCTTTTGAGATTCTTTTTCCATCTGGCAAATTCGGCTTTTTAAGGCACTCTTCTCCTCACTGCCTTTTTGATTCTCCTTTGCCATTTGAGTTAGTCTGTTTTTTAAGGTGTTATTTTCCTCAGTCAGGCTGTTGACTCTCATTTCATAATTTTCTTGCATCGTTTTCATTTCTCTTCCCAATTTTTCCTCCACTTCTCTTGTCTGCTTCTTAAGGTCCTCTGTGGCCTGTAACCAATTTGTATTTTCCTTTGAAGCTTTTGGTGCAGGAGTTCTGACTTCACTGTCTTCCTCCTGTCCTTCCTTTGCTCCTTTGTGTCCCCCAAATAGGAGTCTAATGTTGGAATCTTCTGTCTGCTTTGTTTCCTTTGCCTGGTTATGTCGCCCCTCAGTCACTTGACCCCTGGGCTTTTTGCCACAGTAGGACTCTGCCACCAGACAGGGGAGCTTTCGTCCCAAATGCTGGGGTTTTCTCAGCTGCCGGAGGTATTAGTTGGGTGCCCTCTCTGAGGCCTCCACACGCTCTGGCAAGCTGGACACATAACCCAGGACCTCCACCCTAGACTGCAATCTAGATCCAAGCAGGTTAAAGCAAGAGCGATTACCCCTCAGACTGGTGCTTGGTCCCCCTACACTCTGCAGGCCAGGAGCTGGCTGGCTGTGCAGGCGTCTCAGCAGCTTTTCACCCTGGGGGCAAAAGCCATGCACTCCCACTTACTGGGATCCAAAGTCCAGACTGCACTGACCTCTCACTTTGTCCTTCACATCTATGTGTTGATAAATCTGTAAAAGGCCACAGCTGCTGCTGATCTGGAGTCCCTCTGGCAGGGGGCTGGTCAGACCTGCCGGGGGCTAAAACCTCGGGTTCATGTGGGCCTAGGCTCGGCTCCCAGAGCACTGCGCTGGCCAATTCCTGCCGGCCTACCAGGCTGTCCTCGGCGGGAGGTTAGCCTCTCTGTGTCATTTTGTGGGTTCTGCAGCTCTAAAGTTTGTTCACAGTCCCCTTTTTACATTGATTGGGGAAAGTGGAAGCCAGAGCTGCTTGGAGGTTGTGTTTCTACTCCGCCCCCCCTTTAAAAATTTTTTAAATATGCTATGTCCTTTTGCTAGACAGCTATGTAGTACGGTGGATAGAACACTGGTCTTGGAGTCAGAAGATTCCAAGTTCAAATCTGACCTCAGATATTTACTAGCTATGTGACCCTGGGCAAGTCTCTTAACCCTATTTACCCTGTGATTACCATGTCAGTTCCTCATATGTAAAATGAGGGGAGAAAGGAAATGGCATACCACTCCAGTATCTTTGCCAAAAAAAAAAAACAAACAAACAAACAAACAAAAAAACAAAAGGGGTAACAGAATGTTGGAGGAAACTCAAACAAGTAAGTAACAGCAAACGTCCTTTTCTGCAAACAATTGTTTCATACATTTTGGCAGTAAGTTCACAAAACATCCTCTTTAATTCTTCCTTGTAAAGTTACTTTTATCTGAAGCTCTTTGCTTGTTTTGTGAGGATTAAGCTATTTACAGCAAGAACTGACCAGTTCTTTTTGCATTTTTCCCCCTTTTTGACTACACTTTACTTTGTGCTTCAGTAAAACCCATCCTGTTTTGTCTTAGGTTTAAGTGATTCTAAAAACGCTGAACTTCCACACCTAGAAGTCACTGGAGTGAGCTCTTTAAAAGTTATTACACATTTCCTAGTGAGCTCTTTAAAAGTTATTACACATTTCCTAGAGTAGTATCTATTCTTAAAAATGACAACAGAAAAGAATAAAGAAACATGAAATAGAATGGCGATGGTACAAAGTCCAGTAAGAGCACTTAAAGAAAAGAGAATTAGCTTAAAGGTGGGGAAATCAGCTCATTTTGCTTTAAAATGGTCCAAAGTTAGCCTTCTGAGTCCTTCCAGAATCAGTGCAAGTAAACATGCAGGACCACTGCCGTCACAAAAGGAAACAATATTAAAATTATTATCGCCCCAAGCAATTCTCATGTTCCTGATGTTACCACTACAGGGCACACACTGCATGAGGTGCTATTATAGCAGGGGACGGTGCAGAGCATGAAGAAGGTGGAGTCAGAAATAAAGATGAAGAATAGTTTATAAATGTGATTTAAAATGTTATTCTTAGGTTAATGATAATTAAGTAGGAGAAAACAATCTGTAAGCAGTAGGAGCTGACCCCCTGGCCACTCAAGTGGCCAGTTCCATTTGGGCAATGCTATTTTCTCCTCCTCCTCCTCCCAGTCTCTTCTCTTCCTCTTCTCCCTCTGTCCATGTGAAATGACATACCATTACATATAGGTACTCTGTCCAAAGGGATATACATTTTGATTGTATATACTTTGCAAGGTATCTTGGAGTTTGGGGGCTACATTTTTCCCCTAAGTATTCTATCATTTTTCCCCCTGAAAAAAAAAATGTTGTTTCCATTTATGGTTTCTTAAAATACAGCTCTGAAAAACCAGGCTTTGATAAAGCCCACTGGGATTCAAACATCTTTTACATGAGGGTCTTTCTCAATTCTCCCAGTTGTTCTGTACGTTTTGTATTTACATTTTCTGTCCTTCCCTCATTTATTCTCCCCTTTCCTCTTGGTCCTTAAAGGGCCTAGCAGTGGTTCCCAAGTAGTGGTTCTCCAATCCCAAAGAAGGGAGATGATGGTACAAGATATGAGTGCTAAAAATTCTTTAACATGCCTTAAGCAAAAAATATTTGAAAATTTTATTTTATAAATATATTTTTCTGGTGCAATAACAAGGATGTGTATGTTTGAAACATTGGTTTGTTTCTGCAGCAATTCTAAACTGTCATGATCATGCACACAGCAATTTTGGTGTTCATGCAGAGATCACATCAAAACTGTGCAAATACTTCTTGCATTTTCTCAATCTGTCATTAAATTTTCTCTCAACCTGCATGAATGTGAGTTGTTCTATGCCCTACACCAGAGTAGCTCCCTTGTTTCCCTCTCTTACCTTGTACTAACAGTACCTCATCCAATGTGCAGTCATTTGATAAAGACCTTATGAACAATTTTCATTCTTGCAGCACAAATGTCAGACTGTCTGTAAACCAAGATCACTAAGTATGTGCATTACAAAGTCATCTCAGAACCATTATGGACCATCACAAATATTCTACAGAAACAAACATTAAGCTGTCAGTCTCTCACTGAAGTATTAAGGCTGTTTTCCCATTTAATCCTGGCCTCCACTTACATTACTACTCTTCAATTTAGTAGATTTCCAAAGGAGATGTTTGGCAGCTCTGGTCAGTCACCCAGAAGTTTCTGCCAGAGTGTAGCTAACGTGCCAATGGTAGAAGAGAAGAACATACAGCTCCTTATAGAGATGCATGTAAACAGTGTTAGAAGCATATAGATGCAATTGTATTTTAAGTACATTTATCATTTTACATAGCTTGTCATTAGCCAGTAGTAGAAAAGTAAATTATTCACATTGCAACCAATTATTTATTTTAATCATCTGGTTAAGTGGCTAAAAAATCAAAGAATGAAATTTCCATATCTCAGCTTGTAAAATCCCCCTACAATTTTCTACCACATATATGACAGCAAGTATTTTCACTTTATTTCTGTTTTAAGTCAAATTACAGGAATAAATTCAATGCACAACCAGATTTAAGACTGTTTGGTGTTAAGCCAAATACTACAAAACGTTTGTTCAAATACAAGTCCAACACTGAAATTAAGTTTACATCTTCCAAGTTGTAATTTATCTCACTAATAATAACAACAAAATAGTAACTAGCATTTATGTGGCACCCACTATATGCTAGACATAAAGCTAAGCACTTTAAAAATATCCCGTTTGATCCTCACAACACTACCATTCGCAGTGGCAGGTAGCTGCTGTTGTTATCCCCTCTTAACAGATGAGGAAACTGGGATGGGTTAAGTGATCTGCCCAAGTTCATAGGGCTAGAAGAGTCTGGGGCAGATTTACATTCAGCTCTTCCTGGCAGACAGGTGGAATGGTAGATAGAATGCAAGCAAGGCCTGTGGAGTCAAGAAGTCTTATCTTCCTGAGTATTCTAGGAGACCAATTAGAAGGCTACTGCAACAGCTCAGCATAGAGGTAATGAGGTCTAGCCTGAATTAGAGAGGGGAAGGATGCAAGAAATGCTAAGAAGATATGGCAATTAATGGGATGGGGGAGGGGGCCACACCTGAACAATCAATAGTCAAGGATAACTCTCCTAGGTGCCACACCGGGGTGAATGGAAGAACTATGGTGAGAAACAAATAAGTACATTAAGCGCAGAAGATGTGAGGAAGAGATGATGAATACTGTTTTGGATATTCTGAATCTAAGATGACTATGGGACATATAGGTTGAGATATCAAGAAGGCAACTGGAGCTGAAGAACCAGAGAGAAATAGGGACTGAATTTGAGGATTTTGGAAGTCATCTGCATAAACAATGATAGTAAAAAAATAAATAAATAAATAAATGATAGTAAACAAAAAGAACCAAAAAAAAAAACCCCACCCTGAAACAATTCTTGGAAATAACACAGCCCAGTTTTGTACCAAAAAAGTAATGGGACAGGGGCGACTAGGTGGTGCAGTGAATACAACACCAGCTCTGGAGTCAGAAGGACCTGAGTTCAAATCCAGCCTCAGCCTCTTAACACTTACTAGTCATGTGACCTTGGGCAAGTCACTTAACCCCAGTTGCCCTACCTTTCCCCCTCTAAAAAGAAATAGGAAAAAAAAAAGTAATGGGAATGAACCTCCTTTTCTTCTTGTAGAAGTAGGGGACAAGAAGTGTAGAGCACTACATATAATGTTATGTTGATTTGTTATTTAGTATTGCTAAACAGTTTTTTTTTTCTTCTCTTTTTATGAGATAGCACTCTGAGAAGAGAGAAGGAAGAATAGACTGGGAAATGTAGTTGATATAAAAACAAAACAATTTTTTTAAAAGAGATCATTGAATCCATGGAAGCTAATAAAATTACAGAGTGTAGAGAGAAAAGGTCCAGGACATAGTTCTGGAACATACCCACAAATTGGGAGCAGGATATAGATGAATCTTCAAAAGAGACTAAGAGGTATCGGTCCAATAGTTAATTAGAAAGAGAACCACAACAGAGTAGAATCACAATACCCCAGAAAATAAGAGTATTCAGACTGAGGGAATAGCCAATGGTGTCAAACACTACAGAGAAGAGAGGTCAGGAATAAAGATGACTTTAAAAAAAGTGACAGGATTTATCAATAAGGAGGTTACGGATGACTTTACCAAGAGCAGCTCCTGTCCAGGAGTGGAGACAAAAAGTCAGCCTATGTAGCTAAGGAAAACAAAGTGTTATAATGGAAAAGTCACAAAATTTGGAGACAAGTGACCCCCAAGATTCAAATTTCAGCTGTCAATACTTGTGTGATCTTGGGCAAGTCAATTAACCTCTTTTGGTCTCAGTTTGTTTATCTATATAATGAGAGAGTTAAATTCAGTGACCTCTAAGGATTCTTCTAGCTCTACATCTTTTAAACCTACTTGAAAAATGAGGGAGAGGTGATAAAATGGAATACAGAATACAGATATCGCTCTTTTCCAAGAGACTGTGAAAGAGGAGACAGGAAGATAGCTAGAGGGGATGGCACCTTCAAGTGAAGGTTCTTTGAGGATAAAAATCTAGAAGGAGCCGGTGGATAAATTGGGCAAACAAAGGGGATAATGAAGGGGAAAGCTACTGGATGAGAACAGAGGCCATGAGATGAAAGGCACAAGTAGAGAGAAAGAGAAATGAGAAGACAAAGGTCACCCACCCCCCAAGAACAGAACAATGAGCAAAGGATGAGAGATAATGCTGAGGTGATGTGAAGTGTAGAAATGAATTTTTAAAAATTAGACCCATGTAATTAAATGGGAGTTCCCTTGAATTTTCATCGAACATAATTGTTATATCAAGCAAGATATATTTGTATGCTGTTGGAATGAAAGAATTTAGTAACCATTTAAACAGGTAATCTAAAAATATTGATGGATAAACCCTGTTTACTAAACAAATTAAAAATAAATAAGTCCTGCAGCTCCCCATGAAGGCTACAATTAATTCAAATTGGTAGTCCAGGAAACAAATCACTTTTAGTAGTATAAAAGTCTCTTCTGTTCATGTTTAACTTGCCTGGTAACATGGTAACATGAAAGGTTAGACCTCTCTAAAACCAGCTGAAGAACAGCAAGAAATTGTCCTATTGAAACAAAAGATCAATAAGCAAAAGCTATGTCTTCCTCTCTGGGCTGCCCTCCTGATGCTCCAGATGTTCCAGATGTTCTCCGCCATGTTGCTCCTTCCCCCAACTTTCAGCTTCTTTTTATGTGTCCTCTTCCCCCATTAAAATGTAAGCTCCATAAAGGAGCCGTCTTTCTGCTTCTACTTTTTGGCACTTAAAATAAGTGCTTGATAAATGCTTGCTGACAAATTACATAATGAATTTACTTTAGAAACCTAACATTTTACTATAAGAATCTAATCCACAGTTACATATTAACACACCATAAAAATAACCAAACTTTACTGAATCTCAGGGACCAATCTTACTAGAAAGAGACTTCAGAAGTCACCTTATCTTGACTATCTGGTGGAAGAATCCAGCCAACCACAAAAGGTCTATCAGCCTTCACTTGAAAGACCTCTAGTCAGGAGGAACCCATCACTTCCTGAGGCAGTTCCTTCAGTTCTTGATATCTCTAATTATTATGAAGATTTTCCTTATACAGAATTAAAAGTTTCCTCTTGCAACCTGCACAGCTCCTCATTTTGTCTTTTAGAGGCAAGAAGAAATAGTCTAATCTTCCACAAAACAAATCTTCAAATACAGGCATACCTCAAAGATGTTGCAGGTTTAGGTCAAAATCACCACAATAATGTAAGTATGGCAATAAAGCGAGTCACACCAATTTTTTCAGTTTCCCAGAACAATTGCAATAATAATGTCAAAGATCGATTGCAGATCACCATAACATATAATTACATTGAAAAAGTTTGAAATATCATTAGAATTACCATAACATTACCCACAGATATGATGTGAGCATGTACTGTTGGAAAAATGGTGCCAATAGACTTCTAAAGTGGCAACAATAGAGCTGCCTGACACAGGGTTGCAACAAACCTTCAATCTATAAAAAATACAATTATCTGCAAAGATCAATAAAGCAAAGCACAATAAAAAGAGGTATGTTTGTACTTGATGACAACTATCATATACTCTCTTCTCCAGCTAAATACCTTCAGTTCCTTCAACTGATCCTCATACAAAGGTCTCAAGGTCTCTGAACATCATTCCAAATAAGAATAAATAACGAGGGGAGTTTCTTTGGTTTTAAAAAGAAAAAGCCAAATAACTAGATTCATCGACCCTAATAATCAAAGCATATTATTCCACAGGAGAAATCAAGTGAATCAACCTTTTCCCTCATTCTTAGAAAAACCCTTGTTCTATGATTTTAGATTAAAAAAAGAATGAATGAATGAAAAAAGCACTTATTAAGTATTTTAATATGTACAAAGCACTGTGCCAAGCACTAGCTATAAACAGGATGATTCCTGCTTTCAAGGTGCTTAGAGAGGAAACAACATAGAGGCAAGTTCAACTGTAAGTCAGATGGAAAGGCCTTGTGGAGACCACAGGGTGTCACAAGACAGAAGGTAACACACATGTGATACCGATACCATTTCCAGTGATAAAACCTTTTCCATTTCTGATTGTGAGCCAGTTTAATTGAGGGGACAAAGCGGAGAGGTAAAAACATGCATAATGAAGCAAAATAAATTCCCACATTGGCTACATCTGGCAATGTACATTTCATTCCGCAACTTGAGTCCATTCCTTCTGTCAGGAGGTGGGCATTATTGTAGAATTGTTGGTCACTGCACTGATCAATTAAGTCTTTCAAAGTGGTCTGTCTTTATAATGTTTTTATTGTATAAACTGTTTTCCTGGTTCTGCTAATTTTACTTTTCATCAGTTAATACAAGTCTTTCATATTTCTCTGAAACTATCTTTTGTGTCTTTTCTTATGGCACCAAAATATTTCATTACATTCACATAATTTCTTTAGCCATGCCCCAATGGCTTCCAGTTCTTTGCTATAACAAAGAAAATTGCTATAAATATTTCTATGCATAGGAGTACTTTTTTAAAAATTCCTCCAGGTAATGATTTAAACTGAGGAATGGCAAGCACCTTTAAGGGGCATAGAGAACCTTTGGACAGTGCCAAGGACGACAGCAGTACAAACTTTCTTTTCGATGTCTTTAGTAGCTGCTGAGGAGGCAAGGGCTATAGCACCTATAGAAGTAGATGGGCCACATCATGCATGATCCACAAGGATTGTTCCTGTGAATGGCTTTAAGTATCAGGGTATGAGCAGGACTGGAAGTCAGATGTACTCCAATTCCCAGGTCTCTTGGATGCAGGATCCTGCATTCCTTCTATAAGGGTGGGGAGTAAAAGGGGGACTGAGGTATTAATGGTGGTTTGACCTAACTAGCACACTGCTACTTTAAGGGCTAGTATGACCTCCTGTTTTTCTATGGCTGCAGGGTCTGGGCAAAAGCAAGGCTAGTGGTCTGAAGGTACCCTAAAATCCTACTATTCCCACGGCTCTTGGCTTGACCTACTAATCAGTTTCACTTACTACAGGAACATATAGAAAACAATTCTACAAGAATCTAAACAATTCCTACTACATAAAAATAAATGTTACTCTAACCAGAGTTCATCAAAGGAATTCAATTGAGCCATTCATCCAACAAATATTGATCAAGTGCCTAATATGAGCAAAGTACTGTGCTAGACATTGATTCTGATGAGAATGCAAAGATATTAAAGGTACGGCACAAGTCTTGAGAGAGTTTACAGTATAGTGGGTTAACAAGTAACAGAGAAACATTTACTTTCAAACCATGATCTGATGGGTACCTTTTTGTCTTTTTTTTCCCAGATACATCTTTCACTATTCTCAGCTGGGGGAGGAGGGAGGAAAGGAGTAAACAATATGTTCACTTTTTAAAATATTTACATTTGAGATATTTAGAAGGAAATACGTATATATAAAAATACAAATGTGCATACATACACAGTAGAAAGAAAGATGGTCTCAAACCCAGGAAGACCTAGGTTCAAGTCCCACAACTGATACATACTGTGTGACTGAGCAAGTAAGAGCCTCTCTTGATGCTTCAAAACTTTAAGTAGCGAAGAAGGTGCCAATCTGCACTGGTAGACAGTTCCCTACACTAACAGAACCAAAGCACTAGTCCCTGTGTCTATTTGAAATTTTATAAATTTTACCCTATTTTTTACTAAATTCAACAAAGTTTATCTTCAGACTTTCATTACTGAACTTTAACGACCATCAACAAAAGTTCAGTTCCACATTTAAGTGACCACTCTATGTGTGTAAGGCAATGCACTAAGCCAAGACCTTGGGTTGACAAAGATTAAAAATAAGTAAGAAAACAAAGTAATAAGCCTGTTACAAGAGAAGTCTAAATAAACTATAACTCACATTCGTATAGCAAAGTGTCAACCACCCTCTAAGATAGGTATTAAAAATAGTATTATCCCATTTTACAGCTAAAGAAAGTGACAAAGTGTAATGGGAATGCAAATTTGGAAGATCTTTCCTGCCCCTAGGCTGGAGTGCACCTGGAGCCTGGGGTGGGAGGCTTGTTTTTCAGTAGATACTTTTTGATTGGCCAGTGGGTCAATGGGGTTGTTACATTCTCTGAGCCAGGAGAAGGCTATATAAGCCCTGATGTGAGGCTTTGTTTTGGGGGCTCACTTTGAGAAGTGTTCTGTGATTTGATCTGGATTCTGGGAAGCCGTTGTCCGGAGGCCCCCCCCCTTTGAAAAACCCAGATGTTGAAAGCCAGATGTTGATTTGGTGTGGATGTAATGGTCGGACAGTTTGGAAAGCTGTCTACTTGAAATGTTTCTGTCTTGATAATTCTGCCTGTGTATTCTGAAGTTCGGGGTGCTGACCTTTTCCCCCTGAACTAGGTAAATGATACATATCTGACTGATTAAAGTAAGCTTGTTAACCCATCTTGAGTTGCTTTCCTTTATCAAAGCAGATCCAAGAACCTGTGCTGGCAGCAAACCCTGAGGACGCTTGGGGTGCTTGCTGCTACACAAAGAAATTATGTGATTTATCCATAATCACAAACTAAGGATCTGAGTCAGGATTCCAACCCATCCCCTGTCTCCATATATGGTATATATGTGTATATCATATACCATACCCCACACCCCACACCCCATACCATTCAGGCTCTCTAATATAACAGAGAAAAGATCCTTTACAGCTGGTAGGAAAGGAGAGAAGCAGGCAGAACAGATTTAGGAGAGGGAAATCAGGGGAAAATGTGTGATCCCAAAGATCCAACTATTAGAATAGACCCTATGGAGATCAAAGACAGAAAAACGTCCCACATATACCAACAGCAAAAAAAAAAAAAAAATTGAAACATAGTAACCATCAATGAATTAGGGAATGATTAACAAATTGTGGTACATTAATGAATCAGAATGCTACTGCTCATGATGATATAGTGAACATAAAGTATTTAGAGAAATACAGAAGACCTTTATGAACTGATAAGTAAACTGAACCAGGAAAACAACATACATGATTACAACCATGTAAATGGAAAGAACAATAGAACAAAACTGAATGCTGTGTAATTATGACCAAGCTTGACCCTGGGTGTGGAACAATTCCTACACCGTCAGATTTGGTTGATGTTAACTTTGCTAAGTTAAACTGCTTTTCTCCTTTTTCTGTTTTATTCTTTGTTACAAGGTATGTGCAGGGATATACTAAAAAATTAAAGTGAGAAAAAGTTATCACAATTTTTAAAAGATACTGTCAACCATGTGTAGATTTCCTTAAGAATGTTGCAAACTCATATACAATCAACTATCAGTCAATTTGTAGATGTGGGGCTGCAGGGAGAGGATACTTCTTCACCTGATGGCTATTTCTTCAAGTTATTATCCCATCTCTCTTCTTTCATAGACAAATTCCTAGAAAGAATTTCCTACACTCATTGTCACTATATTCCTCACCTGCCACCCACTTCCCAAACCCTTGCCAATTGACTTCTAACCCCATCACCACCACAGAAGCATCCTCTGAACAATTAAAAATGATCTAGCGTTAAATCTTTTTCTGTTATTTTTTTTTTACTTCTCTGCAGACAGTGTCAATCAAACCCCTCTTCTTGAAAACACTGTTATCCCTAGGCTTACAACGATACCACTCTCTTAGTTCTCCTCCTACCTATCAGTTACTTCTCAGTCTTCTTTACTTGGTCACTCTGGAGGCATCCAGCAGGTCCTATTGAGTCTTCTTCTCTTTATACTCTTACCCTTGGTGATTGCATCAGCTCCCACAGGCTCAGTTATAAATCTCTATAAACCATTCCCAAATTAATACATCTAGTGCTCATTTTTCCCCTGAATTCCAATCTCACATTATCAACACATGCCAGATAGCTCAAGTTGGAAATCTGGTAGACCTAAAAAAAACTCAAAGGCATAAACTCATATTTATCCAAAAATGCATTCCTCTTCCAAAATGTCCTTACTTCTCTTGAGTGCACCATCATCCTCCCAGTTGGCTGGTTCAAAAAAATAAAAATCCTTCTAATCTCTTCCCTCTCCATCTAGTCTTCTAGAAAAATTATTGCTCCATTATCACCACTTACTAATATTCATTCAATCTCTCCCTGTCTACTGGCTACTTCCCTACTGTCTATGTAACAAGCCAATATTTATCCCATCCTCACAAAATACAAAAAAGAAAAAACAACCCCTCACCTGACCCATCCATTCCTGATAGCTATCATCCTTCAACTTTCCCTCCCATTCCTGACTAAACTCCTAAAGAAGGACTGTCTCTACAATAGGTGTCTTCATTTATTATTTCTCACTCTCTTAGCTCTCTACAATCTGGCTTCTTCATCATTCAACTAAACTGCTTTCTCCAAAAGCTTCTAATTAACTGTCAAATCTGAAGGCCTTTTCTCAATACTCCTTCTTGCTGAGTTTTCTGTAGCCTTTAACACTGGAGATGCCCCTTCTCCTTTGTGTTCTCTCTTTTCCAGTCCAACACCGCTGCCAGACGCTTCCCCCTCCAAGCTGTCACGCTGCTCCCTTGGCCTTCAGATCAATGTCCCAAAAGGCTCCCTGGGCTGGTCCCGCTTGTTTCTCTTCCTTCCACTATTTCCATTGGTGCTATCATCGGCGTCCATAGAGATCAGCTGCATAGATCTGATCAAATCTCATCAGCTGACTGCTAATCATCTCTATGCAGATGAATCTCAGATCTATTTGTCCAGTCCTAACCTGTCTACTGAGTTCCACTCCTCACATCTCCAACTTGGACATTTCTAACTGAAGTCCTGTAGACATCTTAAACTTGATGTGACTCAAAATGAACTTATCATCTTTCCCCAAAACCTCTCCCCTCTTCCTAATTTACCTATTACTGTTAAAGGTTCCACTCTCCTCCCAGACATCCAGGCTTGAAACCTATGTGTCATCCTCAATTCCTCACCCTTTCTCATGTCCCCACACCTAATCAGTTGTCAAGTCCTGTCTCTTATCTTCAAAACCCCTTTTCTCTTCTGACACTGCCACAACCCCAGTGCAGGGCCCATGGCCCTCATCACCCCACTCCTGGACTACTGACTACTAGCTGGCCTCCCTGCCTCTGATCTCTCCTCACTCCAGAGCCAGGTGGAGTTTCTGATCATGTAGATCCAGGTTCAGGCCTACCGGGCACTGGAACAGCTAGACCAGGTTACCACATTCTCTGTGAATAGCTGGGGAAGAAAAGGGCTGATTAAGAAAGCTGTGATCCTGGGGTGGCTTGGTGGCGCAATGAGTAAAGTGAGGGCTCCGGAGTCAGGAGGACCCGAGTTCGGTTCCAACCTCAGATACTTAACACCCACACAAAAACTAGCCATGTAACCTTGGGCAAGTTACTTAACCCCAATTGCCCTTCAAAAAGAAAAAAAAAAAAAGAAAGCTGTGATCTAAATGTCTTAAAGAGCTAATCTAGGTTTGGGGTCAAGTCCTTACTTTTTCATCTATATTTTCTCAAATGTAAAGCACAGGGACAGAAGACCTCAAGGCCAGAGACTGTATTACTCTACTTTTCCTCACTTCATAGCAAGTGACTACAGTCAAGTAGTAAACAGAAGAGAACATTTAAAAGTCCTAAAGAAAGGATTCACCTTGCAAAATTGCTAAGAGATATATCTGAAAATTAAGATACCTTATGACTATCATCAAAAAACTTATTACCAAAAGACAAAAATAACACGGGAAGTTTTAAGAATGCACAGAATAATCAGGGTCAGGCATGACTACAGTTCTATTAAGGTAACATTACAGATATTAATTTTCTTGTTGCTGTTCCCAAAGAGGCCTCCACCTCTACTGTGGACATGCTCCTCTATACCAGCAGGATTTCTGACAATAGTGCCTGTGGCTGCAGATTATTGGAATGAACACTAGCCTTGGAGTCAAGGGAGACTAAGGTTCAAATTCCAAGATGTACCAGCTATATAACTCTGGTAAGTCATTTAATATAGGAACACAGATATAGAGCTAGAAAAGACCTCAGGTGTTATCTGGTCCTTTCTGTGTTTCAATTCCTCATCTGTAAAACAGAAAATACTTGCTAACCACTAACTGTGAGAAAAATATTTTTGAAATACTGCACAAATATGAATTATTAGATCTAATATCAAAAATATTATACACAGCTCAGACACTTAGCACCCACCCAGAAACACCTAGCCGTGTAACCTTGAGCAAGTTACTTAACCCCAATTGCTTAGGGGCGGCCAAGTGGCTTAGCGAGAAAGAGCACCGGCTCCAGTGTTGGGATGACCTGGATCAAGTCCGGGCTCGGATGTTCAGCACCACACCCAGAAATGACTGGCCGCGTAACCTTGAGCAAGTTACTTAACCCCAATTGCTTTAAAAATATATATATATATATATATATATATTATACACAGAAATGCACATAAGACCAAAACACATCATAAAACGCATGTTGTAAAAGGATATAAACAAATGATACTCAAAAGAATTACAACGAAAAAACATGAAAAACTGCTTCAAAACACTAATTTAAAAAAAATTGAAATCAAAGTAACAATGAAGTTCTCCTCACATACCCAAAGTCCAAAGTTTTGACCCAAAGTCAAGAGTACAGCTGATGCAATTTTGTTAAATTACTTGTTTTCTCATCTTCCTTACAAGGAAGGTGAAGCTGGGTAGAAAATGTAGGAAGAATATATTTGGTAACAAAAAGGATCACTTTTTAAACCTAAGTTATTATTGATTAACTTCAAAATCTACTTTTCAAAAGCAACAAACAACAATTTGTCTACTGCTGAACTCTACAATTCATTGCTAATAACATAATGTGATTTGTAAAAAATTCTTTTTGAAGTTACCAACTTTATTTTAAAAGACCTGAACTTCCATTTCCAAAGGATTACTTATTTATTTTGTATATAGTATATTAAATATAGTATTTCCCAAATGATAGAAATAAAATTCCACAAGGCCATTTGTGTTTGGAATTTTCCTGTTAAAGATACTGAAGTGATTTACTCAGTCCTTCTTCAGCTCATTTTACAGATGGGGAACTAAGACAAACAAGGTTAAATGACTTGCCCAGGGTCACAGAGCTAATGTGTGTATGAGGTATGTGTAATATGTGTAATATGTGAACTCTGAAAAATGAGACTTCCTGACACCAGGCCTGGCACTCTATCCACTGAATCAAAGCATTCTAGAAAGCAGCAATTTTCTATTCCAATATAAAGAAACAAGTTGTGCATCATTGCAACAATACATAAATACTCCCTCCATTTACATTTACTATTAGCTACTGTCTAAACCAACCTTCATTTAGAAACAGACTAGGAAAATAAGGCATTATAAAAATACAAAAGTAACCCTCTAGTCACTTTAACATGAAATAAAACCTCTGAAATAGGCCTAGATGTTAGGCATTAAAAACAGATTAAAACATCACACCCTACCCTCAAACAAGAAAACTTTTGCCTGGGTTCCAAATCCACTTCTGAGGCTTACCAGATCTTTGGCCCTGGGCAAGTCACTGTCCTTTCCAATAAAAAGTGTTGTCCTGGGGCTAGTAAGAACATATAGGTAAAGTATTTTGCAAACATTAAAAGTATATCTACATGTCAGTTATAATATTCTATTTTAATGAAGATTATTTGGTACTCTTATTCATAGCTACAAATTAGACATTTAATACCAAAATTTTGGAACCTGAAATCATAATGGCCCAAGGGGCAACAGAAAGACAACTGTTGGGCATAGGAATGTACAGTGTATTTCCAATAATGGTTTTATAATAATAAAAAGTGTTATACAAAGACAATGCTGAGATTTATGACCAGGAGGTAGTGTGGTCAAGCAGCAAAAATGAAGGACATCAGGGGTGGCTAGGTGGCATAGTGAATAGAGTACCTGCCTTGGAGTCAGGAAGACCTCAGTTCAAATATGGCCTCAGACACTAAACACAAAAACTAGCTGTGTGACCTTGGGCAAATCACTTGACACCAACTGCCCTCCAAAAAGCCAAAAAAAAAAAAAAGGGGACAACAGAAAAGGGGCAGCTAGGTGGCGCAGTGAATAGAGCAGCAGCCCTGAAGTCAGGAGGGCCTGAGTTCAAATGCAGCCTCAGACACTTGACACTTAACTAGCTGTGTGACCTTGGGCAAGTCACTTAACCCCAATTGCCTTCCCCCTTCAAAAAAAAGAGACAACAGAAAACAAACACTAAAATGATAACACCAAGATACTAAAAGAACCAGAGAAAAGTCTCAATCATAGAGTAACCCCTATACTGTAGATTTATATAAAGACCTAAAAAAGAATAACACAAGATGAGGAAGAATGACAGGGCTACATCTCTCAAGGGAGTAACCTACATTTATGAGGTCATAGATCCAAATAGAACGATCTATATACAGTAAAGGAAGACATTTTTGGGCGGCTAGGTGGCGCAGTGAGTAAAGCGCTGGCCCTGGAGTCGGGAGGACCCGAGTTCGGTTCCAGCCTGAGACACTTAACACCCACACAAAAATACTAGCCGTGTAACCTTGGGCAAGTTACTTAACCCCAAATTGCCCTCCAAAAGGCAAAAAAAAAAAAGACATTTTTACACTGATAAGACTCTAATATGTTCAAAACCACACTGTAGAACAAATGTGACTTTTGGGCCACTTCAGTTCAAAATACTTACTATATTCTTAGACAAGCTCTTCAACTAGTTACCAAACACAGGATACACACAATAGGGAAACACTTCCTAGGTAGAGATGGGATTTTATGAGTTTCATGGACAAATTTTTTAATTGTTATGGTTTTGAAATAGACACTTTCCAACATTCAAATGAGCTTATAAAATATATTACTGGAAAAGAGTCTATTGTTAAGAGAAACAATGTGCCTTTTATTTTGTTAAGTTTTACTAGCCTTTCCCTACCCCACACACACACTCCCTTGAGCCAACTCCTATAAAATGAAAGCAAAACTGACCAAAAAAAAAAAAAAAAGGATTAGATCTGATAGGAAATATAAGCTTCAACCTCTGCTCTTAGAGACCAAGATTAGTCTGGGAAACCAAACTGAGTTAGGCTGCCCTTTGACACTGATTTCAATCACATTACAATAGTTGTATATATTATTATTCCATTTGAGCAACTAAGTGGCACACTACATAGATCACTGGGCCTGGATTTAGAAAGACCTGAATTCAAATCCAGCCTCAGACACTTCACCAGATGTATGAACCTGGGCAAATCACTTAAATTGTCTTCATCAGTTTCCTCAACTGTAAAAGGGGATAATAATAGCACCTACTTCCCAGGGTTGTTGTGATCAAATGAGACAATATTTATAAAGCACTTAGCACAGTGCTTGGCACACAGTAGGCACTTAATAAATGCTTGTTCCCTTGTTTCACTCTGCATCTCATAGGAGTCTTCCAAAGTTTCTCTGAATTCCTGTAAAAACTTCTTTAAATTTATTTTTATTTAGTACCTTATTTTTCCGCAGTTACATGTAAAAACAATTTTTAACATTCATTCTTGTAAAATATTATTCCATTACATTCATACCATAAGTTGTCCAAACATCCAACTATCAGGTGTTCATTTTGTTTCCAATTTTATATAGATACAAAAAGTGATACAATAAATATTGTCACCCTTTTTGAAGTATAAAACCAGTAAAGTCTAAATTGTTTTCCAGAATGGTTACAATTTCACAAGTACAAAAAGTGTAAACGAAAAGGATATGTCCTTTAATTTTGATATATTGCACAAGGACCACTGTATCTAATAACAAGTAGCGATTCCCTCTTGTGTGATGATTATCTACCCTGTTGCAGTCACTGCGTATATTCTTCTTTTGGTTACAGTTCCACATCCCCTTCCCTCTTTCCCTCCCACTCCTTCATGTCATACAAATAGGGGGATGGTCTGATGCAGGAGAATCACTGGACTTGGGAGTGAGAAAACAAGCTTTAAATCATAGATCCAATACATACCAATGGAGATAATAGGTAAATCCTTTCTCTAGACTTCAGTTTTCTTATATATAAAATGATGGGGTTGGGCTAAGATGATTTCTAAGTTCTCTTTCAGATCTAAACCTTATCTCTTATGAAGTCATGATTCTTTGAATTCTTCATATTCATTATCTTCATACCATACTATGTTCTGCCATCCTTCAATAAATAACGTGATTTTGTTTCCCACTTTTTGTTATCAAAAATATTATGGAAGCAGTTATTTCTTCTTGCAATCAATAACTATCAGTCTCTTCTAGCCATTAATAACTTTGTTGAGACTGAAAATTCCACTAGTATAATACCTCAATTAAAAGGTTATGAATCATTTCACAGTTTCACCTGCAATGAATTAACAAACTTGTCTCCCCATCACCTCTTCAATTCAGTCAAGCGCCATTTATTAAGCACTTCCTCACGCATCAGGCACTGCGCTCCGTCTGATGGCAAGACAACGCGGAAATAACTATGTACAAACAAGCTACAAACAGAGGGTCAATCAGAGGCGATGAGTAGAAGAAAAGCATCAAAGATGAGGAAGGGCTCCTTCAAAACATAAGGCTTCAGCTGGGACTTGAAAGAAGCCAGGAGGCAGAGATGAGGATGGAGAGCATTCTAGACACGAGGAACAGCCTGTGAAAATGTCTTTAGTCAGGAGATACAGTGTATCATCTAAGGACCAGCAACGAGACCAGTGTCACTGGATTATAGTGTGTGGAAAGGAATCAGGTATAAGACACTGGAAAAGTAGGAGGGGCCAGGTTTGAGTGTCAAACAAAATGTATGTATTTGATCCTGGGGCGGGACAGTGCAGAATGATGAATGAAGAATGACCCTGAGGGAGCGAGAGGATGGCAGTAGTAAAAGACAATAACAGAGAAGTTTAAGAAGGGAGATGGCTTGGAGAAAAAGATAAAGAATTCCGTTTTAGACATGCAAAATGTAAAATGTCTATAGCATATCTAGTTTAAGTTGTCTTATAAATAGGCAATTGTAGATTGTGAGTCTGGAGGTTTAGGAAAGAAGTTAAGATTGGAAAAAAGGTAAGGCTGAGAATCATCATAATTAGAAATGGTCACTAAAACCATGGGAGTTGAGATCACCAAGTAAAAAGCAGAGGTGTAAAAACATGAGGCCCAAAGCATATTAAAAAGCAACTGAGAAATGTTTAGCAAAATACAATGCAACATAGATAATGTTAATTTGTGGTTTTCTAAGTCAATATGTGGCTGCAGAGATGTTTCTATTTGAGACTGACACCACTGGCGAGAACAGAAGAAGGTCCAGGACAGAAACCTTAGGGGACAGTTTTCCTGTCTTTTGCTAATTTGATAGTTATGCTAGCTTAGGACTGTTTGATTTCTATTTCTGATTAGTAATTCTGGATATAATTTTCAGGTGTTTAATCATGGATTGGTTCTTCTTTTGCAAATCATTAGATTGGAGGGAAATATTTTTTAATCTTATAGGTCTGTCAATTCCTTCTAGGTTTTCAATGTCAGATATTTATAGCTGTTAATGTAAAGTTTCTTCCCAAATCCTACCTTTTCTTGTACTTCAAACTGTGCTGACTTGATTTATGCAAAAGTTTTATTTACGTAATCAACATTATGTTTCACTGTGACAGTTAAGCTCCACTCTAAATTTTTTATGACGCAACTTTTTATATTTAGACCATTATCTATTTGGAATTTTTGTAATAATACAAGGTATAACATTCTTATCTAAATGTATTATTCAGTGAACTGCTATACAGTTTTTCAAGCAATTATAGAATAGAGTTCCTTTAGTTAGTAATTTGTTCACTTGGTTTTTTGGAACACTACACTGCTGCACATGTTTTTTCCCTCTAAGTCCTGCCTATTTGGTCTATAATTCACTTTCATAATTCTATGTATTATATTTTATGCACTTAAAAAAATTCTGAGTCCATACGCATCACCAGATTGCCAAAGGAGTTCATGAACAGCTGCCAATTCCTTATAGATTTTGAATGCCAGATATTTATTAGGTATTTAGTGCAAAGTTTACCCTTAAGTCACCAAAAAGTTAAGATCCTCTGGTCTAGAAAACCTTGTATGTAAAAACTCTTATAAAATATACATATACCCAAAGAATATAAAGGTTGGTTGAATTATGCAAATTTAAAGAACATTCCATGTGGAAGAACTAAGAGACTCTTAAATTGGAAAAAATTCTAAAGAACAGATTCAAGAGAACTCTGGCAGGTAAAAGATGTTAAAAGTAAAAGGGGCGGTAGAATCAAAAAGAAGTGTCCTGACAAGAGGTATGATCCTAACATAGTCTACTTCAGGTAAATTACAACTTGAGTACCACAATGAAGGTCAAATGGCTATAAAACAACAATGCCTTAATGTGATTTCTCAACAGAAACAGCTTTAAAACAGTAGATTACACAAGTAGGTGCTTAATAAATGTTTACTTATGTGGCAAACAGTAGAAACTTTTTAAATGAGCACCGAGATTGATAGTATTAAGAAACACATAAAAAAAAGAACCCAGATGCTTTACAAAGATTTATCACAGTGCTGAAACAAGGTCTACACAGGGTTCAAATGAAAGATGGATTCCCAATAGTTAGTGAGATCTGTCCTCCAGCTGCCAGTTGAAATTGAGTCCTGGAATGTTGTAGATTCTCCTTTCAAACAGCTCAATTTGACCTAAATATCCACACAGAAAAAACAAAGTACTATGATTTACAGTTATTGAGACTATGACATAAAACTGGACAAACAATAAGCTTCATCCAGAACTGAAAGAGGAAGAGTACTGTTTTGACTGCATTTGAAATGTTCTCAATGACCAGAAGCTTGTCACTGAAACAAACAAATCTTCAATGTATTTCCAATGATACTTTGATACTACAAATGATACTACAAACCACGAAATACCACAGTCTTCAAGAAATAAACTGTATTACCCAAAGGGCAATGGACAATGCAGAGATTATATGGTGGGCATAAAGAAGTCACAGAATTTTATAACCAAACTGCACACAAAGTGCAGTGAAAGGAAAAAGTGGATGCCAAACTAAGGTAGGACAAATTAAGAATCACTGGAGACAGAAAGAAAAATAGTTTGTACCCAAAGTGAAGGATGTTGAAGAAAAGAACAAAGAGAGACATCAGATTGGAATTCAGAAGTTTATATACTCTCTGAGGGGAGGAAAAATAAAGTAGTAATGTAGCTTACATTTATGTAAGACTTTATGGATTGTCAAAAACAAACTTACAAATACTATTTAATTTGAACCTATTAATTATTCTCAGCTTTAGTTCTCTAGTGCTATGTGACTTGCTGAAGGTCATACAACTAATAAGTGGTAATGTCAATATTCAATAAATACTTATTAAGTATCTACCATGTGCCAGGTACTGGGCTAAGCTTGAGAATCTAACTGGTCTGACTCCAAGTCCAGTGTTCTTTCCATCAGATACGCTACCTCTCTTACATTAATTATCACAATTTCAGTATGATAGTTTCTTTTGAGGAGGGAGTTTAAATAGGCAAACCAAAAGATACCATTAGAAAAATGACCACAAGGGTGGATATTTTATTCAAATTTACAAGCATCTATTAAACACCTACCATGTCTTACATACTGTTTAAGCACTAGAGATACAAAAACAAAGGTGAAAGAGTCATATTCTAATGGAGGTGATAACGTTCAAAAAACGTAAATATACATGCACACACAGGGCAGTTTTGGGAAGGAGGGAACTATTGGCTGGGGGATCAAGAAAGGATTTATGTAGAAGGTGGTAAGGAAACTTAATTTTGAAGGAAATCAGGGATTCCAAAGAGGGAGGAAGCAAAGGAGCAAGGGGGAAGCATTTCAAAAATGGAAGGTATGCAATGAAAAAGGCTCTAGACAAAGAAAGCATCTGATTCTATAAAACCATGGTTATGATAGGATCACTTGAGATTATCCTGATATGTATTTCTCTAGCTCTAGGATTCTTGCAAAAAAAAAAAAAATGTAAAGATAAAGAAGGGACCTAGCTGTGAAGGGCCAAAGAGAAGAGCTTTTTATCCTAGAGATAAGAGGAAACAATACTGTTTATTGAATAGGGTTGGATAACATGGTCAGACTTACACTTCAAGAAAGTAATTTTGCCAGCTAGATGGAGGAGATTGAACAGAGAGACTTAAGCTAGGAAGATTAAATAGGAGACTATTCCAACGTTGCCAGTCAGAGGTTATGAAGGCTATATAAGCATGGAGATGGAAATGCTGTGGAGTTTGAAAACAAAATTAGGCAATTGATTGGAAACATATGGTGTGTAAAAGATGCCTCTGAGGCTTCGAACCCGGGTAACTGGAAGGATGGTAATATTCTTGAAAGCAATGGGGAAGTAGACAAGAGTAGGTTTGACACAAAAGAATAATGATTTAGACATGGAGTTTATGACTTACCAATGGAATGTTCAGTTAGAAATGAAGGACTAGAGCTCAGGAGAGACCAAGGCTACATACATAGATTTGGGTTTTAGTCACAGAGATTGAACCCATGGGAGCTACACATACACTAGATTTCATCCTTCCAAACACAATTATCTGTATTTCTGACCTGGATGTTGTAGCAGTCTGGGGCCCTCTTGGGTCCAGGAATCTCCCAGATTGACAGGAGAGGTAAAAGGTTAGCTGGAGGACTGTCAAAAGTGAATTTAAAATACATGCTTTATAAAGTCAAAGATAGCTGTGGTTTAGTCTAAGTGCTTTAAATGCCATTCTATCTGTTCACATCAGTAGAAATTTAATGACAGCCTGTGGGAAAAATTATTTTATCCAAACTTTTGACAGATTATTTCCACATCAAAATACCACGAGATCGCAAAATAATAGGGGAAAAAAATTATAAATGAAGAAAAACAAAGATCAGTATGTAGTACTGATTATTATCTCTTTTAGATAGAAAAGTCGGGCTCTGAAAGGTTAAATGTTTAATAAAACCGAGAGCTGGGTCTTGAATCCAAACCCTCCAAGTCCGAGTCAAGTGTGACAGTCCCTTACTCCTCTCTTCTGTATCTGCTCCATGATGGTAAATCTGGCCAATCTCACACTCAAGGTCAGTTTTATGAGATGTCTAAGGAACCTAACCACTATTTAAATGGTTTCCAAGGAGAAATTCGTTGCTTTTTACAACCAACTTACAAAGGAACTTGTAGAATACAACCTATTGCCAACATGAAAATGATAGATGGTACTATTTCTTAAGACTATTGGGAGTCCATGAGATCAACCTGATCCAAACTTCAACAGTTCTCTTCAGTAAAGAGCCAAATCAGGAGCAATCTCTATAAATTTCCAAACTTCACCAACAGTGTAGCCTCTTTCAATTTTTCAAAGTAAAGGAACAGCCTAGACAACAAAAAACTTAGTTAATAGGCAAGGACACAAAGTACTAATATTTTCTTATGAACTGGGATTAAAAACATTATGTGAAAGACTCACTACGTTCCAGAACTGTAAGGTCTAAAGAAACAGCTTTTAATGTGGTAAATTTTGTTACTTCTACTTCAATTTTGTCTAGCTATTTCTCTTCCAGACATTTAATTATTATGAGTAATAGCAATACTACTAGTGTACTCTGTCCATTATTCCCATAGCACTTGGGTTTGTTCATATGTTTCCTTTCAGCCATCACTATGCTCAAAAGGGCAACTGGTAGAAGTAAACTAGCAAAGAATCAAAAATCAAAAACTTAACTTTAAGACCTAAATAAGTATTAATGAGGAATGACTTAACTTGACATATATATCCTTTTACTAAGATAAAGTGATCACCATATTGGGTAATGAAAATTCTACTATGAATTACATTTTTGTCCATTATGAAATATACAGACAAAGCTAAATATTTTATGACCTCTTTGTGAAACTTCTACAACCTTTAAATGAGTACTTATAAACACTGTATCTAAAATGTTAACCCCCAAAGCCAAGATCAGTGTTTACTCACTAACAAAAGCTTTGTAAAAATCAATTACAGCGTTCCCATCTGTCCTTAAATTAACTGCAGTTCCTTCTAGAAACTTCTAACAAAAAAGTTACATAGCATTTCATTTATTTTTTTGATAGCTCATATACTACCACACAATGAAACTTTAGACTACACTTGTATCAATGGTAAAGTGAGGCGACCTTCAGCTTCTAATGATATTTTTCAGCCTTATTACCCAAACTCTTAAAACATTCATGATGGCATTTATTGCCAGCTTTACAATTCACTTTACATTAGTTTATTATTTATAATATTAAATGGACAAAGAGAGAAGTACATATAAGTGGTAAGACATAAGTGAAAACAGAGTCAGTCCTAAAGTTAGAAAAACTTGGGTTCAAATCTGGCCTCCAGTGTCATCCCAAGTAATTCTCTAAAACAGTGTGTCATGGACAACACCTTCCAAAAATGTTTTAAATGCATAAAATAAAATACATAGGATTGCAAAGGAAACCAATTATATCAGCGTGTAGTTATTAAAAAAAAAATTAAGCTCACAGACCCCAGGTTAAGAACTAAGACCAAGTTGCAGAGCAGGTGCCAATCTGTTTCCTCATGGGGAGTTTCCAGTGTCAATAAAATCACAGGGCCAGCCTCTTCCTCCCCTTAACACACACACAGACACACACACCGCACAAAACACACTTTTAGTAAAATATGCTCTATGCTCAAGGTCATTTTAAATCAGATAAATATACAAAAAGAAATGTATTTTAGCCACCATTAATGCAGTAGTAAAGTGAGCAAAGGATTGCTTCAGTCTTAGTAAAACCAGGAGAGGGTGCTATCAATGCCCAGTGTTTCAGGAGCAAGAGATACATGCTAGTCTATTTCATCGGAAGCAACAAAAACATGCCTTTGCTAGTTACACTTAACAATCTCACTCGGGGTGGAGGCCTCGAAATGAGATTAACAATACATTTTAGATTGGATGTAATAATAGTCACAAGAGTAGGTTCATCCATAAAAAAAATCGACACTGCAAAACAGATTTGGCAAGATTTAAAAGCAGTTCCTGAATAACATGGTCCTGACAACCCCTTAAACACTGAAGACAGCACTAGGGAGGAGAAAAACAGGTATACTGGAAGAGTCGTCGTTAATTTCACCCTACAAACACTTATGATGGAATTGATAGTTATTTTTGCAACTGATCCCTTGTAATGAATGAGTCTCATCCTGAAAAGAAAAATGGCCCCACGGTATTTTGCAATACTAGAATATTTTATCTTTGCCAACAATTTTGGTGCATCATTCTCCACCCTCTCCTCCCCCCCCCCCAAATACGCAGACAGCAATCTACCTTCAATCACAGAGCTAACCCCAGACCCCGCTGCTTCTGGAGGCTTGCACATAATCCAAAGCCTCTATCGTTTCCGATTTATTTTGTTTGCAAACAAGCGAAAGGCGAAAGCTCCAAAGCAAGGACCTTACCCTTGAAATCCCGCCATGCACGCAATAAAGAGGGCGAATCTCCTTCCTCCTGGAAAGGGGGGAGGAGAGGAGAGGGGAGAGAGGGGGAGGAGATGCTAGACGAAAGGAAGTAGGAAAAGGAAACAAAAGCAGGAGGGAATGGAGCCTAAGAAGCGGAGACAGAGGGAGGCGTCGAGGCTGTGGGAGTCGAGGGAACCGCGTCAGCCATGTTGTGTGTGTGTGTGTGTCTGTGTGTGTCGGTTCGGTATTTACAAAGCTACGGCTGCAATAGCGCTTTCGAGTCTTGGTACAGGAAAGGGGGAGATGGGGGCCGGCGGGTGGGGGCGGGGAGAGAAGAGATGGGCTGAGGGGAGGGGGTGCAGACAAGAGGGAGAAGGAAAGAAGGGGACAGCGGAGAAGCAGCAGCAGACAAAGGAACCCAGCAATGCCTGCCTGCCTCTCCACACACACACACACACACACACTCCCCCTCCCCCTCTGCTCCAGCAACTTCAAGCCCCGCAATCAGTGTGTGAACTCCAGAGCCGGGAGCAGCGTCAACACCAGCTCCCTCTCCAGCCTCAACCTCTCACTAGCACCGACGCCACAGCTCCCACAACGCACAACACCCCGCCCCTGCTGCAATGCAGCCCCATTCTGCCAGAGCCGCCTGCCCCCCCTTAAAAAAAA